>NC_071989.2:82781500-83091000 GCF_028885655.2 Pongo abelii | reverse complement strand
TATTAATGACTCAAGGTCATCATTCTATCATATCTTTTTTTTTTTAAATTATACTTAAAGTTTTAAGGTACATGTGCACAATGTGCAGGTTAGTTACATATGTATACATGTGCCATGCTGGTGTGCTGCACCCATTAATTCGTCATTTAATATTAGGTATATCTCTTAATGCTATCCCTCCCCCCTCCCCCCACCCCACGGCAGCCCCCGGTGTGTGATGTTCCCCTTCCTGTGTCCATGTGTTCTCACTGTTCAGTTCCTACCTATGAGTGAGAACATGCAGTATTTGGTTTTTTGTCCTTGTGATAGTTTGCTGAGAATGATGGTTTCCAGCTTCATTCATGTCCCTACAAAGGACATGAACTCATCATTTTTTATGGCTGCATAGTATTCCATGGTGTATATGCACCACATTTTCTTAATCCAGTCTATCATTGTTGGACATTTGGGTTGGTTCCAAATCTTTGCTATTGTGAATAGTGCCACAATAAACATATGTGTGCATGTGTCTTTACAGCAGCATGATTTATAATCCTTTGGGTATATACCCAGTAATGGGATGGCTGGGTCAAATGGTATTTCTAGTTCTAGATCCCTGAGGAATCGCCACACTGACTTCCACAATGGTTGAACTAGTTTACAGTCCTACCAACAGGGTAAAAGTGTTCCTATTCCTCCACATCCTCTCCAGCACCTGTTGTTTCCTGACTTTTTAATGATCGCCATTCTAACTGGTATGAGATGGTATCTCATTGTGGTTTTGATTTGCATTTCTCTGATTATAGTCCACTGTTTTAATCCAAGTTTTGACTTATTCTGTCACGGTATTTTGATACCATGACCCTCTCCCATTACTATCCCTACATTTATAATGTGATACCAAGTATAAGCAAGACTGTGCTAATAAAAAGATTTTCTTGTATTTCTACCAACTAAACTTCATTGGTTTTAAGGCATACTTGTTATAGAATGAATATCAAAGTTTGGATGATAGTGAGTTATGTTACATGAAAGTAATAATATGGTAAGTTGTATAGAATAGTCATAAAATAATAATATAGTACAAATAGTATAGATGTTACATTATAGAAAGTAATAGTATAGTATAATAGTAAACTTTTGGGATTTGCTCTATTTGGGATTTTGGAAACTTTTCATCTAGAACAAAAATAAAAGGTCTACTATGTGGTCAGCCAAATTAAGTCTCTAAAATGAAGTGATTAACACTTAAAATAAGTTTAGAAATTAAGGTTTTTTTTTTAAGGCTTAATTATCTTTTTTGCTGAAAACATTTTGACTAGGAGATGGAACTACAAAAGTGTGAGAGTAACAAGGAGACTATTGCTTATTAAATCCTGTTGGTGATGATATCTGATGAAAGTGTATGTGAACGTGGTAGATCACAGTACTATTTATAAAACAAATTTTATCACAAATTAAATCCTTATTTAGAATCTCAAGTGAAATTTCAAAGAAATGCAAAACAGAATCAAATGAAGGGATTATTTCAGAATAATATGAATTTTCCTCTAATGATTTTCAAATGGCACTTAAAACATCTTGATAGTACTCAGAACTATACTAATCCTTGGTCAGTGTTCTGGAACAGAAAATGTGGATAGCACTGGAAACAAAACCAATGCATTAGTAAATAAGTTTAATATAATTGACATAAAAGCTAGATCTATAGTAGAGGACAAAGAAACTTTTAAATAAGAATTTCTCTAACTTTTAGATTTGTGGTATATTGTAGATCACAGCCACAATACTTTACAAGTTACTCTTATCAAAAGTGGGTTCTAGTTCCTCATGCCACGTGACTTGCCTTGATGAAAATAATGTGAGGGAAGTGACACTGAGTTCTGAAACCTAGGCTTTTGCTTTTTGTAATCCAGCAACCATTGTAAATATTTTGGGGTAGATTACTAAATGTTGAAGCAACAATGGAGAGGAGAAAGTTCTGAAGCTGGAATCCATTCCAATCTCCTCAGTGGAAGTGCCAGACCTGTGAATGAAGCCATCTTGGATTTTTTAGCCTCAGTTAAATTGCCCTAGCCAACTCCAGGTAGAGCAGGGTTGAGCATCGCCACCGCACTCTGCTCAAATTACAGAATCATGAGCAAATAAATTTTGGCTGTCCACTAAATACTGGGGGAGGCTGTTATGCAGCAATAGGTAACTGCTGTAGGATCTCAGTTGCAACTCTCAGTGCCAGGTCAGAACATTTCAAAAATCCATCAAATTCACCAAAAAAGAATTCTATCAGTAGGAATAATCAAACAATCACTCCCATTAATTTGTAGATATACTTTCATATGTTTAATAGGACAAAAAGTTATGCTTAGTAGAAGGGAAAACTATTTGTTCAACATACAAAAGGGGTAATCTTTGTTTAAATATAACAAATACTAATTTTGAATTTAGAAACAATAACTGATTTTTAGGAGGACAGAAATTGTAGGAAAGAAAATATTTTGTAGATTTCAAAAGCAGTTGGTTTAGCTTTAACATGGCTACAGCAAGTTTGTATGTATACACATACACAAACATACATAAATTTATGGTGTTATATCTTAATAAAATTAAATATATTTTTTGAAATATTTATTGATGATTTGTAGGAAAGGGGAGTTTTCTTTCAAAAAACAGTGTTTTGGAATCAGAGTTATCAGTTGCCTGCATACTCACAGAGGCAGAGATAAAAAAACAAACAGATTATAGTTTTATAATAAAATAATCACTCAGTAAGAATTAGTTTTGTAGCTAAGGCATGGGAAGGAGTTAGGAACAGGGAAGAACTCTTCTTGTTTATCTAATACTTTTAAAATATTATCTCATCTATTTTAGTTGCTACTTTTAATTTCCAACACACTTTCAGCCACACATAGCTATCCTGGTTCTTCTAAGGTTAGAGTGGTAAAAAGGAAGAGCAACTCAGTAATCAGAAAAGCAAAAGTTCTAAGTCATGGGAAAAACAATTTAACTGCATTCTAAATGTACTCTATTAACGAAGTATGTTATTCCAGAACTAGGGTTGGCAAACCTTTTCTTTTCTGTGAAAGTCCAGATAGCAATCATTTTAGGCTTTGCAGATCACTGAATTATTGAACTCTGCTCTTTTAGTGCAACAATAGTAATAAATAAATGGGTGTGACTTTGTTCCAATAAAAAGCTGGATTTGGCCTGCAGACCAGTTTGAAAATCTCTATTAATACTTTAGAATAACATTTCCTTTTCTTTCTTCTTCAACTCTCTTTAACTAGAAGGGTTACTTATGGAAAAATTTAATTTGCCATGGAAATTATTAGGTTTGTAACTTTGGGCAAGTTATTAAACATCTCTCTGAGTTTTCTTTTTTGCCAAATGGAAATAAAAACTAGTACATTAAAGCAGCAGCTCCTAACCTTTTTGGCACCAGAGACTGGTTTTGTGGAAGACAATTTTTCCACGGACTGGTGGGGTGATAGTTTTGAGATGATTCAAGCACGTTACATTTATTGTGCACTTTATTCCTATTATAATTACATTGTAATATATAATGAAATAATTACACAACTCACCATAATGTAGAATCAATGGGAGCCCTAAGCTTGTTTTCCTGCAATTAGACAATCCCATCTGGGGGTGATGGGAGACAGTGACAGATCATCAGGCATTTGATTCTCATAATGAGTATGTAACTTGGATCCCTCGCATGTGCAGTTCACAATAGAGTTTGCGCTCCTATGAGAATCTAATGCCACAACTCATCTGACAGAGCTCGGGCATACTGCAAGTGATGGGAAGTGGTTGTAAATACAGACGAAGCTTCGTTTGCTTGCCTGACGCTCACCTCGTGTTGTGAGGCCCAGTTCCTGACAGACCATGGACCAATATCAATCTGTGAACTGGGGGTTGGGGTCCCCTGCCTTAAAGTATGTTGAAAGGATTCAGTAATTGAGTCATATATAAGGTACCCAGAAAAATACTCAGCAAACTGGTAGACCTCAATAAAGAATTCCCCCTTCATGAAACAGTAAAGCTTACTTGAATATGTTATAAAATTTCCTTTATGTCTTTGATCTTTACTTACCAGCATACTCATTGATCCTACAGCAATGGGTTTATCTTTCAATTCTGGATTGTCCCTCATTTCTACAGCTGCATAGAAAGCATCCATGTCAATGTGCACTATGGTATTGCTCAAATTTCGGCTCTGTTCTAATTCCATTGCAAATCTGTCAACCTTAATTTTTTAAAAAAGTTAACATACTTTTAGACAACATAATATTGAAACACCATTAACCACAACATTAATCTTAATTTATTAAGTGTCTATCAGTCTCTGTCCACACACCCATTCATCCATCCATCCATCCATTCATCCATCCACCCATCCACTTACTTATGGGTGTGTATTTTGTTGTTCACGGGTGTTTATGGGTTTATATTTTATTATTGTTTATAAGTGTTTATCTATGTATATTTTATTGTTTTTTAAATTAAAATTAGTAATTGCTTTTATTTTCATAGAGACAGCCTATCCTCAAATATAATTCCCTACCAACTCTTTCATCTCTCCATACCCTCAGGCACATAACAGGAACTTAATATTTAACGAATGAATGATCTAATCCAACTGCTTTTATCAAATGATTCTACTGCTTTATAAATTTGGAGTCCAACTCACTATAACTAAAAGCTTCAATGTAAGTAAAATAAACAACTGACATTTGATTCATAATAATAATGTCTTAAAAAAGCAACAAAGGAAATATACAACAAAAGATAATACCTCTTTGGCATATGATGTTTATGCTGAACAGTAAGGTACAACTGAAGATACTGAAGCATAATGTAAATGTTCCCTCTGTAGAACTGCTTTTATAATGTTAAAATTTGATGTTAATCTATACAAGTAAAATTTAAAACCCAAGCTGTAATTTATTCTTCATGAACTTTAATATATATGTCAAATACAATAGTGAAGATTCTTAATCTTTAAAGAATTTTAGTTTCTTCAGAGAAAAAGAGTTAGATTTACAACAAGAAAGAATAGAAAGGGGGTAGAAATAAACAAAGGAAGCAAGTAAGAAAAGTGATTATGTAGCAGACATACTCATTTCTAACTTCCATTTTTGTGGCCGGCCTCCACTATCAAGGCAAGAAAGGCTAAATACTCACTTTCACAGCTTACCCTGCAGCTGGAGGTGGCTGTGTAATAGTTGTGATCTATGCAACATAGAGAAGTTACCAAGACCATTAAAGTAAAAATCATAAGAAAGCTATTAAATAAGCTGGAAAACACACAGAACATAGAACAGTACCTGGTACATGGCACAAGTTCAATAAATGCATCTATTACTAAAAGGATCAATGGATAGCTGCATAATAAAACATTAAAAACTGAGAGAAAAACAGCCAGCAATGAGCAAGTGGGGTCATCTATGGAACGTGGAGTTCCCTCTAGCAAGTTTTCTCAAAGGTGGAGAGCTACAGGTGTATATGTGGCTTTTTCCCTCATGTTGGACTCCAGCTTTGCCTCCACTCTGCAGAATTTTTTTTATGTCCTTCCTTCTTAGTCTTATTATGACACTAGCTGCCCACTAGTCGCAGGTTAAAACTATAACTCCTCTTTTAGAAGCAATCACCCTGACTCATGTTTGTCTCCAGGAGGTACAGTGAAATCTGTAGGAGGCTTCCCCTTGTTTAGGCTACAGCTCACTGAATGACCTGGGTTGCTCTATGCCTTCCTCAGGCTGTTCCTCTGTCTAGAGTGCCTTTCCAAGCTCTGTCACAAGCCTTCAAGAATCAGCTGAAATATCTCTTCGTATCTTAATGGAATGTCTGTCCTCGGTGCCACAGAATTTAATGTTCCTTGTTTTCCTGCTCTTGCATGGCACTTACTGTATTAGATACTAAATTGTCAGTTCCTTCAGGAGAAAGACCTTATCTGATTTCAAATTATTTTCTCACAAGAGAGATGGGGAGGGGAGACTAGAAGGAGAAAAATAATGAATTTATAGCAGTATATTAAAGTTGGTGTAAAAAGTGAAAGGAGTACTAGTAGAAAAATCTTGAAGAAGGCTAACTTCTTACAGTAAAATCCCATATCTAATAAATGGAACCTTTCAATATTACCAAAATTTAACATGCTAATTAAAACCTACTTCTTTTAGTACCTCAATTCTGAATCAGAGAATAGCACCATGACCACATATAAACAAATTATGGAGATTAACAAAAACAAACGTAAACTAAAAACTACTCTATTTTAATCCAGAAAATATACCTAAGAAATTACAGTCAAATGAGAATAAGAAAGTGGCATCTGAAATACTTGGACATGGAATCATCTAGAAAAGAAAAAGATAATAAATAGAAAGCAAGTCAAATGGGAAAAAATTTTCCTCAGACTCATATATTAATGCTATAATAATGTCTTCAGCAAGCTATTCTTTTTTTGTGCTTAAAGCAAGTGTAGTTGCCAAAAGGAAACCTCTCCACTGCATGACTCATACATTCCACTTTCCTTTACTATCTCTCATTAGTCACCCGTCTGAACTCTTTTCTTTCTACATCAACCAGATGCATGCCACTACTGCTTTTAAAAGTTTCTTCAACTGAAATCCCCATTCATATTGTCCTTTCTTCCATTTTCCAATGACTTTCAAGTTCTGATCTGAGTCTCCAACATGCACATCATTCCTTTTGCTACTGCTCAAAACTGGTGTGTGTCACACTGGTTAAGAATAACGGCTTTGGGGATTCCTGGGCAAGATGGCCAAATAGGAACAGCTCCTGTCTGCAGCTCCCAGTGAGACCAAGGCAGAAGGCAGGTGATTTCTGCATCTCCAGCTGAGGTACCCGGCTCACCTCACTGGGACTGATTAGAAAGTGGGTGCAGGCCACGAAAGGCTAGGAGAAGCAGGGTGGGGTGTCACCTCACCTGGGAAGCACAAGGGGTCTGGGAACTCCCTCCCCTAGCCAAGGGAAGCCATGAGGGACTGTGCTGTTGGTGAGGGACGGTACTATCCAGCCTAGATATTACGCTTTTCCCACTGTCTTCACAACCTGGAGACCAGGAGATTTCACTGGGTGCCTACACAACCAGGGCCTTGGGTTTCAAGCACAAAACTGGGCAGCCATTTGGGCAGACACTGAGCTAGCTGCAGGAGTTTTTTTTCATACCCCAGTGGTGCCTGAACGCCAGAGAGACAGAACCATTCATTCCCCGGGAAAGGGGCCTAAAGCCAGGGAGCTGAGTGGTCTGGCTCAGCAGATCCCACGCCCACGGAGCCCAGCAAGCTAAGATCCACCGGCTTGAAATTCTCGCTGCCGGCAGAGCAGTCTGAAGTTGACCTGGGATGCTCCAGCTTGGTGAAGGGCGGTGCGTCATCCATTACTGAGGCCTGAGTAGGCGGTTTTCCCCTCACAGTGTAAACAAACCCAGCGGGAAGTTGGAACTGGGTGGAACCCACCACAGCTTGGCAAGGCCACTGTAGCCAGACTGCCTTCCTAGATTCCTCCTCTCTGGGCAGGGCATCTCTGAAAGAAAGGCCGCAACCCCAGTCAGGGGCTTATTGATAAAACTGCCATCTCCCTGGGACAGAGCACCTGGGGAAAGGGGCAGTTGTGGGTGCAGCTTCTGCAGACTTAAACATTCCTGCCTGCTGGCTCTGAAGAGAGCAGCAGATCGCCCAGCACAGCGCTCAAGCTCTGCTAAGGAACAGACTGCCTCCTCAAGTGGGTGCCTGACCCCAATGCCTCCTGATGGCAGGGGATGACAGACACCTCATACAAGAGAGCTCCAGCTGGCATCTGGTGGTGCCCCTCTGGGATGAAGCTTCCAGAGGAAGGAAAAGGCAGCAATCTTTGCTGTTCTGCAGCCTCCACTGGTGATACCCAGGCAAACAGGGTCTGGAGTAGACCTCCAACAAACTCCAGCAGAACTTCAGAAGAGGGTCCTGCTAGAAGGAAAAATAACAAACAGAAAGCAACAGCATCAACATCAACAAAGAGGATAACCACGCAAAAACCCCATTCAAAGGTTACCAACATCAAAGACTAAAGGTAGATAAATCCACAAAGATGAGGAAAAAACAGTGCAAAAAGGCTGAAAATTCCAAATAACAGAACACCTCTTTTCCTCCAAAGGATCACAACTTCATGCCAGCTAGGGAACAAAACTGGATGGAGAATGAGTTTGACAAACTGACAGAAGTAGGCTTCAGAAGGTGGGTAATAACAAAGTCTCCGAGCTAAAGGAGCATATTCTAACCCAATGCAAGGAAGCTAAGAACCTTGATAAAAGGTTACAGGAACTGCTAACTAGAATAACCAGTTTAGAGAAGAACATAAACGACCTGATGGAGCTGAAAAACACAGCACAAGAACTTCGTGAAGCATACACAAGTATCAATAGCTGAATTGATCAAGCGGAAGAAAAGATATCAGAGACTGAAGATCAACTTAATGAAATAAAACATGAAGACAAAGTTAGAGAAAAAAGAATAAAAGGAATGAACAAAGCCTCCGAGAAATATGGGAGTATGTGAAAAGACCAAACCTACGTTTGATTGGTGAAACTAAAACTGACAAGAAGAATGGAACCAAGTTGGAAAACACTCTTCAGGATATTATCCAGGAGAACTTCCCCAACCTAGCAAGAAATGCCAACATTCAAATTCAGGAAATACAAAGAGAACCACAAGATACTCCTCAAGAAGAGCAACCGCAATCATCAGATTCACCAAGGTTGAAATGAAGGAAAAAATGTAAAGGGCAGCCAGAAAGAAAGGTCAGGTTACAAAGGGAAGTCCATCAGAATAACAGCAGATCTCTCTGCAGAAACCCTACAAGCCAGAACAGAGTGGGGGCCAAGATTCAACATTCTTAAAGAATTTTCAAGCCAGAATTTCATATCCAGCTAAACTAAGCTTCATAAGTGAAGGAGAAATAAAATCCTTTACAGACAAGCAAATGCCGAGGAATTCTGTCACCACCAGACCTGCCTTACAAGAGCTCCTGAAGGAAGCACTGAATATGGAAAGGAAAAACCAGTACCAGGCACTGCAAAAGCATACCAAAATGTAAAGACCACTGACACTTGAAGAACCCGTATCAACTAATGGGCAAAATAACCAGCTAGCATCATTATGACAGGATCAAAATAAATGCCCCAATTAAAAGACACAGACTGGCAAATTGGATAAAGAGTCAAGACCCATCAGTGTGCTCTATTCAGGAGACCCATCCCACATGCAAAGACACATATAGGCTCAAAATAAAGAGATGGAGGAAGATTTACCAAGCAAAAAAGAAAGGAAAGAAAGAAAAGAAAAGAAAGAAAGAAAGAAGGAAAGAAAGAAAAAAAAAACAAAAGAGGGGTTGCAATCCCAGTCTCTGATAAAACAGATTTTAAACCAACAAAGATGAAAAGAGACAAAGAAGGGCATTACATAATGGTAAAGGGATCAATGCAACAAGAAGAGCTAACTATCCTAAACATATATGCACCCAATACAGTAGCACCCAGATTCATAAAGCAAGTTCTTAGAGACCTACAAAGAGACTTAGACTCCCACACAATAACAGTGGGAGACTTTAACACCCCACTGTCACTATTAGACAGATCAACAAGACAGAAAATTAACATGGATATTCAGGACTTGAACTCAGCTCTGGACCAAGCAGACCTAATAGACATCTACAGAACTTTCCACCCCAAATCAACAGGATATACATTCTTCTCAGCACCACATCACAATTATTCTAAAATTGACCACATAATTGGAAGTAAAACACTCCTCAGCAAATGCAAAAGAACAGAAATCATAACAAACAGTCTCTCAGACCACAATGCAATCAAATTAGAACTCAGGATTAAGAAACTCACTCAAAATTGCACAACTACATGGAAACTGAACAACCTGCTCCTGAATGACTCCTGGATAAATATGAAATTAAGGCAGAAATAAGTAAGTTCTTTGAAATCAATGAGAACAAAGACACAATGTACCAGAATATCTGGGACACAGCTAAAGCAGTGTTTAGAGGTAAATTTATAGCACTAAATGCCCATAGGAGAAAGCAGGAACGATCTAAAATCAACACCCTAACATCACAATTAAAATAATTAGAAAAGCAAGAGCAAACAAATTCAAAAGCTAGCAGAAGACAAGAAATAACTGATATCAGAGCAGAACTGCAGGAGATAGAGACAGGAAAATCCCTTAAAAAAATCAATGAGTTCAGGAGCTGGTTTTTTTGAAAAGATTAACAAAATAGGCAGACTGCTAGCCAGACTACCAACCAAAAAAAAGGCCAGGACCAGACAGATTCACAGCCAGACACGGTGGCTCATGTCTGTAATCCCAGCACTTTGGGAGGCTGAAGTGAGCAGATCACCTGCGGTCGGGAGTTCAAGACCAGCCTGACCAGCAAGGAGAAACCCCATCTCTACTAAAAACACAAAAATTCACAGCTGAGTTCTACCAGAGGTACAAAGAGGAGCTGGTACCATTCCTTCTAAAACTATTCCAAACAACAGAAAAAGAGGGACTCCCTGCTAACTCATTTTATGAGGCCAGCATCATCCTGATACCAAAACCTGAGAGAGACACAACAACAACAAAAAAATTTCAGGCCAATATCCCTGATGAACATCAATGTAAAAATCCTCAATAAAATACTGGCAAACTGAATCCAGCAGTACATTAAAAAACTTATCCACCACGATCAAGTCGGCTTCATCCCTGGGATGCAAGGCTGGTTCAACATATGCAATTCAATAAACGTAATCCATCACATAAACAGAACCAACGACAAAAACTACATGATTATCTCAATAGATGGAGAAAAGGCCTTGGATAAAATTCAACACCCCTTCATGCTAAAAACTCTCAATAAACTAGGTATCGATGGAACGTATCTCAAAATAATAAGAGCTATTTACGACAAACCCACACCCAATATCATACTGAATGGACAAAAGCTGGAAGCATTCCCTTTGAAAACCAGCACTAGACAAGGATGTCCTCTCTCACCACTCCTATTCAACATAGTATTAGAAGTTCTGGTCAGGGCAATCAGGCAAGAGACAGAAATAAAGGGTATTCAATTAGGAAGAGAGGGAGTCAAATTATCTCTGTTTGCAGATGACATGATTGTATATTTAGAAAACCCCATTGTCTCAGCTCAAAAACTCCTTAAGCTGATAAGCAACTTCATCAATGTCTCAGGACACCAAATCAATATGCAAAAATCACAAACTTTCCTATACACCAATAGACAAACAGAGAGCCAAATCATGAGTGAACTCTCACTCACAATTGCTACAAAGGGAATAAATAAAATACCTAGGAATACAAATTACAAGGGATGTGAAGGACCTCTTCAAGGAGAGCTACAAACCACTGCTCACGCAAATAAAAGGGGACACAAACAAATGGAAAAACATTCCATGCTCATGGATAGGAAGAATCAATATGGTAAAAATGGCCATACTGCCCAAAGTAATTTATAGATTCAATGCTATTCCCATCAAGGTACCACTGACTTTCTTTACAGAATTAGAAAAAACTACTTTAAATTTCATATAGAACCAAAAAAAGAGCTTGTATAGCCAAGACAATCCTAAGCAAAAAGAACAAAGCTGGAGGCATCATGCTACCTGGCTTCAAACTATACCACAAGGCTATAGTAACCAAAACAGCATGGTACTGGTAACAAAACAGATATATAGACCAATGGAACAGAACAGAGGCTTCAGAAATAACACCACATATCTACAACCATCTGATCTTTGACAAACCTGACAAAAACAAGCAATGGGGAAAGGATTCCCTATTTAATAAATGGTGTTGGGAAAACTGGCTAGCCATATGCAGAAAACTGAAACTGGACCCCTTCCTTACACCTTATACAACAATTAACTCAAGATGGATTAAAGACTTTAATATAAGACCTAAAACCATAAAAACCCTAGAGGAAAACCTAGGCAATACCATTCAGGACATCGGCATGGGCAAAGACTTCATGACTAAAACACTGAAAGCAATTGCAACAAAAGCCAAAATTGACAAATGGGATCTAATTAAACTAAAGAGCTTCTACACAGCAGAATAAACTATCAGCAGAGTGAACAGGCAACCTACTGAATGGGAGAGAATTTTTGCAATCTATCCATCTGACAAACAGCTAATGTCCAGAATCTACAAGGAACTTACACAAATCTACAAGAAAAAACCAAACAACCCCATCAGGCAAAGGATATGAAGAGACACTTTTCAAAAGAAGACCTTTATGCAGCCAACAAACAAAAAAACACATCATCAATGGTCATTAGAGAAATGCAAATCAAAACCACAATGAGATACCATCTCACACCAGTTAGAATGGTGATCATTAAAGAGTCAGGAAACAACAGATGCTGGAGAGGATGTGGAGAAATAGGAATGCTTTTACACTGTTGGTGGGCGTGTAAATTAGTTCAACCGTTGTGGAAGACAGTGTGGTGATTCCTCAAGGATCTAGAACCAGAAATACCATTTGACCCAGCAATCCCATTACTGGTTATATACCCAAAAGATTATAAATCATTCTACTATAAAGACATATATACATGTATGTTTATTGCAGCACTATTCACAATATAAGACTTGGAACCAACCCAAATGCCCATCAATGATAGACTGGATAAAGAAAATGTGGCACATATACATCATGGAATACTATGCAGCCATAAAAAATGAATTCATATCCTTCGCAGGGACACGGATGAAGCTGGAAACCATCATTCTCAGCAAACTAACACAGAAACAGAAAACCAAACACTGCATGTTCTCACTCATAAATGGGAGTTGAACAATGAGAACATATGGGCACAGGGAGGGGAATATCACACATTGGGGCCTGTTGGGGGGTGGGGGTCAAGGGAAGGGATAGCATTAGTAGAAATACCTAATGTAGATAATGGGTTGATGGGTGCAGCAGACCACCATGGCACATGTATACCTATGTAACAAACCTGCACATTCTGCACATGTATCCCAGAACTTAAAGTATAATAATAAAACAAATTTTTTTAAAGAAACAAAAAATAGAATAACAGCTTTGGTTCAGGTCCTAGCATTGCAACTCATTAGTTACAGGACAGGGAGCAATTTAACCCCTTTCCTGTTTACTTCCCTTATTTGTAAAGTGGTACTAAACCAACCTCAATAGGTTATTGAAAGAATTAAAAGAGACACCCATGTAATGCACCTATCTAGGGATACAATAAGGGCTTAATTATCTATAATTATAAAGTAGAAGTTACATTTGTTGAGTATATGTGTCATATAATATGCTAAGTGCTTCCTATGTTAACTCATTTACTGGTCATAATTCTGAGATCATAATTATTGTTCCCATTTTAGAGATGAAACTAAAGCTCAGTAAGAGTAAGTAATTTGCCCTAAGTCATAGACCTAGTAAATGTTAGCACTAAACACTGAAACCAGGTTACTCTGAAGTCTGTTTTTGATTATGCTATGATGCTTCCCTACAATAGATTTTTTAAAGTCTGTAATGTTGAAATACACTCAAATCAAACTGTAATGGTATATTTTCTATCCATATTATGTCTTATTTTCTTTAAAAATCTCCCATACACTGAGGAGACTATTTCAGAAATAATGTGTTTTTCTGGTTTTGTTTTCTTAAATTAGTATTTCCCCAAGACTATTGAATAAATTTGAGTTAATAAAATCAATTGTTGGCCAGCCCCAGTGGCTCATGCATGTAACCCCTTTGGGAGGCTTAAGTGGAAGGGTAGCTTGAGGCCAGGAGTTTGAGATTGGCCTGGGCAACATGGCGAGATCCTGTCTCTACAAGCCCCGTAGTTGGAGGTTGCAGTGAGCCATGACGGCACCACTGCACTCCAGCCTGGGTGACAGAGACCCTGTCTCCAAAAAAAAAAAAAAAAAAAAAACCCAAATCAATAAATTGCCAAAATGGTCAAAATGCACTGATTTGCTGTATAGCTGTCATGCGATGTAACATAAACATCAGTCTACTTGATTTATGAACCCATGTTCTTATACAACAATTTGTCAGTTACAAAAATGATTGTGCTTTAAGAAGTCCACTGAGATTGGGAAAGGGTGGAGTATACTTAAGGAGGTTCTGAACACCCTAGGGGTTCATGCCTATAAAGGTTGCTTACCTCAGCTCGACTAGCAATAGTTCATACTATCATATCACACATAATAAAATCTAGTACTTGGAAATTTTAAGACTCTAAAATAGAAACACATTTCCTATGAAAACAACTCTGTTCTCTCAGGCCTTCTTGACTCCTTAAACTTCCTCAATCTCCTCCCATTTATACAGCTTCTTTTGGAGGAAGCTCAACAAATGAAACAATTTAACAATCAACATAAAACACGTTTCCTGCCATTCCTGTTGCAAAAGATGTCAGACAGCCTCTGATGAAATAGTCAACCAAAACTGGAACAAAATCTTAAATTCTGCTATACAATGAAGATACTTTCTATTCCTTCAGATTATTAGTATATTTAAGGATATGAGCTTTAAAAATAGTGTGAATAGCTAACAGTTGTTAGCATCACTTATATACTGTATCATTAAAACTGTTAAATATATTTGTAGGTTATAGATCAATAAAATGAAAATGTCCAGAAAGTACATTGCTTAAGGATTAATATCAATTTTAAAATAATATTATTGTGGATAGAACTGATTTTTTTAAAACCTTGATAAAATGATGCCTAAGTTTATTTGAAAGAAACATGCATGAGAAAAACAAAAAAAATTTTAAAGAAGAGTTACAAGCGAGAATATTAAACTATATTCCTACCGTTCAATAACTAAAACTGTATGGTACTGATACAGGAAAAGACTGAAATGATTAGAAGAGAGAGTCCAGAAATAAATCAAAGAATAATTGAGAATTTTTTAATTTGGAAGTGCTTCATTTCAACTCAGTGAAGAAAGGATTCATGATTCAATAAATGGAGTTGGGACAAGTGAATCACCACTTAGGGAAAATAATACTATGCAGGGAAAACATAACACCATTTAAGAAAAACATACTTCACACTTTACATCAAAACAAATTCCAAATTGACTAAAGATATGAGTATGCCAAGAGCTATAAAAATACTAAAAGAAGACATAGGCATGGTTATGAGGAATAATTTTCCAAGTACAATACCAAGACCAAAAAAAAAAAAACCAAAAATTATAAGAATACTGTTCCTGGAACTAGTAAGTGATAATAATCAGTTACAAGATATAAGGCTAATATACAAAAGTCAAATCACTTTCCTATATGCCATGAATGAACAAGTAAAATTTAAAAATTAAAACACATTACAGGCCCAACATGTTGGCTCACACCTGTAATCCCAGCACTTTGGGAGGCCGAGGCGGGTGGATCACTTGAGCTCAGGAGTTCAAAACCAGCCTGGCCAACACGGTGAAACCCTGTCTCAACTAAAAATACCAAAACTAGCCAGGCATGGCAGTGAGCATCTGTAATCCCAGCTACCGGGAAGTGGAGGCAGGAGAATTGCTTGAACCCAGGAAGAGGAAGATGCAGTGAGCTGAGGTCATCCCACTGCACTGCAGCCTGGGTGACAGAGGGAGACTCTGTCTCAAAAACAAAACAAAACAAAAAACACATTACAATTTACATTAAAACCTCCAAAAATGAAATACTTAGGAACAAATGTAACAAAATATGTACAAGATCAACATTAGGAAAACTACAAAGTCTGAAGAAAGAAAGCAAAGAAGAACTAAATACGGTCTCTGGCCTATGATGGTTCAACTTAAGATTTTTCAACTTTATGAGGGGTTTATCTGGACAGAACCCCACCATTAAGTCAGGGAATATCTGGACTTATGATGGTTTGACTTACAATTTTTCAACTGTATAATGGGTTTATCCAAATGTAACTCCATTGTAAGCCAAGGAGCATCTTTAAATGGAGAGATATTCCATGTTCATGAACAGGAAGACTCTATTATCACATGCCAGTTCTTCCCAACTTCATCTATATACTCAATGCAATCCTAGTCAAAATCCCAGCAAGCTATTTTGTGGATGTCAACAAACTGATTCTAAGATTTATATGGAGAGGCAAAAGACCCAATTAGCCAACACAATATTGTAGAAGAAGAACAAAACTGAAGGACGGAAACTACTTGACTTCAAGACTTACTATAAAGTTACAGTAATTAAGAGAGTGTGGTATGGGCAAAAGAATAGACAAATAGATCAATGAAAGAGAATACAGAGCCCAGAAACAGACTCACATAAATACAGACAATTGGTCTTTGACAAAGGAGCAATGACTCAATAAAATGGAGAAGAGTTTCTTTCTTTTTTTTCTTTTCTTGAGACAGAGTCTCATTCTGTTGCCCAGGCTGGAGTGCAGTAGTGCAATCACGGCTCACTGCCACCTCGACCTCCCAGGCCCAAACAATCTTCCCACCTCAGCCTCCCAAATAGCCAGGACCATGGGCCTGTGCCACCACCCCCAGTTAATTTTTTCTATTTTTTGTAGAAGCAGGGTCTTGCTATGTTGCCTAGGCTGGTCTTGAACCCCTGGGCTCAAGCGATCTTCCCACTTTGGCCTCCCAAAGTGCTGGGTTTACAGGCATGAGCCGCCACACCTAGCAAGAAAAGAGTTTTTTAACAAATTGTGCTGGAACAATTGGATATCCTCATGTTAAAAAAAAAAAAGAAAAGAAGATGAACTATGAACTTATTTCCTCTACAAAAATGAACTCAAATGAATCACAGACCTAACTGTAAAATGCAAAACTATAAAATTCCTAGAAGATAACATAAGAGAAAATCTAGATGGACTTGGATTTGATGATGACTATTTAGATACAATGCCAAAGGCACAATCCATGAAAGAAAGAATTGATAAACTAGACTTCATTAAAATTAAAAATTTCTGCTCTGTGAAAGATACTGTCAATAGAATAAAAAGCAAAGCCACAGGTTGGGAAACAATATTTGCAAAAGACATATCTGATACAGGTCTGTTGCCCAAAATATACAAAGAACTCTTAAAAACCAAAAATAAGAAAGCAAACAACTTGATTAAAAATGGTCAAGGACCTTAACAGACACCTCAACAAAGAAGATATACAGATGGCAAATAAGCACATGAAAAGATGCTCCACATCATATGTCATCAGGGAAATGCAAATTAAAACAACAATGAGATACCACTATACACATATTAGAATAGCCAAAATTCACAATACTGACAACACCAAATGATGGCAATAATATTTAGCAACAGGAATCCTCATTCATTGTTGGTGGGAAGACAAAATGGTATGGTCACTTTGGAAGACAGTTTGGCAGTTTCTTATAAAGCTAAACATATTTTTATTTTACCACATTATCCCGCAATTGTGCTCCTTAGTATTCACCTAAAGGAGTTGAAAACTTATGTCTACACATAAGCCTGGCCATGGATATTGACAGCAGCTTTATTCATAATTCCCAAAACTTAGAAGCAACCAAAGTAACCTTTAGTAGGTAAATGGACAGACAAATAGCTTGACAGCTCATTTATTTTATGTGCTGAATATTATTCAATTGTCTGTGGTATGGCTCACGCCTGTAATCCCAGAACTTTGGAAGGCTGAGGCAGGCGGATGACATGAGGCCAGGAGTTCCAGACCAGATTGGTCAACATGATGAAACACTGTCTCTACTAAAAAATGCAAAAATTAGCTGGGCATGGTGGTGGGCACTGGTTATCCCAGCTACTCGGGAGGCTGAGGGAGGAGAATAGCTTGAACCTGGGAGGTGGAGGTTGCAGTGAGCCAAAATCGCACCACTGCACTCCAGCCTGGGCAACAAAGTGAGAGAGACTCCATCTCAAAAAAAAAAAAAAAAAAAAATTGTCTGTGGTACACCCAGACAATTGAATAATATTCAGTACATAAAATAAATGAACTATCAAGCCAAGAAAAGACATGAAGGAAATGTAAATGCATACATTTACATTACATTGCATAAGTAAAAACAATCAGTCTGAAAAGGCTACATCCTGTATGATTCTAATATATGACATTCTGGAAAACGGAAAACTATGGAGATAGTAAAAAGGTCAGTGATTGCCAGGGCTTAGTGGGGGAGGGAGGAAAGAATAGATGGAGCACAGAGTATTTTTTTAGGGCAGTGAAACTACTCTGTATGATACTATAATGGTGGATGCACCTCACTGTACATTTGTCTAAACCCACAGAATGTACACCACCAATATTGAACCCTAATGTAAACTATCAACTTTGGATGATAATGTTGTGTCAACGTAGATTCATAAACTGTAACAAATGTACCCCTCTGGTGGGGGATGTGATAGCAGGGGAGGCTATGCCTGTGGGGAGACAGGAGTATATGGAAAATCTTTCTACCTTTTATTCAATTTTGCTGTGAACCTAAAACTGCTTTGAAAAATAAGGTCTTTTTATACAGGCTTGTGTTTGTTCACTGCAGCACTATTCACAACAGCAAAGACATGGAATCAATCTAAATGCTCATCAATGATAGACTGGATAAAGAAAATTTTGTACATATACACCATGGAATACTGTGCGGCAATAAAAAAGAATGAGATGTCTTTTGCAGGGACATGGATGGAGATGGAGGCCATTATCCCTAGTAACTAACAAAGGAACAGAAACCACATACCGCATGTTCTCACTTATAAGTGGGAGCTAAATCATGAAACCACATGGACACATAGAGGGGAACAACATACACTGGGGCCTACTGGAGGGTGGAGGATGGGAGGAGGGAGAGGATCAGGAAGAATAACTAATGAGTGGTACTAGGCTTAATGCCTGGGTGACAAAATAATCTGTACAACAAACCCCCATGACACCAGTTTACTTATATAACAAACCTGCACTTGTACCCCTGAACTTAAAAGTTAAAAAAAATAAATTTTGAAGTGAAAGGAAGATATATATATATATATATATATATATATATATTTTTTTTTTTTTAAAGTCACTGGATTTGATTACATAAACATTAAAAATTCTATGGGAAAAACTACAAAATTAAAAGACAATATATTGGAAAAATATTCATAACAAATGGCAAGAAAAAATCTCTAATATATTAAGACCTTATAAATCAAGATAAATAGATATAAACTCCCCCAGAAATGGGGGCAAAAAACATTGCTTCAGGCTGCTGCTTGAACCCCAAAATCCATTCTTCCTTCCTTCCATAGTAATGGATTTTCAGCTGGGCACATGGCACCCAGCTAAAGTTATAGTCTCTCTTGCAGTTAGGTGTGGCCATGTAACAAACTCTTGCCAAAGAATGTCAGCTGAAGTAATGTGCGCAACTTCTTTTTCACTTATTTAATAGCAAATTACTGTACTTGCCTTCAATTTTTTCCCTTTCTTCCTTAACCAGGAGATGCAATATGGATGGAAAATAATTCACTTTTGTTAATTCAGGTAAGGATAACACCAGGGGATGATGGAACAACATGATTTAAAGAACCTGGGTCTCTAAATGATAATCAGAGCCACTCACCAGCTAGAACTACTCACTTATTATGTGAGAAAGAAAGCAGATCTTATTTAAAATATTACATTTTTGGTCTCTTGTGCTAGCAACTTAGTGTATATACTCACAAACAGAATAAAAGAGGAAATTCTCACAATAAGGAAATATTAATGGCTTACAACTATGTGAGAAAATCAATAATTTCATGTTGAAAATGTAAAATGATACCATCTTTGGTCAAAATAACAGCACTAAAGTACAAACATAAGAATGATAATCACAGGGTTGCGAATGAAATAAAAAACTGAAATCGGGGTGGGATATGGTAAATAAATTATGGTACCTCCACACAGTGGAATGCTGTGAAGCATTAAAAATGATGATATGACAAATAAATCATCTTTCATCATAACAGAAGACCACTTAAAAATTATCTTGTGCTCTGAGAAGGCATATGTGTCAAAAAATGACACATTATATAGTTTGATAAAGAAAACATAAAATTTATGATCTTTGAACTCTGTCACAAGAGAAAGATTTTGTAGCATATTAGATTAATCTAATTTTATTGTTACCTTATAGACTAGAGCTCTGTTAACATTGGATCAGGTTTTGATAAAGAGTAAATTCCTCTTGCCATGACTTGTTTTACTATCAGATATTTGACTGCTTTGAGTTGTCAGTCTACCACACAGTGCCCTGCAACTTGGATATTCCCAAACTTTTCTCCTGAAATAACTTTTAATAGAAGAGGAAACTTGGAGTATTTACTTCCCGAAGATTCTGGAGAAGGCAAAAACCTTCCAAGGTTTTAGAAGTCTTGTGTTTTGTCTTAAAAGTTCATGTACATTTGGCATTCTAATCTATAGTGTGACTTTTTATTTTACTATATAAAATAGTAAAAATGTTTACTATTTTACATATATTTTATTATGTAATTAGTTAACATATTCCTCAAATATTCTTTTGCAAAATCAGCATTGCAGAAAACATGCCACATTTATCCTGTGCCCTTTGCTAGCTGTGATGTATACAATAAAAAGAACATAGGCTTTGGATTAAATCCTAGTTCTGCTAACTACCTGTCCTATCAAGCTGGGCAAGTTACTCAACCTAATTAAGACTTCATTTACTCTTCTGTATAATAGAGGTGACAATGTCTATGTGTGGAGTCTTTATGTAAATGAGCAGAGCAACACTTAGCAAAGTATGTTCATTTGCTGAATATGTATGCTTTACAACATAATTAACATTTACATTTCATCTTGTTTTCAGCTATGACTTGACAATACATTTTAACTGTCAATTACTATTCTACCAGCTTCCACTTTAACAATTTAATTAATACCTGTGATTGTGCTTTTCTTAGCTGTTGGCTGGTGATTTGAGCTTTTTGTTGCATCATATTTTCAATTCGTTGGTTGACTTGCTTTTCTTTCTTGAGCTCATTTCCATAAAATCTGGACCCCTATGGAGGAAAACAAAAGCATAAGAAAAATATTTGAAGGAAAGCATCACTGTAGTATAGCCTGGTGGCTAAGGGCACATACTCAGGAAACAGAAGATTAAATTTAAAACTTAGCTCTACTACTTACTAGCTAGGTGACCCTAAAATTATTTAATCTTTCTACATCTCAGTTTCTTTATTTGTAAGATGAATTTATTAGTAGTTAACTAAATCACAGGATTGTTGTGAGCAGTACTTAGCACAGTACAAGCTCTCTGAGATGAATACAGATTTGCATTCAGAAAAGAACAGTATGTCCTAGGTAAGATCCACAGAGGGTATCAAAGGCCTTAGTGGGTTGGATCATCAGTTATCTGTTGCATTAAAAAATACTCCTGACAAAGTATTTTCAAATATTTAATGTTAAGTCATTAAAGAAAATGTAGAAAATAATTCAAAAAACTGCCCATCATTTCATCACTGAACATAGTGTCTATCCATTTATCTCGTTGATAGACATTTAGCTTATTTTCATTTTTTGGCTACAGTGAAAAATGCTATCATAAACATTTGTGGACAAGTTTTCATGTAGACATATGTTGTCATTTATCTCAGGGATGCAACTAGGAGTAGGGTTTCTGTGTCATATGGTACCTCTATACTCAACCTTTTGAGGAAATGCCAGTCTGTTTTCCAAAGTGGTTGAACCATTTTATAATCCCATCAGCAATGTAGGAGGGTTCCAATTTCTCCACATTCTTGCCAACATTTGTTACTGTGTCTTACTTGTTATAGCTATTCTAAGCAATAGTAGCATGAATGGCATCTCTTTGTGGTTTTTAAATTTTTATTTCCCTGATGACTAATGATATTGAGCATCTTTTCATGTGCCTAGAGCCATTTGTATATCTTCTTTACTGAAATGTCTATTCACATCTTTTGACGATTTTCTGATTCAGTTGCTTGTCTTATTGAGTTGTAGACATTTTCTGTATATTCTGGATATAAGTCTTTTATCACATATGTGTTTTACAAATATTTTACCCAAGGCACATTGCTTTTTCTTTTTTTTTTTTTAAGAGACTGGGGGGGTCTCATTATGTTGCCCAGGCTGGTCTCAAACTCCTGATCCTCCTACCTCAGCCTTCCAAAGTGTTAGGATCACAGGCGTGAGCCACCACACCTGTTTTTTTATTTTTATTGCTGTCTTTTGAAGTATAAACATTTTAAATTTTGATAAGGACCAATTCATCAACTTTCTTTTATTGATTGTTCTTTTAGTATCGCATCTAAGAAATTTCTGCCTAACTGAAGGTCTCAGAGGCTTTCTCAAATTTTCTTCTAAAAGTTGTATTGTTCTGGCTTTTTAAGTCTATTTTGAGTTAATTTTGTGTATGGCGTAAGGGTTTTGTTTTGTTTTTAAGAGACAGGGTCTCACTATGTTGCCCAGGCTGGTCTCAAACTCCTGGGCTCAAGTGATCCTCCTATCTCGGCCTATCAAAGTGCTGGGATTACAAGTGTGAGCCACTGTACCTGGCCCTTTTATTTATTTTTATTGCCTGACTGCACTGGTTAGAACTGTTAGGACTATGTTGAGTAGAAAAGGTGAGAGTGGACATTCTTGCCTTGTTCCTCATTTTAGGGAGAAAGTGTTCAGCCTTCCACCATAAAGTATGATGTACACTGTAGGTTTTCTTATAGATGCCCTTTACTAGACTGAGGAACTACCCTTCTATTTCAAGTTTGTTAAGAGCTTTTAGCATGAATAGTGGTGGGATTTTATCAAATATGCTTTTTCTGAGTCTACTAAGATGATTGTGTGGTTTTTTGCCCTTTATTTTAATATGATGTATTACATTAATTGATTTTCAGATCTCTTTTTTTTTTCTTTTTCTGAGAAGGAGTCTTGCTCTGTTGCCCAGGCTGGAGTGCAGTGGCGCAATCTCGGCTCACTGCAACCTCCACCTCCCGGATTCAAGCAATTCTCCTGTCTCAGCTTCCCAAGTCGCTGGGACTACAGGCATACGCCACCACGCCTGGCTTATTTTTGGATTTTTAGTAGAGACGGGGTTTCACCATATTGGTCAAGCCGGTCTTGAACTCCTGACCTCAGGTGATCCACCCGCCTCAGCCTCCCAAAGTGCTGGGGTCATAGGCATGAGCTTGGCTGATTTTTAGATCTTAAACCAACCTTGCTTTCCTAAGATGAATCCCATTTGGTTATGTTGCATAATCTTTTTGCTATATTGTTTAAATCAGTCCCCTAATATTTTGTTGAGGACTTTTGCATTCATAACGATGTATAACCTTGTGTTTGGCTTTGGTATCAGGGTGATACTGGCCTCATAGGAGTTGGGAAGTGTTCCACCCTTCTCTATTTTCTAGAAGAGCTTGTGGAATACTGGTATCATTTCTTCTTTAAATATTTGATAAAACTCACCAGAGAAGCCAAATGGCCTGGTCTTTTTTCTTTGATGGGGAGATTTTTAATTACTAATTTATTTTCTTATTATATAGGTCTATTTAGATTCTCTGTATCTTCTTGAGTCCATTTTGAAAAATTGTAAACTTCTAGAAATGTGTCCAATTTATTGGAATTTGTTTTAAAATACTCCTCCCTCCAAAAATCAGTAGGGGAAGGGCAAGACAGATAACTATATTTGCAAAAATGTTGGTAATTGTTGATGCTGGGTGATGATTATATGGGGATTTACTTTACTATTCTCTGTAATTTTCTATATATTTTAAATTTTCTGATAAAAGTTTTAAAAAAGTAAATTGTATTGCTATGGAATAGTAACAATTAGAAAATTCCAATTTAAACAAGGTACCATTTATAATAAACTCACCTCATGCACTAAAGGAATATATATTATTCTATGTATTTTTATATACCAATCATGTGATATGTGCCAATTATATATGCACCTATATATTTTTGATATATATCACATAAAATTTATATGAAAGCAAAGCTTCAAGAATACTCAAGATATTCTTGAAAAAGAACAAAGTGTAAAAAACAGAAATTGTGCTAGCAGATATCAAGGCTTATTATAAAGTATGATAATAAAAAAACATGTTGTATACATACAAACAGGCAAATGATCCAGTGGAACAGAAGAGAAAGCACACCAGATCAGTAGGAAAAGGATGGACTATTTAATAACTTGTACTGGGACACAGAGAATAGAGAGGGAGGATCAGATAGATAGGGACATCTAGGGTAACCTACATATTCTATTTCTTAACCTAAAAACTAGATTCATAGGTTTTATTCATTTTATTCTTTTTGAACATTTTTATGATGAAAATATCAAAAAAGTCTCAAACAGAAAAAACATGAACACAATAAACACGTATAAAACTATCACTCAGATTTAACAGCTGTTAACATTTTACTGTATATGCTTCATTACAAGTGAAAAATTTTAAATTATAAATATCAAGATATTTAGCCATTCCACAGAAGATTTCGGTATGCATTTAAATATAAGGCCATTTTCCCACTTCATCACAGTAACATTTTCATAGCTAACAAAGTTAACAATAATTCCTTAACTTTTTATCTTGGAATTTTCAAATCTGCAAAAGCTGAAAAAATAGTACATCGAACACTTATATACCCTTACCTAGATTCATCAATTAATATCCTGCTACATTTGATTTCTTCCCCAACTTCTATGTATATATGTTGGGGATATGTTGGGGAAGTATGAGTGTATACACACACACACACATACATACACACACACACACACACACTTTCCCCTCCTTTTGGCTAAACCATTTTAAAGTAAGTTGCTGTGGACATCACCATGCATTTCCTAAGAACAAGGATATTCTCTTAAAGTTTACATCTTTCTACATGTATATTAATACATGTATTGTGTTTATTAATATACATAACATATAATACAACATACTAATATACATTATATATCATGTATATATAATGTATATTAATATTGATATACATTGATAATACACATAACACATTAATACATATATATTCTATAATATATAAATGAAACAAAAAAGTGGTAAAAAAATTAAAGAATTCTTTTATAACTTTGAAGAAAGCCATATGTAGTTGACATTCAAGTACATAAAATGGTGCAAACAAAAAATTTCTGAACAGGAGAAACTACCATAAGCAAAGTCAAAAGATAACTAATTATTGAATGTGCATATGTATATAGAATATATAATCAAAGTTCATAAAAAATGAAATACAAATAATTTTTAAAATATCAAAAGAGCGCCAGGCACAGTGGCTCATGCCTATAATCCCAGCACTTTGGGAGGCTAAGGTAGAGGGATTGCTTGAGGCCAGCAGTTCAAGACTAGCCTGGGCAACATAGTGAGACCTCCTCTCTACAAAAAATAGAAAGTTAGCCAGGCTTGGTGGCATGTGCCTATTGTCCTAGCTCTTCAAAGGCTGAGGTGGGAGGAACACTTGAGACCAGGGTGAGGCTGTAATGAGCTATTATTGTGCTACTAGACTCCAGCCTGGGTGACAGAGTGAGACCTTGTCTCAAAAAGAAGAAAAGATATGCAACTAATTTTTCATAAGAGGAATACAAATTAATGATATACTATATTACCTCAGATTGACAAATTCAAAAGTTTAGTAATACACTGTGTTGGCACAGTTTCAGTATGGTAATACATACTCTCAGATATTTGTAGTGGAAGTGTGAATTGATAGAAACACCATAGTGGGTAATTTGGCAATTCATAAAAATCACACATGCATATATTCTTTTGTGCTATGTGTAGTTGGTGAAACAATTCCACTTGTAGGAATCTCTTCCACAGTTATACTTGCACATATAGAAAGTGATAAAATATGTTATTCCCTACTTCACTAGTAATGTTTGTAAAAATAAAAGACTACAAATGACATATATTTATCCATAAACTTTTTGGATGGTTCAATAAATTACATTATATCCACATACACAGGTATACAAAGAATGAAGATCTTTAATTACCTATACAGAAAGAGCTCCAAGTTATATTAACTGAAAAAAAAAATCCAAATACCAAAACAATTTCTCCCATTGGGGTTAAAAAAAAGGTGAACAGGAACATGTACATTATTTTGGTTTTAAATGCCTATTATATGCATGTGAAATAGAAACCTGGATGGTAGGAGCAACAGAATAGAAGGGAGATTATTCCATACCCTTTTGTAGTTCAAAAATAATATATATTAAAATATTGAAATATTAAATACAAATGATTTTCTTTGAAACAGAAAGTTAAAAGGTCATTAAATTTCACGTATCAAAAGAAACAAGAAACATACCTTTGTGGCTTCCATTATAATTTTGTTAATTTTCTCTTTATCTAATCCTTCCATTCCTGCTTTATTATCATTAAGTCCCATCCTAAGCAGAAGATCATCTTTGTAACTGTCACACTTCTCCTTTGTGCTATCCATGGTATAAACTTATCTGAAAAAGCATAAAGATAAACACTGCTTTTAAAACCATCTGTGGCCAGGCGTGGTGGCTCATGCCCGTAATCCTAGCACTTTGGGAGGCCGAGGCGGGCAGATTGACTGAGCTCAGGGGTTCGAGACCAGCCTGGGCAACACGGTGAAACCCTGTCTCTACTAAAATACAAAAAAATTAGCCAGGCATGACGACGTGCGCCTGTAGTCCCAGTTACTAGGGAGGCTGAGGCAGAAGAATTGCTTGAACCTGGGAGGCAGAGGTTGCAGGGAGCCGAGATTGCACTACTGCACTCCAGCCTGGGTGACAGAGCGAGACTTTCTCTCCAAAAAACAAACAAACAAAAACCAGAAAAAACTCCAAAAGACATGTTGTGGGGGTGGGGGGGTGGGGTGGGGCAGGAGCACCATGTGCATCCATTATGCATCAATAAAAAAGTTTAAAACGTTAAATGATATAGAAATAAGCAAAACAAAAATTTTAAATGACAGTTAAGAATTTTTAGCTACTAAAAATTATTACTCAGATATAAAAAATTACAGTTGACTCTTAGACAACACGGGTTTGAACTGAGAGGATCCACTCATATTTGAATTTCTTCCGTCTCTGCCACCCTCAAGACAGAAAGACCAACCCCACTGCTTTCTCCTCCTTAGTTTACTCAACATGAAGACAAGATGAAGATCTTTATGATCTACTTCCACTTAATGAATAATAAATATATTTTGTCTCCTTTATGATTTTCTTAATAACATTTTTCTTTCTCTGGCTTTCTTTATTGTAAAAATACAGTACAGAACAAATATAACATACAAAATACATATTAATCAACGGTATACCTTATTAGTAAGGTTTCCAGTTTACAATAGGCTATTAGTAGTTACGTTCTTCAGGAGTCAAAAATTATATGTGAATTTTTGATTGTGTGTGGGCAGGGTCCCTAGCCCCTGTGGTGTTCAAGGGTCATCTGTACTATCACAAGATTATGATATTCTTGGAGAGAAGAAAGGAATTAGCATTTTCTGCATGTTCCATTCTAGCTACTATGCTTTAGGCACCACGTGTGAGGGCCATAACAGCCCTGATAGATATTATTCTCCATACAAAAAGATAACAAACCTGAGTCTTAGAACACGTCTACTGACACAAATTTGCTAACAAGTGGCAACACATGTGTTGGAACCCAGGCATGAGTAGAAAACTTATGTTTCTACCCAGATTAAAACATGGTATAGAAATACAAAATAATACTTCCTCTACTATACATGTTAAGTTCAAATGCATTTATTATCTACTGTATGCAGATCTCCTTAAGGCAATGAAAAAATACAGAAAAAAAAAAACCTAGAAAGTTACGTCACCTCTAAGGTTAAGAAAAATCCTTTCAGATAATAATTCTTTAATATCTTTATATACTTTATAGTTTATCTTCACATACATTAGCTTTTAAAGATATTTATAACCATGCAAAACAGATCTGGTTATTTTCATATTAGGGAGAAAAAAATGAGAACTTCAGCAAGATTGAATGAATTGCCCATCATAACTGTTAGTAAGTGGAAGAATTGGGATTTGAATGCAAGCCTTCTTACTTCAACTCTGATGCACTCCATGACATTACGGTTGCCTCCAATTTGGGGATCATGTATGCTATAAATAAGTGGCCAGATGAACAGTTGTCATGAATCTAAAATAAATTACGATTGTGACTTATTTGTATGATTTAGAGTGCGCTCATTTACTCCACTCTGCCTTGAGGATCTTCCCTTAACAATGCTGCTTCTGTTTTTGGCACCAGCAAAGAATAAAAAGAATTTTGGAAGGGACTCTGAATACTGTGACTATTAGTGGTAGTTTCACTAGGAAAAAAAGTATACATCATGGTAGTTCTCAAACTTTGCTGCACATTAGGCCCACCTGGAGAGCTGTGACGCCAAAGCTCCTCCCATACCAAATAAATCAGAAGGTCTGGGAGTAGGAGCCAGATAGGGGTATTTTAAAGAGATGCCCAGGTAATTCCAATGTGTCCCAAAGTACAAGAACCACTGGTATAGATGTTATTTCGTAGTGCCCAGGGGAATATAGGTTGGTTTTTTTGTTATCATTTGAATTTTTTTCCCTTCGACTATCACACTGAGCTAATATTACTCTATATTTTGCCTTACGCTTCATTAATTCAATTCGTTGTCATTTTCTAGTAAAGCAGGTGAATGTAATTCAGTCATAATTTCACCATACCTTCACTACTAAAGAGTGAAGTGGCTAAATGCAAACATCCTACATTTAAGCTGTCTTGCCCATATGTTTCTGGGTTTATCATTGTTGTTATTCATATTAATTAATTCATTCATTCAGAGATGAAGTCTCACTGTCACCCAGGCTGGAGTGCAGTGGTGTGATCTCGGCTTACTGCTACCTCGGCCTCCTGGGTTCAAGCGATTCTCCTGCCTCAGCCTCCCAAGTAGCTTGAACTACAGGCGCACACCACCATGTCTGGTTAATTTTTGTATTTTTAGTAAAGATGGGGTTTCGTCAATGTTAGCCAGGCTGGTCTCAAACTACTCAAGTGATCCGCCTGTCTCAGCCTCCCAAAGAGCTGAGATTACAGGCCTGAGCCACCACACCTAGCTCTTGTTTTTTAGAGGCAGGGGTGGGTTGCCCAGGCTGGACTTGAATTCCTGGGCTCAAGTGATCCTCCCACCTCAGCCTCCCAAACAGCTGAGACTGAAGGCACATACCACAACTCCTGGCTGCCTTGCCCTTTAAATGATGAAATGTATAAAAGGAAAATACATATTATTGAATGCCTACTCTTCACATATATTAATTGCTTAGCCAAAAAACTCTTGAGAAGAGGCCGGGTGCAGCATCTCATGGCTGTAATCCTAGCACTTTGTGAGGCCAAGGCAGGAGGATTGGTTAAGCCCAGGAGTTCAACACCAGCCCCGGTAACACAGTGAGACTCATGTCTACAAAAATAAAAGTAAAAAATTAGCCAAGTGTAGTGATGCACACCTGTAGCCCAAGCTACTTGGAAGGCTGAGTTGGGAGTTTCACTTGAGCCTGGGAGGTAAGGCTACAGTAGGCCATGGTCATGCCACTGCACTCCAGCCTGGGCAAGAGAGCAAGAACCTGTCTCAAAAAAACCAAACCAAACAAACAAACAAAAAACTCTTAAGAGTTGGTTTTGGTGCTTGAATCAAAAGAACTGGGCTATGGGCAATCCTGGGACAAGGCAAAATTGTGAGATAGGTAAAGTTAGTTTTTTGCTACCTTCCTGCTTATTGATACCTAATTACCATGAAACTTTTGTCCAGTTTCATAGGCATATGTTGACTATCATCTACATGCCAATGACTTACAGGTTTATAGCACCAGTCCAAATACCTGTTTGACATTTCAAGTTTAACATGTCCAAAAGTAATCTTTTCATCTGCCTCCATCCCCTTCAACCAGCTCCATTTACGGCCTTCCTGGTATCCATTGAGGGCAACTCTAATCTATTCCAGTTGCTCATGCAAATAACCCAGGAGTCATCGTTGACCCCTCTCTTTCTCATACACCCACATCCAAACTATCAGGAAATCCTGTGAGCTCTGCTTTCAAAATCACCCTGAATTTATTCAGGTTACTAGTTAAAAATATAAGGCACAGCTGGGAGCAGTGACTCATGCCTACAATCCCAGCACTTTGGGAGGCTGAGGTGGGTGGGTCACCTGAAATCAGGAGTTCGAGACCAACCTGGCCAAAATGGTGAAACCCCCTCTACTGAAAATACAAAATTAGCTGGGTGTGGTGGCACATGCCTATAGTCCCAGCTACTCAGGAGGCTGAGACAGGAGAATCACTTGAACCTGGGAGGCAGAGGCTTCAGTGGGCCGAGACTACACCACTGCACTCCAGCCTGGGCCAGACAGAACAAGACTCCATCTCAAAAATAAATAAATAAATAAATAAATAAGGCTGGGCGCGGTGGCTCACACCTGTAATCCCAGCACTTTGGGAGGCCGAGGCGGATGGATCACGAGGTCAGGGGTTCGAGACCAGCCTGGCCAATATGGTGAAACCCCGTCTCTACTAAAAATATAAAAATCAGCTGGGCGCGGTAGCAGATGCCTGTAATCCCAGCTACTCAGGAGGCTGAGGCAGGAGAATTGCTTGAAACTGGGAGACGGCGGTTGCAGTGAGCCAGGTTGTAGTGAGCCGAGATCACGCCACTTCACTGCAGCCTGGGCGACAGAGTAAGACTCCGCCTCAAAAAAAAAATACATATATACACACACACACACATATATGCACATACATATAAGGCAAACTTTTGTTTTTTGTTGGTAATAAAGATGGAAACTTAGAATTTTTAAGAAAGAATTATAAGGAAAAAGTTTTAGTGTGGTAGGCCTCCTCCCACCTATAAGAGGTAAACAAAGCTATATAAAAAATCACACTGGTGATCAAAGTCACCTGGAATTAATCTACCAGAAAATATGCAAAATATACCAAAAGTAATAAGAGAGAAGGGGAGGAGACAGGGGATGGGGGAAAGGGAGAGTGAGGGAGAGAGAGGGGGCGGGAAGAGAGAGAGAGAGAGAGAGAAGTATGAATACGAAAGGCTAAACTACAGTAAGTTCCTAGGTGGAGCTTGTTTCCTATTTCTAATATACTGTAAATAACCAAATGCAATAATTTCCTCAGAAAACCTTTATATACTTTTAAGGACAAATACTATTTTAAATCTCCCAAATATTCAAATATTTAATACTTTGAACAGATTAAGCACCCAGAACAAAATTTCAGAATGTGATTAAATGCTCTTGTTATTCTCTATAAATTTAAATACAATGAATTGAATTAGGGATATTACTCTACATTTAAAGTAGTAATTTTCAAACCAATACATCTTATATGATCTACTTTAAAATTTCCTTTTTCATTTTCATTTATTGTAAAAATACTTTTTGAAATTTCAAGAAAATAAAAAATCACAATTTCAAGACTTTAACAGATTATTTTTCCATGTTCTTCAATTATTTTACATACAGATACATGAAAACATACACTGAAACCATATGGCCACAATTTTTGTATGACAAAAATGAAAGTATAGGTGCAACTTTGAATTGTTAGTTTTAGCTTTTAATATTTTTGCAAAACAAGAGGAAAAAACTTTAAAAAATATTTTAGACTGGATTTGAACGATTTTCTCATTTACATGTGTCACTGACAGAAAGAACAGAAATAATGAAACTCCACAGATCCTAAACCAAGAGTATATACACTAAAAGAAAACTCAAGTTTTTTTACCAGAGACAGAAGGCCTGCCTTGTGAGAACCATGCATGTATTCTCTTCTACTGCCTTTCTCCTTTTTTTATTCATTTAATTGGTTCTAGTGAAGAAGAATGGGACAGAGGGAAATTTAAAAATCTATACTCTACTTCATCCTAAAGACATTAAATTCATTCTTATAGAAGAATAAGCAGAAATTATCTTCTTTAGACAGGATAATATTCTGATATAAACATATTACCTACAGTATCAATTCAAAGGTAAATTCCCCAAGCCCCAAGTTTTTGCTTTTGTTTTTTGGGTTTTTTTTGAGACAGAAGACGGAGTTTCAGTCTTGTTGCCCAGGCTGGAGTGCAATGGCACGATATCGGCTCATGGCAAACCTCTGCCTCCCAGGTTCAAGCGATTCTCCTGCCTCAGCCTCCCGAGTAGCTGGATAGCTAGGATTACAGGCATGCGCCACCACGCCTGGCTAATTTTGTATTTTTTGTAGAGACGGGGGTTTCTCCATGTTGTTCAGGCTGGTCTCAAACTCCTGACCTCAGGTGATCTGCCCGCCTCAGTCTCCTAATGTGCTGGGATTATAGGCGTGAGTCACTGCACCCGGCCTCCAAGTTTTTAAGTTTCTATTTGGATGATGAGTTGCATATTTTATAAAAAGCCTTCCAGGTTCTTTAACAATGAAAACTTTAACTCAGAAATAAACATACTCATAAGTGTGAAAATCTAAGTTTTTATCTTATAGAAGTTGATTGTTTCTTGGAATGCTGACTCAACATGAAGGAGATAGGCTGGGAGTTTCTTTGGGCACTAGATGTTGGCAAAAATATCTATCTATATAAAAGTGATGCTAAACAGACTAATTTTGTTTCAGTAAAGTGCACAGGTCTTAAGGGACAGTTCATACTAATGTCCTTAGAAAAGGAGAAAACATTTCTCCTGTAGTACCTTTTTTGGTACTGTATTTTTTAAGTTCTACAATCTAGAATATTACAATTTTAATATAAAATTAGGCCGGGGCAGTGGCTCAGGGTTGTGATTACAGCACTTTGGGAGGCCAAGATGGAAGGATCATTTCAGGTTAGGAACTCAAGAGCAGCCTGGGCAACATAGTGAGACCCTGTCTACACAAAAAAAATAGCCAGGTGTGTTGACATGTGCCTGTAGTCCCAGCTACTCGGGAGGCTGAGGCAGGAGGATCGCTTCAGCCCAGGAGTTTGAAGCTGTGGTGAGCCATGGTTATGCCACTGCACTCCAGCCTGGGCAACAGAGCAAGAGTTTTTAAGAGACAGGGTGATGAAGCCTGTGTCTTAAAAAAAACAACAACAACAACAGAAGCCAGGATAATAGGATAGGGTTACACTACAAATAAGAAATTGAGATACTGTGCTATTTATCTCCACACTACGCTCCACATTATTGGAAGGGAAATATCTAATAAAATCAAAAAGAGTTGTATAAGCTATTATTATTTTCCTGTCCTGGAAAAATGATCCTTTCAATTCTCCCCTTTGCCAAACTGCTCCTAAATTTCTTCTGAGTTCTAACCTTGATATTGTTTCTTGATCCACTGCTCCTGACTTTTTAGTTTTTTTACAGCTCTAATAGCGTATGGCAGGGGTTTAAAACTCCTTAGCAACATAACCCTGTTCAAATGAAATTTTAGATAAAAATCTCAAATATTTCCTTAGATCTCTGTTCTACTAATGCTACTTTACAGCTCTTCTATAATTTCTTCATATGTATTCTATCACTAATTTAAAAGAATAAATGGGTAACCTACAAAAAGGGGAAAGCTCATAGTAAACTTCATTTATTTGACTCTCCAAATTCCTTAGAAATATTTATGCGAGTAGGGTGTGGTGGCTTATGCCTATAATCCCAGCCCTTTGGGGGGCCGAGGTGGGAGGACTGCTTGAGCCCAGGGGTTTGAGACCAGCCTGGGCAACAGAGTAAGACCCCTGTCTCTACAAAAAAAATTAAACTTGGGAGGCTGAAGTGGGAGTATCTCTGAAGCCTAGTAGGTCTAGGCTGCAGTAAACCATGATAGTGCCACTGCATTCCAGTCTGGGTGACAGAGACGCCCTGTTTCGAAAAAAAGAAAATAAAGAAAAAGAAATATTTGTGTGAACACTAACATACATTGCGATTGTTACCAACTCAAAGACCGCAATAACAGTTGTTTACTATTGATGAATTTTAAAAGATGGTTTCCATAGCAAATCAGCCCTGAAAATCATTATTCCATTTTCTTCCTAGTCATATCATACATGCCTAAATACCAGAAACAAAAAAATTAAACATCCCAAAAATACTGCTTCAGGACTTGCCAAAACATGACAAAAAAAAAAAAAAATCAGCAAGAAGTTGTGGTCTTGGAGTGATTAAGCCAAAATGATTTAGAAACATAATCACATACCTTCCTTAATAATCTTTTTTTCTCTTAAGAGCACACTGTTAAAAACAGCCTTACTTTTAAAATACTAACAGTCCATTTGGAAACTATTATTAACCCTGTGCTATAAAAATACGCTTAAACGGCCGGGCACGGTGGCTCATGCCTGTAATCCCTGCACTTTGGGAGGCTAAGGCGGAGTTTGAGACCCGCCTGGCCAACACGATGAAATCCCATCTCTACTAAAAATACAAAAAATTGGCTGGGCATGGTGGCACGCGCCTGTAATCCCAGCTACTCAGGAGGCTGAGGCAGGAGAATTGCTTGAACTTGGGAAGTGGAGGTTGCAGCGAGCTGATGTTGCGCCGCTGCATTGCAGCCTAGGCAACAAGGGCAAAACTCCATCTCAAAAAAAATTAAATTAAATTAAAAATAAAACCACTTAAACACATATTATATAAAAAGCATCTGATAATAAACAACAGCATCTGAGATTTACACTAAATTAGTAAAAATAATTATTCTCAATTGATGAGATGAATGTCACAGTTTTTTAGAATTTGTCTAACAGGTTTTCCGGTCTTCACCAGAAAGCTCCCACCACCCCTGCTGAAAAAAATTGATGAGATGATATCTCTCTCTCCTCTGAGATACTATAACTTGGTTTGTATTTAGTAATATATTTTTTTTGAAGTTTCAAAAAACACTAATGGAAGGTTTATGAAAGAAAGCATGAGTTAAAAAACATTGCAAAACACCGAGCTAGATTAGTTCATCAAACTATCACAATATGTGGTTTATGTTAGCTTAATATGTGGTTTAAGTTAGCTTAATTTTTTTCATAAAAGAAAAAGCAGTCCAGACTTACTGGTAACTTTTTTAAATTAATGAGATCTAAATATGCTGTTTATTTTAAGAAGACTTTAAAAAATGTGCACATGGTATAGCATTATGAAAATTCATAAAATGTTAACAGCAACCTCCAGCACATGAAGTACTTATTTCTATACTACAAAGTACACTAACAAATAAAATTTGAGGCTGGGCGCAGTGGCTCAAGCCTGTAACCTCAGCACTTTGGGAGGCCGAGGCGGGTGGATCACAAGGTCAGGAAATCGAGACCATCCTGGCTAACATGGTGAAACCCCATCTCTACTAAAACTACAAAAAATTACCCAGCCATCCCATTACTGGGTATATACCCAAAGGACTATAAATCATGCTGCTATAAAGACACATGCACACGTATGTTTATTGTGGCACTATTCACAATAGCAAAGACTTGGAACCAACCCAAATGTCCAACAATGATAGACTGGATTAAGAAACTGTGGCACATATACCCCATGGAATACTATGCAGCCATAAAAAATGATGAGTTCATGTCCTTTGTAGGGACATGGATGAAATTGGAAATCATCATTCTCAGTAAACTATCGCAAGGACAAAAAACCAAACACCGCATGTTCTCACTCATAGGTGGGAATTGAACAATGAGAACACATGGACACAGGAAGGGGAACATCACACTCTGGGGACTGTTGTGGGGTGGGGGGAGGGGGGAGGGATAGCATTAGGAGATATACCTAATGCTAAATGACGAGTTAATGGGTGCAGCACACCAGCATGGCACATGTATACATATGTAACTAACCTGCACATTGTGCACATGTACCCTAAAACTTAAAGTATAATAATAAAAATAAAAATAAAATAAAAAAATAAAGAAATATTTCTTAAAATAAAAAAAAAATTAACCAGGCGTGGTGGCAGGCGCCTGTAGCCCCAGCTACTCGGCGGCTGAGGCAGGAGAATGGCGTGAACCTGGGAGGTGGAGCTTGCAGTGAGCCGAGATTGCACCACTGCACTCCAACCTGGGCGACAGAGCAAGACCCCATCTCAAAAAAAAAAAATTAATAAAAATAATTAAAAAAACAAAATTTGAACTGCAAATAAAATATACATTTTCTAACACTACTAAAATAATTAGTATAAAATACACATTTCCTAACACTACTAAAATAATTACTTTCAATAATACTTCACAGATGCTAGGAAAAGCACAAAAGGCACAACAAACTAATGCCATAATGTGTAATTAAGTGACCTGCTTCTAACAAATAGATTATAGCAGAAGTAGAAGTGATGGAATGTAACATCTAAAAATGGGTTAGGTTAGTGGGGCCAAGATGGCAGACTAGAAGCAGCTCATGCGCACTGCTCTCACAGAGAATAAGCAAAAGGGCTAGTGAACACTGACCCTGCAGGCTGATCATCTGAGAAACAACGTTGAGATCTATCAAGGCAGCAGGGGAACACAGAGAGCACAGAGGAATGAAGGTGGGCACCAGCTTGTCTGGGCTGAGCACAGAGCCAGGAGAACCTAACCAACACCGGAAACGGTGAGTGAGAGCCCCCAGGGGGATTCACACTTTCCAGAGACCTGTGCAAGACTGGGAATGGGAGATTCCCCCTGGACACCCTGTGCCCCCCACCCCCATGCTTCTAGACTGAGGCAGAGAGCCACTGGGATGTTTGGTGGAGGCAATTCTGAAGCCCAAGGGCACCTCTACAAGCCTTGGGCCCCGGAGCAGATCAGCACCAGTGTCATAGCCCCAATAGAGGCCGCCACTGCAGTGCCTGAAAGCAGTAAGAGTTCTCCACTACTCCTTGCTGGATGGGGCTCAGCAACAGCCTCCAGCCCAGTGGTCCTGCTTCAGCCAGAATTTGGCTGGCCACTCCATCTACCCTTGCCACAGGTAGCCAGGCAGGCAATGCTTGCTAGAGCTTCTAGCCCAGCAGTCCTGCTTCTGTGTGAACTCAGCTGAAGGATGCAGCTTCCTGTCATCCCAAGAAACACCGGGACAGCAAATTACATGACCCTACCCGCCCCTGTCACTGGTAGCCAGGCAAGCAATGCTTGTGAGAGCTTCCAGCCCAGCAGCTCCACATCTGTGTGAACTCAGCAGGAGGGCTCAGCTTCCTGTTGTCCCAGTAAACACTCAGACAAGACAGCATGTCACCCTGCCCATCCCTGCCTCTGGTAGCTGGGGGGCAACACATGCTAGAGCTTCCGGCCCAGGGGTTCTGCTTCTGTGGGAACTCAGCTGGTAGGCACAGCCTACTATTGTCCCAGCAAACACACAGGGGGCAGGGTGGGTGGCTGCACCCACCCCCAACACTGGTAGCCAGGTGAGCCATGCCTGCTAGAGCTTCTGGCCCAGTGGTCCTGCTTCTGCCTGAATTTGCCGAGGGGTGCAGCCTCTTGTTGCCATGGAAACACCCGGATGGCAGAGCAGGCAATTCCACCCACCCTGCCTCTTGTAGCCAGATGGGCCGCATCTACTAGAAATTCCAATCCAGGGTTCCCACTTCCACCTGAACTCTGCGGGCAGGCACAACCTCATGTTTCCCCAGGAAGCACACAGATAGCAGATTAGGGCTGATGTTGCAAGAATGCAGCGTCTCTGCCAACTGAGGAACCTGACTGAGGAAGCCCTGTGGACCAGAACACCCCCCCAAAAATGCAGGCACAGAGAAAGTAATCAGAGAGCGCTCCTCCAAGACCCAGGAACAGACTAGAATCAAAGCTCATCAACTGAATCCACCTTTTACCATAATCAAATCCCCAAGGGCATCAAAGAAGAGAAAAGCAAAAAAATCCATCCAAAGGACAGCAACATCAAAAACGGAAGGAATATGAGCCCACACAAATGAGAAAGAACCAGCACAAGAACTCTAGCAACTTAAAAAGCCAGAGTGTTCTCTTACCTCCAAATGACCACACTAGTTCCCAGGCAATGGTTCTTAACTAGGCTGAAATGTCAGAGACAGAATCCAGAATATGGATAGGAACAAAGATCATCAACATATAGGAGACAGTCGAAACCCAATTTAAGAAATCTAAAGATTACAATAAAACAGTACAGGAGGTAATAGACCAAATGGCCATTATATGAAAGAACCAAACTCATCTGATAGAGATGAAAAACACATCAGAAGAATTTCAAAATGCAATCCCAAGTATTAACAGCAGAATCCACCAAGGTAAGGAAAGAATCTCAGAGCTTGAAGAGTAGCTCTATGAAATAACCGAGTCACACAAAAATAAAGAAAAAACAATAAAGAAGACTGAACAAAACCTCCAAGAAATATGTGATTATGTAAAGAGACCAAATCTATGACTCATTGGCATCCCTAAAAGAGAGAGAGAAAGTAAGCAACTTGGAAAACATATTTCAGGATATTGTCCATGAAATTTTCACCAACTTCGCTAGAGAGGCCAACATTCAAATTCAGGAAATGCAGAGAACCCCTGTGAAATACTGCACAAGAAGATCATCCCAAAGGCACATAGTCATCAGAGTCTCCATGGTCTGAAAGAAAAAATGTAAAGGCAGCTAGAAAGAAGAGGGAGGGCACCTACAAAGGGAGTCCCATTAGGCTAACAAGCAGACTTGTCAGCAGAAACCTTATTAGCCAGAAGAGATTGGGGGCCTATATTCAGCATTCTTTAAAAAAAATTTTCAACCAAGAATTCCATATCCAGCCAAACTAAGCTTCACAAATGAAGGAGAAATAAGATCCTTTTCAGACAAGTAAGTGGTAATTGAATTAGTTACCACTATACCTGCCTTACTGAGGTCCTGAAGGAAGTGCTAGATATGGAAAGGAAAGACTGTTACTGGCCACTACAAAAACACATTTAAGTACACAGACCAGTGACACTACAAAACAGCCACACAAACAAGTCTTCATAATAACCGACTAACAACATGACAGCATCAAATCCGCACACATCAATACTAACCTTGAATGCACACCCCAATTAAAAGACAGAATGACAACTTGGATAAAGAAGCAAAATCCAATGGTATGCTGTCTTCAGGAGACCCATATCACATGCAATGACACCCACAGACTCAAAGTAAAGGGATGAAGAAAAATCTATAAAGCAAACAATACAGAAAAAAGCATGGATTGCTATTGTAATTTCAGACAAAACAGACTTTAAATAAACAAAGATCAAAAAAGACAAAGAGGGACATTACATAATGGTTAAGGGCTCAATTCAACAAAAGGACCTAACTTTTCTAAATATATATGCACTCAACATAGGAGTGCATAAATCAAGATTCATAAATCAAGTTCTTAGAGACCTATGAGAAACTTAGCTAACCACACAATAATGGTGGGAGATTGTAACACCCCACTGATAATATTAGACATATCATTGAGGCAAAAAACTAACAAACATATTTGGACAGAACCCAATCCAAGAAATCTAAGGATTACAATAAAACAGTACAGGAGGTAATATACCAAATGCCATTATATGAAAGAACCAAACTCATCATCCCTGAATATGGATAGGAACAAAGATCATCAACATATAGGAGACAGTCAAAACCCAATCCAAGTCAGTCTACCCCTGTTTGCAGACCATATCATTCTGTACCTAGAAAACCTCATGGTCTCAGCCCAAAAGCTTTTTTTTTTTTTTTTTTAAGACAGGGTCTCACTCTGTCATCCAAGCTGCAGTGCAGTGACACGATCTCAGCTCACTGCAACCTCTGCCTTCTAGGTTCAAGTGATTCTCCTGCCTCAGCCTCCTGAGTAGCTGGGACTACAGGCATGCACCACCATGCCCGGCTAATTTTTGTATTTTTAGTAGAGATGGGGTTTCATCATGTTGGCCAGGCTGGTCTCGAATTCCTGACCTCAAGTGATCCATCTGCCTTGGCCTCCCAAAGTGCTGGGATTATAGGCATGAGCCACCACGCCCAGCTCCAAAAGCTCCTTGATGTGATAAACCTCAGCAAAGCTTCAGGATACAAAATCATTGCACAAAAATCTGTAGCATTCCTGTACACCAACAACCTCCAAGCTGAGAGCCAAATCAGGAATGCAATCCCATTCCCAATAGCCACAAAAAGAACAAAATATCTAACCAGGTATTGAAAGGGAGGTGAAATAGTTCTACAATGAGAATTAAAAAACACTGCTCAAAGAAATCAGAGATAACACAAACAAATGGAAAAATATTCCATGCTCATGGATAGAATGAATCAACATTGTTAAAATAGTCATGCTGCCCAAAGCAAATTACAGATTCTGTGCTATTTCTATCAAACTACAAAGGACACTCTTCACAAAACTAGAACCAGAAAAAACTATTTTAAATTTCCTATGAAACCAAAAAAGAGCTCAAATAGCCAAGGTAACCCTAAGCAAAAAGAACAAAGCTGGAGGCATCACATTACCAGACTTCAAACTATATTACAAGGATACGGTAACCAAAACAGCACGGTAGCAGTTACAAAACAGACACACAGACAAATGGAACAGAATAGAGAGCCCAGAAGTACAACCACATGCCTACAATTATTTGATATTTGACAAAATCAACAAAAACACGCAATGGAGAAAGAACTCCCTATTCAATAAATGGTGCTGAGATAACTGGTTAGCCACATGCATAAGATTGAAACTGGACCCTTTTATTACACTATACACAAAAATCAACTCAAGATGGATTAAAGACTTAAATGCAAAACCTAAAACCATAAAAACCCTGGAAGACAACCTAGGAAATAACATTCTGGACATAGGCTTTGGCAAAGATTTCATGATGAATATGCCAAAAGCAATTACAACAAAAACAAAAACTGACAAGTGGGACCTAATTAAACTAAAGAGGTTCTGCACAGCAAAAGCAACTGTCAAAAGAATAAAAAGAACCTACAGAATAGGAGAAAATTTCTGCAAACTATGGATCCAACAAAGGTCTAATATCCAGCATCTATAAGGAACTGAAACAAAATTTTAAAGCAAAAAAAGAATAACCCCATTATAAAGTGGGCAAAAACATGAACAAATACCTTTCAAAAGAAGACATACACGTGGCTAGCAAACATATGAAAAAACACTCAACATTACTAATCATTAGAGAACTGCAAATCAAAATCACAATGATATCACCTCCCACCAGTCAGAATTGCTATTTTTAAAAAATCAAAAAACAACAGATGCTGGCAAAGTTGTAGTAAAAAGGGAACACTCATACACTACTGGTGGGAATGTAAATTAGTTCAGGCACTGTGGAAAGCAGTTTGGCAATTTCTCAAAGAACTTAAAACAGAATTACCATTCAACCTGGCAATGCCATTACTGGGTATATATCCAAAGGAATATACATTGTTCTACCATAAAAGACACATGCTTGTGCTTGTTCATTGCAGCACTATTCACAATAGCAAAGGCATGGAATCAACCTAAATGTCCATTAATGGTAGACTGGATTAAAAAAAAAAAAGTGGTACATATACACAAAGGAATACTATATAGCCATAATAAAGGATGAGATCATGTCCTTTGAGGCAAAATGGATGGAGCTGGAGGTCATCATCCTAAGCAAACTAACAGAAACAGAAAACCAAACACCGCATGTTCTCATTTATAAGTGGGAGTTAAACTCTGAGTACACAAAGAAGGGAACAACAGACACTGGAGCCTACTTGAGGGTGGAGGGCGGGAGGAGGGAGAGGATTGAAAAACTACATATCAGGTACTATGCTTATTACCTGGGTGACAATATGTACACCATACCCCATGGCATGCAATTTACCTACATAATAAATATGTACATGTACCCCTGAACCTAAAATAAAAGTTAAAAAACAAAAAATCAAAAATGGTTTATAAACGAATGGGACTTTCATCTTAGATGTTCTTATTCTCACTTGGATTACTAACTCTGGGGAAGCCAGCTGCCATGTGAGACAGCCCTGTGAGGAGGTCATGTGAGTGACCATAGAAGTGGATCCTCCTCTAGTCAAGTCTTCAAATAAGAATACTGCCCTAGATAATAACTTGACTGGACCCTCATGAGCCAGAGATATTTAACTATGCTGTGCTCATATCCTTGACCCTCAGAAAGTATGAAATAAGTTTACAGCTTACTCTCTCTTTTTTTTTTTTTGAGACAGAGTCTTGCTCTGTTACCCAGGCTGGAGTGTAGTGGCGCAATCTCGGCTCACTACAACCTCCGCCTCCCAGGTTCAAGCTATTCTTTGCCTCGGCCTCCCGAGTAGCTGGGATTACAGGTGCCCACCACAATGCCTGGCTAATTTTTGTATTTTTAGTAGAGACGGGGTTTCACCATCTTGGCCAGGCTAGTCTTGAACTCCTGACCTCGTGATCCACCTGCCTTGGACTCCCAAACTTCTGGGATTACAGGCGTGAGTCACCACACCCAGCCTCAAGTTTTATAATTATCTCATATGGATAAGCACTGGTCCACAGCCCACCTTTCGGGTAGCACTGGTGTAAATAGCTATATACTAAAGATTATTGTTTTCATTTGAATGATGGTAAGAATTTAAAGCACAGTAATGAACTGATCAACAGAATAATTGATGCCAAAAAACTTTTTCCCCTAGAACTTGTTCAAGGAAAAAAAAAACATTTTCATTTTAGTTATATTTCAACTAAAATATAAATTTCAAGAGGGGTTTGAGTGCAGTGGCTCACGCCTGTAATCCCAGCACTTTGGGAGGCCGAGGCAGGGGGATCACGAGGTCAGGAGATCGAGACCATCCTGGCTAACACGGTGAAACTCCGTCTCTACTAAAAAAAATACAAAAAATTAGCCGGGCATGATGGCAGGCACCTGTAGTCCCAGCTACTCGCGAGGCTGAGGCAGGAGGATGGCATGAACCTGGCAGGCAGCTTGCAGTGAGCGGACATCGCGCCACGGCACTCCAGCATGGGCAACAGAGCGAGACTCCGTCTCAAAAAAAAAAAAAGAAAAGAAAAAAATTTCAAGAAGGCAAAAACTGCTACAGTGCTAGGCCATTAGACCTGTTAATTATTAAATGTGTGTTTAATGAATGAACAGACTAATATACAGATAAAAATAAAATAACAATATATCAGTTAAGTTTTTACAAACACAATAATTGTAAAAGTTAACATTTGGCTCTTATAGTATTTTACATGCATGATATAATATTCATCAGAGATGAGGAAACTGAGGTACGTATTTAGTAGGTACCTTGGATAAGGTAATACAATTATCCAAGGCTGAGGCTGACAGAGTCGCTTGAACCTGGGAGGTGGAGGTTACAGTGAGCCTAGATCATGCCAGTGCACTCTAGCCTGGATGACAAAGTGAGATTCCAACTCAAAAAAAGAAAAAAGAAAAAAAGAGAAAGAAAAAGGAAAAAAAAAAATACAAAGAGGCTGAGGCAGGAGAATTGCTTAAACCTGGGAGGTGGAGGTTGCAGTGAGCCTAGATTGTGCCAATGCACTCCAGCCTGGGTGACAAAGCAAGATTCCATCTCAAAAAAAAAAAACATAAAAAGAAATACAAATAGATTCAGCTTTTTGAATACCCTGAAATGTGAGAAACATAAAGAAAAAAACATTTTGGATCAACTGGAGATCTTCCCAGTAATCCAAAGGGTAATTTCTTCAATAATCATGGCATCTAAAACAGCTTTTCACCAGACATTACCTAACTTAAAAACTGAAAAATCAACTATCAAGTAAAAAGGGCCCTATATTTCTACTTACAGGAAAAGGGAAAGTAAAGGGAAAGCATTATTCAAAAAAGGAAAGTTTTTGTTGTTGTCAGCCATTTCATGTGAATTTGAGTGAACTAAGATTTACTGCAAAATTTGTGCTGATAGTTCTATTGTATCTCCTGGAATGTAAGACTGGATATGAAGGGTACAATTTCATCTATGTGTACGTGTTTATATTCAATTATATGTATGTACTTATATAATTGAAATGTATTAAGTATTTTTATACTATTTCAATCTAAAAGATCTCTATATACTCCAGTATACATTTTGATATGTTTATATATATATATTACAAGATTATAATCTGTGTACTTGGCCTTTCATATCCATGGGTTCCACATCTGTGTATTCAACACACTGTATATAAAAAATTTTTTAAAAAAATCTGTACTGAACATGTACAGACAATTTTCCTTGTCATTATTCTCTAAACAATAGTATAACAACTATTTATACAGCATTTACAACTATTTGTATACCATATACTATGTAACAGTATAACAATTACTTATACAGCATCCAAACCATGCATCCATGGTTTGTATGTGTGTGCTCCTCTCCAAACCTCATGTTGAAATGTGATCCCCAATGTTGGAGTGGGGCCTAGTGGGAGGTGTTTGGGTCATGGGGGTAGGTCATGACCTATGACCCTCATGAATGGCTTAGTGCCCCCCTTGTGGTAATAACTGAGTTCTTCCTCTGAGTTCACAAGAGATCTGGTTGTTAAAAAGAGTGTGGCACCTCCCTCCTCTCTCTTTTGCTCCTGCTCTCTCCATGTAATGTGCTTGCCTCCCCTTTGCCTTCTACCATGATTGGAAGCTTCCTGAGGCCCTCACCAGGAGCAGATGCTGGCACCATGCTTCCTATATAGCCTGCAGAACCATGAGTCAAAATAAATCTCTTTTCTTTATAAATTACCCAGTCTCAGATATTCCTTTAAAGCAATGCAAATGGACTAACACAATTAGGTATTCTAAGGAATCTACAGATGATTTAAAGTCTATGGAAGACTATATCAAGGTTATATGTAACTGCTTTGCCATTTTATATCAGGGACTTGAGCAATCGTGGATTTTGGTGTCTGTGGGAGGTCTGGGAGCCAATCCCCCCTGGATACCAAGGGATAACTGTATTCACTTAATGTCATGAAAATACATAACTTTACATTTTATAACATCTATTTCATTAAATTCTCTCTATTTTTGTTTAAGAGACAGGATCTTGCTTTGTCGCCCAGGTTGGAGTGCAGTGGCACAATCATAGCTCACTGTAACCTCGAACTTCTAGGCTTAAGTGATCCTTCTGACTCAGCCTCCAGAGTAGGTAGGACTACACATATGTGCCACCTTGCCCAAATTTTTTTTTTTTTTTTTTTGGTAGAGTGGAGTTCTTGCTATGTTGCCCAAACTGGTCTCGAACTCCCGGCCTCATGTGGTCCTCCTGCCTAGGCCTTTCAAAGTGCTGGAATTATAGACATGAGCCACCATGCTCCACCACACTCTTAATTTTAATATAGCATCAATGTTTATTCCAATGATAAAAGTTCATGCTTGCTACAAAAAAACTTTATATCAGAATGCATAAAAGGGAAACAAAGATAATAAATATATCATGCAACAATCCAGAGAGAATGATCATTAATATAATATTTTGGGATACTTCATTACTTTCTTCTATGTCTATTTCTTCATACATTTTATACAAAAATGACATCACGCTATTCATACTGCTTTGTAACCTTTACTTCCCCTCTTAATCATGGAATTATTTTTATTTAAATAATTATGGAAGTATAGAATCATTTTTTCTTCCGTTTTTTTTTTTTACTTACATGGAGTATAAGTGTATCATCTATATATTTTAGACACAGTAGATTTCATCCTACATATTGTTTTGTAGTCTGTTTTCTTTATTTAAGACTGTATGAAGGGAAATTTTCCATGCCATCATGATGTGTCTGGGCATCTGAATTTAGTTCGGCGACTTGGGGACGGCTGAACTTTTAACTTCTTGCTTCAAAATCTTTGTCTGAGAGTACCAATATTCTAATATCATTTTTAATGGTTGTGCAGTGTTACACTGTATGGTTGAACTATATTTCATATAACAGCTCCCTAGTGACAGCAGTTAGGTTGTTTCTAATTTTTCTCTATTATAAAAAATGCTGTGATGAATATCTATGCCTATAAATTTTTAGGCACTGGTCTTAATAAGAGACATTTTAAACGCAACACATGGAATTCTTTAACAAGTGGTCTTCTTACCTTCGTACCTATCAGCCTGCCTGGTTATCTATTTCTTTCCAAAAAGATTTTGAGATACCTTATAAAAAGAATTAAAAATTTAAGTGAAAGCAAAACTACCAGGTTAAGAGAAGAAAAGTAGGTATGTCAACAGTAAAGTCCAAACAGTTGATCTGAGAATAAAACTATATATATACACACACACACACACATACACATGTATATATACATATATACACACACGTATTTGTGTGTGTGTGTGTGTGTGTGTGTGTGTGTATATATATATAATTTTTTTTTTTTTTTGAGACAGGGTCTCACTCTGTCACCCAGGCTGGAGTACAGTCACACAATCCTCCCACCGCAGCCTCTCAAGTAGCTGGGACCACAGGCGTGCACCACCAAAACCAGCTAATTTTGTTTTATTTATTTATTTTTGCAGAGACAGGGTCTCACTATGTTGCCCAGGCTGCTCTAGAACTCCTGGGCTCAAGCAATCCTCCTGCCTTGGCCTCCCAAAGTGCTGAGATTAGGGGTGTGAACCACTGCACCTGGCCAAAACTACATCTTAAGATTTCCAACAACTAGAATAAAAAAAATGTTTGATTATATAATTCTTTTTAGAGGAGAACAAAACAAAGCATATCCTCCTTAGAGATTTATGTAATGAATTATATTTAAAAAGCCAAATTTAATACACAATATCTTTCACTACCATTCATATCAAATACAGAAACAAAGTCAAAAGGGGTATCTTATGGTTTGTGCTTATGAATATTAAAACTCAAATCAGACTGAGAGATAAACTCCACATACCTAGCTGACTCTCTTTATCTACTTTAGATACCTCTACCTTTTACTTCAAAGGAAAATAAATGGTTTTAGGTTTTAAAATATTCACATTAGGCCAGGTGCAGTGGCTCATGCCCATATCCCCAACACTTTGGTAGGCTGAGGCAGGTGGATCACTTGAGGCCAGGAGTTCGAGACCAGCCTGGCCAACATGGCAAAATACATCTCTACTAAAAATACAAAAATTAGCCGGGTGTGGTGGTGCACATCTGTAATCCCAGCTACTCAGGAGGCTAAGGCATGAGAATCACTTGAACCTGGTAGGTGGAGGTTGCAGTGAGCCAAGATCGCGCCACTGCACTCCAGCCTGGGCGACAGAGCGAGATCTCTGTCTCCAAAAAAAAAAAAAAAAAAAAAAACCAAAGAAAAAAACATTAAATCAGAAGTTTATCTCCAACTGTTTAAATCATCCTCTTAAAATGCCATGAAAAATATTGAAAAAGAAATAAGGAGACAAAACAAACAAAATGGTACCAAATGGGACAAAGAATGATTGGATAAAGTTTAATTTACATAGTAAAAATCTTATTAATTAGGTGCTGAGGTTTTTTGTTTTCTAAGAGAGAAAAAAATCCCCTCTCATTTCCTTTTCTGAAAATAAGAGCTTCCTAAATCTTGCTTTTGCTGAAGTCAAAGCAGTAGTAAAAGTGATTTCTCTTTTACAATACTGTCAGTGGTTTCTTCTCTTTTCTTTTTTCTAAGAGACGGAGTCTCGCTCTTCCCTTTTCAAGATACAGCCAACCTCTCTAAAGTTGAACAAAAATGAAACAGATAAAAATATAAAATACGAAATTCTATAAAGGTTGGTTATATTTACTGTGAAAGCTAAAAACACGCATATATAAATGGTAACTAATGTTTTCCAACAATTTACCATATGCCAAGCAGATACTAAGTGCTTAAGAAGCATCCTCTCAATGCTACTCATTAGTTTAGATATTTCATTTAAGTGCCTTTAACACATAAGGAAATTGAGGTTAGAGAATTTATATAATTCACCCATGATCACAAGAGGTACTCAGGCTGAAACTCAAATCTAGATTCTGTCTCCGGAGCCCGCATTCTTAATCAGTATGCCAAGTATACAACTACACCTAAGATGCCAGTTTTATTTTATCTTCATTCTCAAAAGATATCTTCATCAGATATAGAATTGAATTGACAGCTTTTTTCTTTCAGTACTTTAAAGATGTTGCTTCATTGTTTTCTAGCCTCCATTATTTCTGCTAAGGCCATGATCACTCAAATTGTTGTTCCTCTATGTATGTTTTCCTATTTTGAGAAAGTTGTGGCTATTACTATTGTTTCTTCCTCTTCCTATAATCTCTCTCTCATCTCCCTTTGGAGGTTCAATTATCTGTTACTCCTGTTATTACTCCTTTGCTATTGTTCCACAGGTACCTAAATTTCCTTTTCTGTTGTTGTTGTTTTTAATTTTTTCCCTTACTCTTCTTCATATTGGTTATTTTGTATTGCTCTATCTTCCAACTGACAGACCAATTCCCCTGTCATTTCCATTTTGCTATTAAGTCCATCTAGTAACATCATTTTGATTTCAGATATTGTATTTCTTAGTTCTAAAGTTTCCATTTGATTTTGTATATTTTCCTTTTTTGCTGAGATTTCCTTTCTTTATAGTGATACAAACATATTTCTTTACTTCGTTAAGCACAGTTTTAATAGTTGTGTTAAAGTCTTTGTCAGATAGTTCCAACATCTGGATCATCTTGGGATTACCATCTGCTGACTTGTCTTTTCTTTGAAAATAGTTCATGTTTCCCTGGTTCATATATCAAGTAATTTTAGATTATATCCTGGATATTGTAAATGCTATGTTGTAAGAACTCTAGATTCTGTTTTATCTTTCTGAAGAGTGTTCATATTTTTGTTTTAGCAGGCAAATAAACTCTAACTGAAAACTCTCAATGTCTGGTAAGGAGAGAGACTCAGATCTCAGTTCAGATTGCTCTCAATTTGCCCTGGGTATGCATGTAGACTATGCAAGTCAGAGTCAGGTGAAGCTATTATACGGCATTTAGAATTTCCATTATCTGGCTCTCTCTTTTCTTGGGTTCCTTCCCTACTCTTTGGTAGCACTGGCCCCCTTCCCCTGGTTCTTTTGGACAGAATAATGGGGGGTTTTCTAGTGGAACATTAGTTATGCCTTACTGTGCCTGCCCTCAAGGCAAAGCTGCAAAGAATGAGAATCTCACTCTGTAAGGGTTGCTTTGTCAAAGTTTGATACGCTCCAAAATCTATCTGCTTTTTGTTCCAGACCCCACAAGTAATTGATTTTTGTGTTTTTTTTTTCTAGGTTTTCAGTCATGTGCAGGAGCTTACTTCTCCATACTGGAAGTAGAAGTTTCTCAAAAATTTAAAAGCAAATAAACTTATACGTAATTTACTTCATATTCCTAAAGTACTAAAATAACTTTTGCTCTCCAAAGTACAGCTATTCCACATGTTTAAACAGATGTCTGCTGACAGCACTGACTTCTCCAAGAGCCTAAGAGAGGAGAGCAGCCAATTAAACTCCAGTCTCTTCTAAAATTTTAATCCTAGATTGGTTTCAGATGGGTTAAGACAGTCATTCAATCCTCAAGTATTTAAGGAAGGCACCTGGGACTGACTCAGTTCCTAGATTTAAACCTGTTCAGTGAACTGTCCACCCCTACCTTCAAAGCACAGAGATGAAACAGGTTCTTGTATTCTCTATGAGCACATCCTCCTACTCCTGCTTACTCTTATCTGCCCTTTTTACAATCTGAAAGTTTTTTTTTTTTTTTGAGACGGAGTCTCACTCTTGTCACCCAGGCTGGAGTGCAGTGGCGCAATCTCGGCTCACTGCAACCTCCGCCTCCCGGTTTCAAGTGATTCTCCTGCCTCAGCCTCCTGAGTAGCTGGGATTACAGGTGCCCGCCAGCACACCTGGCTAATTTTTGTATTTTTAGTAGAGACGGGGTTTCGCCGTGTTGGCCAGGCTGGTCTTGAACTCCTGACCTCAGGTGATCTGCCTGCCTCGGCCCCGCAAAGTGCTGGGATTACAGGTGTAAGCATGGCGCCCAGCCTACAATCTGAAAGTTTTATCTGTCTCTGACATGCAACAAAGATGCCTTCCTCACCTCCCCAGAATCCTCATTATGCATATATTTAAATTGTTTTCTAGTTTAAAAACACTCTCAAGTGAAAAACAAACAAAAAAACCCAAGGCTTTCCAAGGCTTCAAAAATTCCCAGGCCTTCTTTCAAGAATATAACCTACAAAACCTACTGCTTGAATCATGTACCTGTTTAACTTAATCACAAAACAGTTTGTGTTCTCATTCCACAATAAAACTAGCAAAAATTCCTAGAAAGAAGCAAAGGTCTTTGTTTGCAGAAAGCCTTTGTATCTGGAGTTTACAGGTATTTCTTAACTTTACACATCTTTTCACATATCTGCCTGAGGGCTAAGGTAAATATTACTGCATATTAGTCACTGATCCCCTTGACTTTACTTTGGTCCTTGATAATTCTCTTAGATTGCAATTTACACAGTATGGTTCTACTATGAACTGATTTCTACAGTGCGATCTACATGATAGACATACCTTTCTTATGTGGAAACCTGAAAAATGATTTTAATACTTTAGGTATTTCTAACTAAAATGACATTCAGATATCCCAATGGATAAGTGTTTACTGAATACATCATATATAATATTTTCTATTTTTTAATGAAAAATTTTACTAGATTGGACAAAGATAAATCAACTAGCAGTATATTATGATGTGCTTTGACCTTTAAGATAAAGAGTATCTTATTTAGGAAAATTATTCTTATTTTGTAATGAATTACAACAGCTAACCCTGAGACAGGGGAAGGAAATATAAATCAGCTCAGGTTTGGTTGTAAAATAAAATTGAAGAATGTAGTTACATTAGCCCTTATATACCACCAGGGTCTTTTATTTTTGAGTTTCTTCTTTGAGCAACTTTATTTGTAAACATTAATATTTTATATCTTATTTTCTTAGAAGTCTTCCAAAGAAAAAAGGATTCTTTTTTTTAACAGAATAAAACTGATTCTATCCTACAATTACTATATGAATGTATTCATCCTCTTTATAAATTTAAGATGCATAATAGAATCTTAGGGATCTTGTTTTTCCTATGCTCTGTATTTTAGTATTGCATCATCCTAGGGTTTATTTAATCATTACTCATGAATTATTTCTTAGGAGATATGCTAAAAATAAAATAATTTAAAAATAAAATAGAATCACCTAAAAAGATGATCCAGTAGGAAAATAAATCATTTTTATATCATACTTCAGCTTTCAAATTGTTTTCCACAGTATAACATCTTTGAAAGCAGAAAAGCATAGAGACCTCATTTTTGCAGTCTTCTTTTTAGTGGCTTTTATTAACACCATTAAGAGTTCTGAAACCAGTTTTGGGCTCCAAAATGGTAAGTAGAAGTAAGCTGGCTTCATTCCCTCACTAGAGAAAACCAAAAACAAACATATGGTGCTGAGATTATTGCTAGTAATATCCCAGAACTCAAATATGTAGATGAAACGGTTCCAAGGGACACAAAAAAGTGAAAAAAACTCCAAGCAGACAGAAAAAGAATCAGAATTCAATATCTATGACACCCCTCCCCACAACCTGCCTGACACCAAGTATGTGGAAAATTTCCCTGACTCACAGTGTCTAAACTGGAAAAACTGAGACTGAAGTAGACAACCAGTTTCCCCCACCATCTTGGGGTCCTAACAGGAGACCTGTCCCTGACTCAATCCATGGGAAGCATCATGAGTACACAAAGGGAGAAATAGCCCTGCGGACACTCAGAGACAGAGGGGGAAGGCAGGACTACCATTCCCAGTCTTGGAAACTCTGCTCTTTAACTTAGTCAAAGGAGATACCAAATCAGAGTAGTTGTTCAGCAGGACCACTAGGTAGGAGGCACGTTCCACACGTCCCCTGGGCACAAACCCCTAGCCAGCCTTTCTACACTGCTGAGATATCACCTTTGGGACCTCCCCAATTCCTAACCAGCAACACTCTGATCCTTTACTAGGGCAGAGGCAAACCTGGAATTAAGGCTCCATCTAGTGCCAAAAAAGAGGCAGAGTGACCTAGCAGAAAAAAAAAAGAAATTCAACAGGTAAGTTACAAAGAATCTCTAAGCAAACATGTCCAATAAAAACCAAACTAGTCAGAGAAGACTAAAATAAACAAATAATGTTTCAATGCAAAGACACAGATGTACATCCAAAAGAAACAACAGCAAACCATTATCTCCTCAAATGGACAAAGCAAGGAACCAGTGACTAACCCTAACGAGACAGTGATATGTGAGCTCTTGGACCATGAATACAAAATAGTGATTTTATGGAAACTCAGTGACATCCAAAATAACACAAAAAATCAATTTAGAAATGTATCAGAGAAAATTAACAGAGTTTGAAACAATAAAAAATCAAACAAATCTTGGTGGAACTGAGAAATATGTTTGCTGAACTAAAAAATTCATTAGAGGCTCTCAACAACATAGTGGATCAAGCAGAAAAAAACAATCAGTAAGCTAGAAGGCAGGCTATTCTAAAACACATAGAGGAGGAAAAAATAATAAAAAGGAATGAAGATTTCCTAGAAGATATAGAAAATCACCTCAAAAGACTAAATCTAAGAATTACTGGTATTCAAGGAGCTGTGCAAGAGCAGGAGTAGAAAGTTTATTCAAAAAAATAAAACTTCCCAAAATCTAAGAAAAATATCAATATTCAGGACAGAGAACACCAAACAGATTTGACCTAAATAAAACTACCCCAAGGCATATAATAATCAGACTCTCAAATGTCAAGGACAAAGAGAGGATCTTAACAGTAGCAAGTTAAAAGAAGCAAATAACATATAAAGGAGCTTCAATTTGTTTGGCAACAGACTCCAAAACGGGAACCAAATAAGCCAGGAAGGAGTGGGATCACATTTTCAAAGTGCTGAAAGAAAAAAATGCCATCCAAGAATATTATATTCAGCAAACCCATCCTTCAACTACAAAAAAGGAAAGATAAAGTCTTTCCCAGACAAACAAGCACTGAGAAAATTCACTATCACCAGACTCATTTTACAAGAAACACTAAAGGGAGTTCTTCAATCTCAGAGAAAAAAAATGTGCAAAAAGAAAACATTTAAAGGTATAAAACTCCCTGCTAGTCTATTATAGGCACTGTGGTTCATGCCTGTAATACTAGCTACTTGGAAAGCTGAGTCAAGAGGACCGCCTGAGGCCAGGAGTTTAAGACTATCCTGGGCAACATCATAAGACCTTATCTCTAAAAAAAAATTTTTTTCTAATTACCTGAGCATGGTGGCAAATGCCTGCAGTCCCAGATACTTGGGAGGCTAAGGTGGGAGAATTGTTTGAGCCCAGGAGGTCGAGACTACAGTGAGCTATGATTATGCCACTGCACTCCAGCCTGGGTGACAAGGCAAGACCCTGTCTCTGAAAACACAAATAAAATAAATAAAAATCCTCTGGTAAAGGTAAGTACATACACAAACCCAGGATGCTCTAATACTATAATTGCTTTTGGTCCTCCCATAATTCTAGTATGAAGTCTAAAAGACAAACTTGTTAAAAACAATCGTAGCTACAGCAACCTGTTAAGAGATAGGCAATATAAAAATATGTAAGTTGAGACAATAAAAAGTCAAAATTTTAGGGGTGATAGAGTTAAAGTGTAGAAGTTTTTAAGTTTCTTTGTTAGTGTCTATTTTTTTATTTGTTATCTAAGATAAGCTGTCATTGTTTTAAAATAACTTGTCATAGCTCTAAAACGTTTTAATAAACCTCACGGTAACCACAGTGTAAAAACATATAATAGATACACTAAAAATAAACAGGAATTAATTAAAACATACTATCAGAGAAAATCACTTAACCACAAAAGAACACAGAAAGGAAGAGAGGAGTATAAAACAACCAGAAAACAAGCAACAAAATGGCAATAATAAGTTCTTACTTACCAATAATAACACTGAATGTAAACGAACTCAAGTCTCCAATTAGAAGACAGAGAGTAGTTGACTGGATAAAGAAACAAGACCAAACCATACAATGCCCACAAGAAATCCACTTCACCTACACAGACACACATAACACTCTAAGTGAAGGGCTGGAAAAAGGTATTCCATGCAAGGGGAAACCAGAAAAGAGCAGGAGTAGCTAACATATCAGATAAAATACGACTATAAGTCAAAGACTCCAAAAAGTGAGCAAAAAGGTCACTATATTATGATAAACTGGTCAATTCAGCAAAAGGATATAACAATTAATATCTAAGCATCCAATACCAGAATACCCAAGTCTATAAAGCAAATATTGATAGACATAAAGGGAGAGATACAGTGCAATATAATAATAGTAAGAGACTTCAACACCCTACTCTCGGGAAAGGACAAATCACACAGACAGAAAATCAACAAAGAAACAGGGGAGTTAAACTAGACCAAATAGGCCTAATTGACATTATAGAACATTTCACCCAACTGCTGCAGAATAGACAATCTTTTCATCAGCATATGAAACATTCTCCAGAACAGACCACATCTTAGGCCACAAAACAAGTCTCAAAAAGTCAATTAAGTAGAAATCATATCACATATCTTTTGTAACCACAATGGAATAAAAATTGAAATCATTAACAAGAGGAACCTGGGAAACAATACAAAAAATTAATTAATTATTTGATTTAATTTCGAGCAAGTTCAAATCAAATGACTTGCTCCTGGCAGGGCATGGTGGCTCATGCCTATCATCCCAGCAGTTTGAGAGGTCAAGGTGGAAGGACTGTTTGAAGCCAAGAGTTTGAGACCAGCCTGGGCAGCACAATACCTGCGCTGGCTGGGCTTGGTGGTGTATGCCTATTGTCCTAGCTACTCAGGAGGCTGAGGCAGGAGCATCCCCTGAACCAAGGAGATTGAGGATACAGTGGGTCATGATCACACCACTGCACTCCAACCTAGGTGACAAAGTGAGACCCTGTCTCTATTTACGAAGGGAATTTAAAAATATTCTGAATCAAATGACAATGGAAACACAAAATACCAAAATCTATGGGATATAGCAAAAGTAGCAGTACTAAGAGAGAAGTTTACAATAATAATTGTCTACATCAAAAAAGGAGAAAGATTTCAAATAAATAACCTAACAATGCATCTCAAAAACTAGAAAAGCAGGAACAATCCAAACCCAACATTAGTAGAAGAAAATAAATAATGAAGATAAGAACAGCGGTAAATAAAATTGAGACTAAAAAAATACAGGTCAACAAAAGTTGTTTTTTTCAAAAGACAGATGAAATTGACAAAACTTTAGACAAATAAAAGAAAATTCAAATAAAAACAGAAATGAAAAAGTAGACATACCAACTGAGACCACAGAAATACAAAGAATCATTATACACTATTATGAGCAACTATATGCCAACAAATTGGAATAGCTAGAAGAAATGGATAAATTCCTGGACACTTACAACCTACCAAGATTGAAACATGAATAAACTGAAAATCTGAACAGACCAGTAAGTAACAAGATGGAAGCTGCAATAAAAAATCTTTCATCAAAGAAAAGCCTGGAACCTGATGGCTTCACTGCTGAATTCTACCCAACATTTCAAGAATAACTAATTCTCACTTCTACTCAAACTCTTCCAAAACAAAACAAAACAAAACAAAAAATTAAACAGGGAATACTTCCAAACTCATTCTACAATGCCAGCATTACCCTGATATCAAAACCAAATAAGGACACAACAAAAAAGAAAACTACAGGCCAATATTACTGATGAATACAGATGCAAAATTCTCAACAAAATACTAGCAAATCACATTAATAAGATCTTTCACCATGATCAAGTGGGATTCATCCAAGGGACGCAAGGATAGTTCAACATATTCAAATCAATAAACATGATACATCGCATTAACAGAATCAAGAACCAAAAACATATGACCATTTCAATAGATGCTGAAAAAGTATTTGACAAATTCAACATCTCTTTATGATAAAAACCCTCAGCAAACTGGATATAGCAGGAACATGCCCCCAAATAATAAAGGCCACATATGATAAAACCACAGCTAAAATCACACTGAATGGTGAAATATTGAAAGCCTTTCCTCTAAGATCTGGAACAAGACAAGGATGCCCACCTTCACCACTGTTATCTAACATAATACTGAAAGCCCTGGTCACAGCAATCATACAAGAGAAAGAAATAAAGGGCATCTAAATTGCAAAGGAAGGAGTCAAGTTATCTTTGTTTGTAGGCAACATAATCTTATATCTACAAAACCCCTAAAGACTCCACCAAAAAGCTGTTAAGAACTGATAAACAAATTCAGTAAAGTGTCAGGATACAAAATTAACATACAAAAGTCAGTACAGACTTTTTTTATTTAGATTGCTTTCTTGATTTATTTTTCATATTGTTTGCTGTTAGAGTATAACATTTACAATAGTTACAAATAATATAAAATACCGAGGAATTATCTTAAGTGAAAGATCTATAAAAGAAAACTATAAAACACTGATAAAGAAAATTGAAGACACAAATAAAAGGAAAGATATTCTAAGTTTGTGGAATTAGAAGAATATTGTTAAAATGGCAATACTACCCTAAACAATTTTCAGATTCAATGCAATCTCTATCAAAATACCAGTGACATTCTTCACAGAAACAGAAAAAGAATCCTAAAATGTATATAGAACCACAAAAGACTCTGAATAGCCAAAGCAGTCCTAGGGGAAAAGAACAAAGCTTGGGGCATCACACTATCTGACTTCAAAATATACTACAAAGCTATAGTAACCAAATGACCATAATACTGGCAAGAAAATAGACACATGGACAAATGGAACAGAATAGAGAACCCAGATATAAATCCACACATTTACAACCAAGTAATTTTTGACAAAGCAAGCAAGAACACATCACGGTAAAAGGATAGTCTCTTCAATAAATGGTGCTGGGAAAACCGGATAACCAGATGCAGAAGAATGAGACTATCTCTCAGATATTTCTTCCTTATATCTCTTTTTGATTTTTGATACAAAAATCAAATCAAAATGGATTAGAAACTTAAATGTAAGATCTGAAATTATGAAACTACTAGAAAAATGTATTTGGGAAATACTCCAGGACATTGGTCTGGCCAAAGGTTGTTTTATTTTGTTTTGTTTTTGGAGACAGGGTCTCACTCTGTCACCTGGCTTTGAATGCAGTGGTGCAATCACAGCTTTCTATACCCTTGACCTCCTGAGCTCAAGCGATCCTCCCACCTCAGGCTCCTGAGTAGCTGGGACCACAGGTGTGTGCTACCACATCCAGCTAATTTTATTTATTCATTTAACTTTAATTTTAAACTTTTAATGTTTTAAACTTTTTCTTTAATTTTATTTTAATTTTTAAACTTTTAAAATTCTTTTTGCCAAAGTAGGGTCTCCCTATGTTGCCCAGGCTGGTCTGAAACTCCTGGGGTCAAGCAATCCTCTACCTCAGCCTCCCAAAGTGCTGGGATTATAGGCATGAGGCACAACACTCGGCCTGGCCAAAGACTTTTCTGTGTAAGACCGCAAAAGCACTGACAACCAAAGCAAACGTAGACAAATTAGATTATATCAAGCTAAAAAGCTTCTTCACAGCAGAGTGAACAATCAACAAAGTGAAGGGACAACCCACAGAACAGGAGAAAATGTCTGCAAACTATCCATCTGACAAGGGATTAGTAACCAGAATATATAAGGAGCTCAAACAACTCAATAAAAGAAAAATAATCTGATTTAAAAATGGGCAAAAGAATAGACATTTCTCAAAATAAGGCATACTAATGGCCAACAGGTAAATTAAAAAAATGTTCAACATCACTAATCATCATAGAAATGCAAATCAAAACCACAATGAGATATCATCTTACCCCAGTCAAAATGGCTTAAAAAATTTTTTTTTATTATAACAGAGACGAGGTCTCACTACGTTGCCCAGGCTAGTTTTGAACTCCTGAGCAGCTCAAGTGATCCTCCCACCTCAGCCACCATGGGTGGCCTAAAATGGCTTTTATTAAAAAGATAGGGAATAATGGATGGTGGCAAGGATGTGGAGAAAGGGGAACCCTGCTACACTGTTGGTGGGAATGTAAATTAGTACAGTCACTATGGAATACAGTATGGAGGTTCCTCAGAAAAGTTAAAATACAACTACTATATGATCTAGCAATTCTACTACTACGTATATATCCAAAAGGGAAATCAATACATTGAAGAGATATCTGCACTCACGTGTTTATTACCGCACTATTCACAATAGCTAAAATATGGAATCAACCATCAATGGATGAATGGATAAAGAAGATGTGGTCTACATACACAATGGAATTTAGCCATAAAAAAAGAATATTGGGCCTGGCATGTTGGCTCACATCAAATCTCAACACTTTGGGAGGCCAAGGCAGGAGGATTGCTTGAGGCCTCCCTATTTCAAGAATATATGGAATAAAAATTTGGGTTTGCTATATTTTCATTTTTATTATAATTTCTAATAAAGTTGTTTTTCCACTATCCCTTTATTGCTGCTTCTCAGGACTATTCATAAAATGACCAAAAATACAAAAAATAAAATGATAGTAAATGACAATGACTATTTTTCCTGATAATACCAAAGGTTAAATCAATATGTTATTCCTTTTAGTAGCAACACAAGACAAGGGGATAGTTGCAAGAGGCTCCAGAGATCATTTAAATTATGTATGAGTAATTGGAACATATACTTGCTAGTATACACTAGCAAGAAAAGAACTGTAAACTGGCTATATGCTATTGCACCTTAAAAATGCATGTGGATAAATTTTCTTTTAAGAAAACTGTTAAACTAAAGAAAAACTATGTAACACACCTAGAATGTAATCTATCTGGCTCTGACAGATTCTCAAATGTTTAATCATTTAAAAAATTTGGGATAATAGTTTTTTGGAAAATTTTTTTTTGAGACAGGGTCTCACTTTGTCACCTACACTGGAGTGCACTGGCATGATCACAGCTCACTACAGCCTCAAACCTCTGGGGTCAAGCTAGCCTGCCACCTCAGCACCCCGAGCAGCTAGGACTACAGATATGTGCCATTATGCCTGAGTGACTTCTCTAAAATCTAAAATCAATTCTATATGTATTAAAAGTTATGTATTACAAGCGCCTAAGGTCCAAAGTCTGGACTAGACTATTCACTAGCGATGATCTGGGCAACTTACTTAACTTCTTTGAATGTTAATTTCCTCATATGTAAAATAAGAATAGTGTCTACCTTGCAGGATTTTTGTGAAGAGTGAATAAATCAAATGAATCTAAAACAATGTTTGACATTTTGTAGGCCTTTGGCAAATGATAATTGCTACTTACAAAAGGCTACGATGTTATTTGGTTCTTTGGTCTCTGACCAATTTTAATCATGTTAGTGATTTTTTTCTTGGGCCTTGTTAATTGCAGTTCCCACAACTTCCCTTCAATCATCAACCAAGCTAAATTTATTTCATTCATCAGTTATTATTTACTGAAAACCTCCTATGTCACACACAATTTTAAATCTTTATTCACTCTCTACACATAATTATTGTCAGAATACCTAGACAGAAAAATGCTAGAAAACAATGAATCTACAGAAGAAGTGGTTTATATCTTACTTTTATAGCACCCCAGTCAGATTATCATATAGCAAGATCTTAATAAAGATCTTAAACAGGGATAAACTATATTTTCATAAACTATCACCATAGCAACATGTTCTATAAAAATATATTTTTTCAACTTATTTGACTAAGAAGGATGTGAAATTATAGTAGAAGTGAAACAATAAAAAGGTTAGAAAAAAACAGGAAGCAAAACACGTTTACAAAATAACTATCATGAGGATTCTACTGATACCTAATATACCACCACACTGCTTTATATACTATGCCTTTAAAATATTAATAAAAGAATTTCTCAAAGTAACAGGAAGAGACTCAAAAGCTAAGCAAAATAAAAACGACAGAAAGAACATGTGTACATGCCAAGAGTGGGCACTAATACTGTTCATTGGTGTACTGTACTGTGTGCTTTTTAGACTAAAAGATTTTCCAATGTTATAGTGAAGCCTATGAAATACCAACTACCCTAACAAGTTTTTATCCCATAAAACAAACAGATAGGAGTAAAAGATATGGGAATACATTTTCAATTTCACTGAATAGTAAGAATATTTCTGCTTGAAACATTCCTAGCCTGGCTCTCATTTCTACAATAGGAAACAGGATAAAAAGGGTGGCCTACACACCCTTTGAAATTCCATTTCTGAAATCACTGTCTTGTTCTCGAATGTTAGAACTTTTTATGAGATCTGACATATTCTCAAGCAGCTGGGAAGTGCATTAAGGTATCAATGAGTATCCCCATCTACCTCTTCCCTCCCACTTTTCCAAAAATACAGCTGTCTTTGGAGACTTAAATGGTAAAAATCAACAGATAAAGGAGTCCTAGACAGATATGCAAAGTCACCTTAAGGATCAAAGCTGCAGAATAAGACATGGCAGTATGAGCATAATATAATAATAATTGATATTAGTAAAAGAACTCATCAATATAAATGGAGTGTGGATGGTCAGAAAAAGAAGAAAGTAAAAGCAAGATAAATATTGGCAATGCCTACTTAAACATCCATTGCCACGATAGGGATAACCTAGCTTCATGCTACCAACCATTCAGAATCGTAATTAATCCCCCATGCAGGAAGAAAAAAATATGAGACTGGGATATGGGAAAAGGTCATCAAGCCTAGATTCGAAACCAGGATATAAAGAGCTGGAGTTACAGGCACCTACCACCATGCTCGGCTAATCTTTATATTTTTAGTAGAGACGGGGTTTTACCTTGTTGGCCAGGCTGGTCTCAAACTCCCTGCCTCAGGTGATCCACCCACCTCGGCCTCCCAAAGTGCTGGGATTACAGGCGTGAGCCACCACACTCGGCCAGTATTTTCCCTTAGACTCGAAATTTCGCTCCTATCGTCCCATCTTTGTAGTAAGACAGTATTCTTTCTAAGGTTTAATAACAAATTTTACTCTTGGCAATTACAAGGAAATCGACTATATTAAAATAGCTAACGAGAGGAAATTACTGAAGCTACAAAGTCAAAGTCTCATAATCAAAGTTATCCTTGACAACTGACAAGAGTTGTTAGATCTTCTATTGGTCTTTCTGCTAATTCAACCCTAGTCTTAAAACAAAAATATTGCCTAATCCCTTGTATACACAAAACCATTGCACTTCGGTATTTCTAATACGAGAAAGTTTCTATATATCCAACCGTTCCTATCTTTGAGGGTCAGGCATGGGTTAACGTGGTTCTCACTAAGATATTCATTTACAACCAAGAGAAAATCCCAGGCTATCATCTGACATTCTTGTTTTACTTTAAAAACCTTTCTAACGTCATTTATTCTCTGACAACCTCAAAATTACTTTCTATAAAGAAAACTCTAGAAATCTAAAAATGCGAAGTGCGTGCTTGTGAGAAGGTACTAAGGAAATTCTTCCTTTAAACGTCAAATGTGAATTCTAACTTCTAATGAGTAAGACCCTCGAGATTTACAGCGGTGATCTGGTGGAAAGAAAACGCTTGGCACTAGGAGCTCACAAAACCCCAGCCCGTGGTTGAGCCGGAAGCGGCCAGACGCTCCCGGGCTTTCGACAAGCCGCCCTGGAAAGCAGGCCCGTCATCTTCAGCGGAAAGCTCTCTCACGTCTGGGCCCGCAAGCCCGGAGGGTTCGTCATAAACACACAAGGCAAGGATACAAGCGAGGCCGAGGGGCAGGTCACGCAACTGTCAAACGAAGCCCACCCACCGACTGACAAAGCCCTAAGGGGACAAGCGATCCCCGCGCGGGATACTCACCCGTTACCTCAGGATCGCGACTACAACTCCCAGGAGGCTGCGCGAGCGACGGACCAACGCCCTTCCCAGAATGCAGCACAGCGGCATCCCTACCCCGCCCTCTCCTTTCTCCGCTCCTCCTGCTTTTCTACCCGTCGTCACCCGGGAGAGCCGGAGGTAGGGTTCGGAAGGAGGATCCCGAACGCTCGGCGTGTGGCGTCAGACGCCGGGAGGGGGACGGGGCGGAGAGTAGTGGGGGAGAATGGGAGGACGAAGGGGAGGGGAAAGGACAGGGGAGGGGAGGGTAAATAGTGGGCCAGGCAGGAAGATGGCGGCGGTAGCGGAGGTGTGAGTGGACGCGGGTCTCAGCGGTCGGATTTTCTCTTCCCTTCTTCTCCCTTTCCCTCCCCTATTTGAAATTGGCATCGAGGGGGCTAAGTTCGGGTGGCAGCGCCGGGCGCAACGCAGGGGTCACGGCGACGGCGGCGGCTGACGGCTGGAAGGGTAGGCTTCCTTCACCGCTCGTCCTCCTTCCTCGCTCCGCTCGGTGTCAGGCGCGGCGGGCGGACTTCGTCCCTCCTCCTGCTCCCCCCCACACCGGAGCGGGCACTCTTCGCCTTGCCATCCCCCGACCCTTCACCCCGAGGACTGGGCGCCTCCTCCGGCGCAGCTGAGGGAGCGGGGGCCGGTCTCCTGCTCGGCTGTCGCGCCTCCATGTCGGATAATCAGAGCTGGAACTCGTCGGGATCGGAGGAGGATCCAGAGACGGAGTCTGGGCCGCCTGTGGAGCGCTGCGGGGTCCTCAGTAAGGTGAGCCACCCGTGGTGCCAAGGGACCCCTGGCCAGACTCACCTGCCGCGAGGCAATCCGCTGAGGCGGTGGGGTGGGGCTGGCGGGAGGCGCGGAACGTGCCGGGGTGCGAGGCTGAGTATTGCTGCAGCGACTAGGGATGAGGCGGGGATATAGGGGCACTGTCCTTGTTGCCCGGGGGCTCGTCGGGGGCAGCCGAGGACCAGGGAAAGGATGTATAAACCTGGGATCCAGTTTGGGAGGCCAGATGCGCGCCGCGACTTGGGACTTAGGGCGGCAGCTGTCCTGGGTGTAAGGAATCAGGGTTGGGCTTCAGCGGTGTCCGAACGACTGGGCATGGGAGCGGTTCAAGTCGAACCTCTTAAAAGAGGTTGGTCTCTCTGAGGATGCCAAGCCGAGTAGGTTGGGGGGCACTGCGGACGCAACTCTTTCGACAGAAGCTGGAGCAACTCGGCTTGGTGTTGAAATTTGAGGTGTTGAACTCTGCCAGGTTAGATGTAGTGAGGCAGATGAATGTGGAGGACTTTCTCCCTCACCCTGTACCTTAGTTCAGAATAGAGATATTGAATCGGCACGTGATGGGTACAGGAAATATTCATAGTAACTTGGAACATGTGAGAATGGAGACTGATCTTTAGTCCAGGAAGAAGAGCATTACTTAATAATAAAATATTTTTCGGTAAGGGGTCGAGGGTAAGGAAAAGGTGTTTTACCTTTTATGTATTTTTTAAAATCCCTGTATCAAAATTTTAGCAAAGCAGTCATTATAGGACTGTAGATGGATGATCTCTTGATATTACATAGTTGTGGGGATTTTTTTTTTTAAGTTTTTGCTATAAGAAGATTCACATAGCCTTTTTGACTTCTCTCTCCCTTCCTGTTAAACTTTTTTAGAAATGGCTGGAGCTAGCAGTTAACTTGGAGAGGGGGAGCTGGGCCAGTCCCTCAACAAGCTGGTCATAAGATACTATGTCATGTGCAGCCAGTGGCTATTAAGAAATCACCCTGTTTCCAGTATTCATATTTGGCAAATCACTTAGACATTATTTGTGGAATTGTTTCATATTAGGCTTTTATAATGTCTTTAGAAAGCTAATGAGAAGGGGACCAGGAAAGGCATGAGTAGTCAGAACTAAGGATTGCAAGTGTTGACTTTTATTTGTATAGCAGCAAAATTATGTTGTATATTGATGGTGTGATCATTCTTGAAATTTCAGTGCAAGGTTTTCAGTAACGAGAAGCTCCTCAGGATTTCTTTAGATTAAATGTATCCTGTAATATAGGAATCTCTATTGAACACATTGTGTAGTAGGTATACATTTTCAGTTGGTAATAGGAAGTGGGTTACTTGCTTCTCGGTGATTTTAATAGTTTCATCACTGCTCATAAGATGGGAAGCTGACTGCCATATTAGTATTGTGATGTGTTAAGTATTTTACAAAACAAATTGTACTTTTGACCTACTGATAATTACTTTTTTGGGGGTTGGGGGAGTGGAGTGACTGGGGGAAAAAGTCACCAGTGCTCTGGAGTAGGTATACTATAGATAAAAAAATGGAAGACCAATCTCGATATTTAAATGCATACAAATGTATTTGATCACCTCTATGGAAGGTGAATAGCTTAAATTTTGACTGTTGCTGCATATATAGAATGAATAGGGATAAAGCTTTTGGTATTCTTGCTCAAAACTATGAAGGAAATTTTCCTGAGATTTACCAATTTATGGTTATATACAGTGTTTTCTGGAAGCTTTTTAATCAAGGGTATTCTAAATTGAATATATATACTCATACTGAGTATGGTACATGTTTTTAAATGTAAATTATGTATTTTGAATTCTTTGTATTCACCTGGTAATTTAAACAAGGGTCAGAACTCGGCTTTTGTTCTTTTCCTTCCATTGAGTAATGTAAATAAATCCCGGTACAATTCATTTTGTTTCTCCCCCAAAATGGGGTGGATTTGGAATGGGCTTGGGTAAATTTATATTAGAAATATACCAGTTCAAAGGGTATTTTCCATATGGTGATTTGAAATACATGGAAATACCTATGAAGCATATTTCTTATAAATCACACTTAAGTGTATAGATTCCAAAAATACTGGATAGACAATAATTCTATCTGGTTATAACAAGTATCGTGATGAATCATGGTGGGGAAAAGATGCATGCCTTAGTAGGACTTGAGAGCAACTAAGCCTGGATAAAATAATCTCATTCAGTTTCTGAATTTCCTCCATCCTTCATGGTTTACCTTCTGTTTTTCCACACACCACTGTTTGAAATTCTATCCATCCTTAAGAGTCCAAGCCAAATACTGTCCTTTCCATAAAGCCTTTTCTTATTTTGCCATCATTCAAGACCTCCTTCACTTGAATTCCCATAGCATTTTGTTTGTAGCTTGCTTCTGACTGACTCTTATTCTAAATATATATTTTTTTCTCTTGAGTTTGTGTCTGCTGGCCTATTGGCCACAGTAATATTTGATTCCCCTGCAGTGTCTAGCATATTGCCTTATCTGTATTTGTTAAATGGGGAAGAGTGAGGGAACATTATGAGAGCAGAGAAAAGACAAAAAACTTGTCTTCCAGGTGTCATGATACAGCTAACACTTACTGAGTAAAGGGTCCTGAAGCTGATACAGTTTGTTCAATCTCTTACAAGAACTAATATTAAGTTATGATTACGTAATTGCTGGGGCCTCTCTAACATTGAAAGAGTTCTATTCTAGTGAGAAATGCTGAAGGTTAAGCTTCATTAGCTATGTATAACTCTTCCTCAGATTCAGAAAATAGTATGTCCAGGCACTGTTCTAAGTCTATTCTTGTTTAAACTTAACTGTAAGAGAGTTTGACAAAGAAAAAAAGAACACAAAGAGATTAAGTAACTTGACCACTGTCACAAAGTTTAGCCTTATGAAGTGTGGTAATTGTAAATGAGGTAAGATTAATCCATGAAGGGTCTCGAATGCCCTAAACAATTTGTATGACAGTCAGTGGGAAGTTGTCCATGTAAGTTTTGGAGCTGGAGACTCAATGCGATCAATATGTAAGAAAAGTAGGCAAATATGCTTAGTAAGTAAATAAGCTTGTGTAAATTATGAAAAAAACAGAAGATACTAGAGAAAAGATTATTAAGTCTCCTAAGGAATACAGGAACTGGATAATTTGATTGGAATAGTTGAAAATGAGAAGAGGAGGCAAATTTAAGGGTTTACTATGAAGGAAAGATGAGCAGCTTTTGGTAATGGGCTATAAATATTGAGAAGGAACACCTAGGTATTGAATATCTTCTGTGACTATGCTAGGCATTTTCATTATTTTATTCAGCCATCAGTCAACAGGCAAAGAAACTGAAGTTTACAAAAGTACTTGTCAAAACTCTCTTCACATGAGTTATGAAATAGTTGAGCCTATTTTATCCTATATCCACTAATCTGTTTGTATATTTAATACGCTAACTCTGAGCAGAAGTAGCAGTCTCTCCGGGGAAGTAGGAAAATAGGAAGGAAGTACACTTTATAGGAAGGCGAATTCAGTTTTATTGGTAACTATCATTTATTTCAAGCCTGTGTCTAAGTGGTGGTACATCACAAGCAGTTAGAAATAAGGAAATGGTGATTGGGAGCCACTAGAATGAGTTAAATGTTGGCTTGGGTGAGTTCTCAGAGAGTGGTTGTAATGATGGGGCTTAGAAAAATTAAGAGCTGGCTAGGGATAGTGGCTCACCTGTAGTCCCAGCACTTTGGGAGACCAAGGAAGACAGATCACTTGAGCCCAGGAGTTTGAGACGAGCCTTGGCACCACAGTGAAACCTCATTTCTACAAAAAATTAGCCAGATTTGGGGGTGCACACCTGTAGTCTCAATCACTTGGGAGGCTGAGGCGGGAGGATTGAGCCCAGGAGGTTGCAGTAAGCTGAGATGGTGCCACTGCACTCCATCCTGGGTGACAGAGCGAGACCCTGTCTCAAAAAAATACTAAATAAAAGAAAATTTAAGAACTGAATCAATCTCAAAAATGCTTAATTAGAGAACAGAAAAATAAAAGATTTCTCAGTGGATTTAGAGCCTGAGCCAATGCAGTATATTTTGGCAATCCATTTTTAATTAGTTTTTGGAATTGGCAGATAGTTTTTGAGATTTTTCTATACTTAACACCCCAGAGCATAGATAAAAACATGCAAAAATAAGTATTCCTGTAAAGGTTACATTTCTGCCTTTTCCAGTTTATTGTGATCTTCACTGTGCAACAAGACTTTAGCAACACAGAAACTCTTTTAAGGCATTGAAGGCAATCCAATATGTTTTTGAAAACCAATTTTATTTTTGTTTTATTACTCTTGAGTTTGAAAAATATATGTTCAGAGGAACTTGGAAAATGTATTGGCCATTTTTAATATTATTCAGTTCTGTAGAGGAGAAGTTAAAGTTGATGCCAGCTTACTAAAGATTATTATTTTTATTTTGATATAGTTATGGCCATTATAAATTTTCATATAGGAATAACAACAAAAGTAGAGTTTAGCAATAATTGACTTTATACTTCCATTGATTTAGAAGGCTTCATGCAGTCTTTGGTGTCAGAATGAGAGACTACATACATAACTGAACATACTTCTCTGTTGAACATGTTAATTATGACAAGGACCAAAACAAATATCATGAAGGTACTTAGGAGAGGATGAAAGCACACAAAGAACAAACAATAATTTTAACCAAAATCTGGCTTTCATTTTATTCTTCAAATGTTAGAAGAAAATGTTATATTTTATTTCTTAACGATTTATTTATAATATTGTAAAAATTACTGAAAATCATTATGCAATCTAGGAAATCTCAACTTTTCACTTTTTATAATCATTTTTCTGTTTATGCTTAGAATTAAGTTGGACTTTTCACATTTTGGTTTTAGAATTAGATTGCTGTTTCAAAAAGTTTAGATTTCTAAAATACTTCTATTTTTTGTTTTCTTCTCCCTTCCCTTCCCCTTCCCACTCCCAGTGGACAAACTACATTCATGGGTGGCAGGATCGTTGGGTAGTTTTGAAAAATAATGCTCTGAGTTACTACAAATCTGAAGATGAAACAGAGTATGGCTGCAGAGGATCCATCTGTCTTAGCAAGGCTGTCATCACAGTAAGTTCCTTTTCTTCTTCATTCAACAAATATTTATTGAGTGTCAGCTACATACCAGGAACTGTTCTACGTGTTCAGGATACATCCGTGAATAAGATAAAGATCCTTGTCCTTGTAGAATATACATTCTAATACTTTTTTCCATAAAGTGATTTTACTGTGGTTTTTACTACATATTGTTATTTTGCATAGACATGTAGTTTTTATCTAGTGGGTATATCAAACCAGTTTAAGGGCTTCAGGAAAAACAAATATTTGAAGCCTTTTTATTTGTTGAGGCTGGGACAGTTACTTTGTAGGTTACTGAATATTTAAAAATAATACATCTTGTAGGTAACATTCTAAAATTTTAACTTAAAAATATAAATGTAAATTCATTTTTAAACTTTTTAACATTGAGCTATGCCATCTCTTTGTGGAGCTGGGAGAAGCTGTTCTCATATTCCTCACACATGATTTGCTATTTGCAGTTTTGATTTCTCTAACGTGGAATAAAAGCCTGAAGATAACTTGAAAAACCCTAAGTATAGGCTCCTTCTAACTTTTTATGATTTCCCCTTATATTTTGCAGTTATGTCACTTTTATCTAATTCAACACCCTTTAAAAGAATAACTCGCTTTTGTTGAGTCATTCTGCTTAGTTTACATTTTCTTGTTCTTTTTTTGTTTTGCTTTGTTTTGTTTTTGAGACAGTCTTGCTCTGTCACCCAGGCTGGAGTGCAGTTCTGTGGTCTCAGCTCACTGCAACCTCAACCTCCCAGGTTCAAGCAATTCTTCTGCCTCAGCCTCCCAAGTAGCTGGGACTATAGCCACGTGCCACCACGCATGGCTAATTTTTGTATTTTTAGTAGAAATGGAGTTTCACTGTGTTGGCCAGGCTGGTCTCAAACTCCTGACCTCAAGTGATCCACCCACCTCAGCCTCCCAAAGTGCTGGGATTACAGGCGTGAGCCACCGCACCCGGCCTACTTAGTTTACATTTAACTTATTATATAGAAACAACTGTTCCTTTTTGCACTCGTAGTCATTAGACATGAATAGTGTTTAAGATATGTAAGAACTATAACAAGTAAACTGGCATAAACAGGTTTGGGAACAACCAGCTGACTTGTTAAGCATGTAACCCAACTAGTGAGAACAGAAGTGCCTGATTATACAAAAATTAGCATACTGGTTAAGAATGGTTAGCATGCCATGGGCAAAAAAAAAAAAAAAGTGTTGGCTAAGGCCAGACAGTTAAATAGAGGTCAGTTAAGGGAGCTGTTGTAGTTAAAATCTGAAAATGGGTATGTTAAAACAAAAATACAGATTTTACTAACTCACTCAAAGAGAAGTCACATTTTGTGATAGAATTTATTTGGCTTATAAAAGTGAAAGATATATATATATAATACTTCAGATTTCTGTTAATATCTAATCTTTACTTAGCGTATGTTTGTTATGCATTTAGGGAAAATGTTACAGTATTTTTACATTATTTTTTATACATTATTTCCCCCCTTGTATATTCAAAGTTTGAAAACAAAAGTTTAGAATTGAATATCAAGTTAGAGAAACACAGAAGAAATATTCGGAAGTGTTGATAATGAAACTACTACTCTCTATTCTTAGAGACAATTTTTAGGAAATAGCTTTAACATAAAGGCTCAGTATTTATTTTGACTGGTGTGTGGTACATTGTAATGTGTTTAGAAATTGTATCTAGTTTAATATTTTGGGTGTGTTTCTTCTGAGATAGATCGTTATTCATGTCAGTGGACAGAATAGTGAATTGAAATGTACCTTGCGATCTTCAAGTGTTTTTCCTTGATCCTCCACTCCCCTTCTTTTGTGTATTATTATTGGATGTTTATTAGTTGCAATGGTTAACTCTTTGAAAATAGTGTAATGATTAATGTAAAAATGGGGAGGAATTAAATTTTATCTTTATTGTTCCCTAAGTAGTAGTATTCCTAGAGTACCATGCTAGTTTCTGTGGATTTAAATATAGTTATTCTGTCTTGAATTATGGACTATAATAATATTGCCTGGCTTATTTGGAGAAAAGAAAATTTTAAATAAACATTTATATCCATCTTCTCAGGAAGAAAACTGTTACTTTACTGTAATTGATTTTTGTTATAGCTATATGTACACACATAACTTTCATTGTGGTACCTAGTAAAAGATGGGTAGGAACGAGAAACAATTTGAATTCTTTGAAGGAGAGATAAAAGTAGAAGTAAAAAGATGAATGAGGCAGCAAAATCTGTGTGGTAGTCTTAGATACAATGAAACGGATGATAGGAAAAAACACAAGCATTTATATTATTGAACTTGAACTTTCCTTGCCCTGTGGGTTCACAGACTCCACTTACATATTTAAAGGAAATTAAAAATATAACTGAATTCAGTGAACTCAGGATGAGTTTACAAATTAGAGTATGTACTTTAGTTAAATAAATGTAATAGTAATATTCCTCATTAAATATTAATAGGCATCTCTTTGGTATTTTTTTTCCTTAAATATGGGCTATGCCTATATCACTTCATGTCAGAATACAAAGAATGTAAATGTTTAATTTCTTTATATGGCACTCTTATGAAATTGATAATATTCATGTACAAAGAAATCTGGGCTTGAAGAGTTGATGTGACTTTACTGTAAGCATTCATTACTATATTATTTGTTGGTGGACCTAGCATCTGAGCCCGCATTTCTTGATAGAGCCTAATCCATTTTAAGTTCGTTCTTAGTTTAATGATTAAATCACTCTTAATTTATAAAAACAATATTCTTTATCTGTGTGATAATAAAGTGGGTGAAATAATTTCAAGGAAGAAAGTATGTCTTGAGAGAATTTATTCCTTAATGTGAAAGGATTGACAGTAAGTAGGTGAGAGGAAAAATAGTATTCCCTTACTTTGTGTAAAAAGAGCTATTTGTATGTAGAATAAGTGTTTGTAGAAAGACAGTTGAATTCTTCAGTTATTATAGCTTGATACTTAGAAGACCCAGCCCCTGCTACAAAATTTGCCACATAGTAGATATTCTGAATATGTTAGTTGTAATTGTTTCAATTAAAAGCAAATGTTTATGGAATATTTACACTGTTTACTTTTTATATTCTATTTTTAAAATAAAGTGCACATGATAAAAAATATAATTCGTGGCATTAAAAAGTTTAAGAAGTACATGCTGCTTTTTAGTCTTGCACTTGAGAGACAACCAAACTTAAATTTGTGGTCATCCTTTCAGAAAATGTGTAGACCTATACAAGGGTTTGTTTATATCTTTCATAAATATTTACACAAATGGTATCATATTAAGCCTATTGTTCTGCACCTTGTTTTAATACAACTTACACATTAACTGTTATATTCTGTTGAATCATGTGGATATATTATATTTATTTGCCTGGACCCTGTTTTTGCACATTTAAATCATGCCTAATTTTTATTACAATCATTATTGAAACAAATATGTACTTTAAAATTTGTTTTTAGTTATTGTCAAATACTCCTTCAAGAGTACCACTCCTCACTCCTACCAGTAGTGAATGAGCGCCTCTGTTTCTCCTTACCCGCAAGTATTGAGGAAGTTGGGTTTTGGCAAATGTTAAAGTATTTGTCAAACTGCTACATTAAAATGGTATCTTATTATTTTAAATTGCACTTTTTATCCATGAGGTTGAGTAACTTAATAATTTATAGCCCATTTTTATTTCTTTTTCTTTTCCAATTGCTTATGCACTTTTTTTTTCGTTTTTCTTTCCTTATTGGCTTGTAGAAACTCTTCATATGATAATTAGCCATTTGGCACATCTGTTGCAAATATTTTCCCCCACATTGTCACTTGTCTGTTTCTTCTTTGCTTGTTTTATAGTCTGTATTAGGCCCTAGAGAAATCTCAGATTTTTACATACTCTTATTGACATCTTTTATTATGGCTTCTGTATTTACCTGTTTAGATAGGTGTTTCTCTCTCAAAGACTATCTCTCTATATAAATGTAGATATATTTTCATCTAAAATTTACACTTGAATTTTGATTCCTGTGGAAGTTATTTTAGTTTAAGGAGTGATATTGATGTTTTTAGTTTTTTTCCACATGACTTAATTATGTGTCCTGGTAGCATTAATTAAATAACTAACCTTTTTCCAAGTGGTTTCAAACACCACTTTCATCATATATTACGGTCCCATATTTATTTAAGGTTGTTTCTGGACTCTCTTCTGGGCATTTGGCTTGTCCTTCTTCTTATCCTCTGTTTAAAATTACATTGTGGGTATTTCATCAACCAGTTCCTTAAACTGCTAATGATTGATTGGTGAAGATAGAAGTAATTTATTTGCAGTTACTAAAATTAAAACAGGTAGAGATTTTTGGTATAATATCTTCAGATAGAATTAGTTTTCCTAAGTTCTGTAGTTTCATTTCTCACCTTAGGCATCTGCCTTTGTATACCTCATATCTTGTTGAACTTTTAAAATCACCAAATGAGTAGAATTTCTATTATTCTTATCATAGATTGGTTTTAGGGAAATTTGCCAGTTTTATGTTTTAATATTTTTAGAAGGAAAACTGAAAGGTAATGAAAATGTTACTGTTGGATTAAAAAAAAAATTAAGTCCAAATAGTGATTAGGCAAGTTGGTGAGGTAGGGGATTACTGCAAGAGCAGAAGTTGAAAGATCGTGGAAAAATTAAAGAAACTGATAGAACCCCATCTCAACATCAAAAAAATACACAAATCAGCTTGGTGTGGTGGTACACACCTGTAGTCTCAGCTTCTTTGGAGGCTGAGGTGGGAGGATCAGCTGCTTCAGCCTTGCAGGTGGAGCCAAGGTGATGCCATTGCCCTCCAGGCTGGGAGACAGAGTGAGACCCTGTCTCAAAAAAAAAAAAAAAACCAGACAATGGAGATATACAAGCAAGGGAAGGAAGTGTTCAAAATTGAAGAGAACCACAAAAATAAACATAAATTTTGAAAGTGCTAAATAGTAGTCAGATCTAAAAAGTTTTTGAATGTGGAATTGTAAAATGAGAAATTACATTATGGAAATGAACTTCAGCAAATTGGGTATCATCAAAGATGATTAGTGCCATAAATAGTCATTATAAGAACTCCAAATTAGCGAGAAATCCAAGAAGTAGGCCTTTTCTCAAGTGTGCAGTTTTTCTATATTGAACTGTATTAGTGAGAACTAAAGGAAAGAGAGGAAGGTATGCAGCAAATAAAAGCACTAGATAAGAAACTAGTTGTTAATTCTCATTGGAGGAGCATTTGTTGTGAATTTTTAAAGAAATGAGACTCTCGATCTGCTAAGATTTATGCTTTGAGAAACTCATAATTTATCTGTTTAGCAGTTCATTAGAAAAGAATATATGCCATCTTTCAATAACATATGATTCTCAGATAATGTAACTCAAATAGCATGAAGTAGAAAGTACTTAAAATATTTGGTAAGAGGTCTTGGAAGAAGAAAAACATGAAAAAGGGCACCTGTTGAAATCTGGGGCTCACAAAGTAGAAATAACCTACAGAAAATATATAATTTTAATTATATAATTATACAATGTATTCATTTGCTAGGGTTGCCATAAGAAAGTACCACAAACTGGGTGACTTAAACAACAGAAATGTATTGTTTTACAGTTCCGGAGGCTGGAAATAGGATCAAGGTGTGGGCAGGGTTGGTTCCTTCTGTTGGTGGTGAGGGAGAAGCTGTTTCATGAGTTTCTCCTTACATCTGGTGTTTTGCTGGCAATCTTTGGTACTCCATGGCTTGTGGATGCATCACTCCAATCTCTGCCTGCATGTACACATGGCATTCTTTCTATGTATTTGTCTTTTTCCAGATTTCCCCTATTTATCAGGACACCAGTCATATTGGATTAGGGGTCCAACCTACTCCACTGTTATCTCATTCTAACTAATTAAGTCCACAATGCTGCTATTTTCGAACAAGGTCACATTCAGAGGTACTGGGAGATAAGACTTGAACATACAATATGATTTTGAGGGGGGCACAGTTCAACCCATAACACAAAGTATCTATTAAGCCAAGAACCCAAGTCTGATTGCCATCTGTTATTTTATGACGTCACTGGGCATAAGAAAATTGTATATGTGGTGCATTTTATTTTGTGTAGGGGTTGTAGGAACATGACTGTTAAATACTTATAAAGCAACTCTTAATTCCGAAGTGCTTAAAACGTCGTGCGTGGGCTATGAAGTCAAATCTGGGTTCAGATCTTAACTGTGTGTATTAGTCCATTCTCATACTGCTATGAAGAAATACCAGAGACTGGGTAATTTATAAAGAAAAGAGATTTAATTGACTCACAGTTCTGCATGGCTGGGGAGGCCTCAGGAAACTTACAATCATGGCAGAAGGCACTTCTTCACAGGGCGGCAGGAGAGAGAATGCGAACCAGACAAAGAGGGACAAGCTCTTTATAAAACCATCACTCCCATGATTCAATTACCTCATAACAGGTCCCTCCCACAACACATGGGGATTATGGGAACTACAATTCAAGATGAGATTTGGGTGGGGACACAGCCAAACTGTATCATTCTGCCCCTGGCCCCTCCCAAATCTCATGTCCTCACATTTCAAAGCACAGTCATACCTTTTCAACAGTCCCCCAAAGTCTTAGCTCATTCCAGCATTAACCCAAAAGTCCAAATCCAAAGTCTCATCTGAGACAAGGCAAGTCCCCTCCACCTATGAACCTGTGAAATCAAAAGCAAGTTAGTTCCTTCTTAGATACATTGAGGGTATGGGCAATGGGTAAATACACCCATTCCAAATGGGAGAAATTGGCAGGCAGCCAAATCTTAAAGCTCCAAAATGATCTCCTTTGACTCCATGTCTCACATTCAGGTCACGCTTATGCAAGGGGTGGGCTCCCACCATGGGCAGCTCCATCCCTGTGGCTTTGCAGAGTACAAGCCCCCCTCCTGGCTGCTTTCACAGGCTGGCATTGAGTGTCTACAGCTTTTCCAGGTGCACAGTGCAAGTTGTCAGTGGATCTACCATTCTGGGATCTGGAAGACAGTGGCCCTCTTCTCACAGCTCTACTAGGTACTGCCTCAGTGAGAATTGTGTGGGAGGGCTTCAACCCCACATTTCCCTTCTGCACTGCCCTAGCAGAGGTTCTCCATGAGGGCTCCCCTCCTGCCAGAAACTGATGCCTGGACATCCAGGTGTTTCCATACATCCTCTGAAATGTAGGCAGAGGTTCCTAAACCTCAGTTCCTGACTTCTTTGCACCCACAGGCCCAACACCACGGGAAAGCCGCCAAGGCTTGGGGCTGGCACCCTCTGAAGCAATGGCCTGAACTGTCCTCAGAGCTTGACCCCTTTTAGCCACAGCTGGAGCTGAAGCAGCTGAGACACAGGGCACCATGTCCCAAGACTGCACAAAGCAGCAAGGCCCTGGGCCCAGCCCAGGAAACCCATTTTTCCCTCCTAGGCCTCCAGGTGTTTGATGGGAGGGGCTGCCATGAAGGTCTCTGACATGCCCTGGAGACATTTTCCCCATTGTCCTGGTGATAACATTTAGCTCCTTGTTACTTATGCAAATTTTTGCAGTAGGCTTGAATTTCTCCCCAGAAAATACGTTCTTCTTTTCTGTCACGTCAACAGGCTGCAGATTTTCGAAACTTTTATGCTCTGCTTCATCTTGAATGCTTTGCCACCTAGAAATTTCTTCTACCAGATACCTTAAATCATGTCTTTCAAGTTCAAAGTTCCATAGATCTCTAGGGTAGGGGCAAAATGCCGCCAGTCTCTTTGCTAAAGCATAACAAGAGTCACCTTTGCACCAGTTCCCAACAAGTTCCGTATCTCCATCTGAGGCCACCTCAGCCTGGACTTCATTGTCCATATCACTATCAGCATTTTGGTCAAAGCTATTCAACAAGTCTCTAGGAAGTTCCAAACTTTCCCACATTTTCCTGTCTTCTTCTGAACCTCCAAACTGTTCCAACCTCTGCCTGTTACCCAATTCCAGAGTTGCTTCCACATTTTCGGGTATCGTTATAGCAGCACCCCACTCTCTACGGTACCACTTTACTGTATTTGTCTGTTCTCATGCTGCTATGAAGAAATACCCGAGTCTAGGTATTTCTTTTTATAAAGAAAAGAGGTTTAATTGACTCACAGTTCTGCTTGGCTGGGGAGGTTCAGGAAACTTAAAATCATGGTGGAAGGCACCTCTTAACAGGGTGGCAGGAAAAAGAATGAGAGCCAAGCAAAGGGTGGAAAAGCCCCTTACAAAACCATCACCCCCATGATTCAGTTACCTCCCACCAGATCCTTTCCACAGCACATGGGGATTATGGGAACTCCAATTCAAAATGAGATTTGGATGGGGACACGGCCAAACCATATCACTGCTTACAGCCAAAGATACCTTTGGCAGATTACTAAATTTCTCTGAGCTTTCAGCTTCCTTAACTGATTAAACAAGTGGGATAATATCTAAGTATGGAATGATTATGTAATTAAAAGAAATAACATATAAAAGTACTATGTACAATTCTTGGCACATAGTAGTAGGCTCTCAAATTTATTTTGTGAAATGTTTGTACTGGGAATAAAGCCTACAGTTAAATTAAAGGACAGGAGAAGTTTTCAGACCCTTTTATCAAAGGGGGACAAAGATGCAGTTGACTCACTAGAGCCAGGATATGTAGCATGTCATGTTTGAACAGATTCTCGTGCAACTCTGTTCAGAAATTTTCTTCCACCAAATAGTTTTATTTACCAACCTAAAAAAATAGTTAACTCTTTATATGTTTTCTGTGTATTCTTTTTTCTTTGATCTATTTATTGTTTTCTACCTTTTTTTGGTTTTCCTTATTCTATGTCTTTTTTTAAAAAAAAGATATGTTGTGCCTTTTAAAAAATCACATTTATTGAGATACAATTTACATACAGTCAAATTCACCCTTTTAAAGTATGCAGTTACAGTTTTCACAAATGCATACAGTCATATAGTCATTACCACATGAGTATATAAAATATTTCCATCATCCCAGACAGTTCTCTTCTGCCCCATTGTAGTCAGTTACCCTCTGTGTCCCCAGCCTCTGGTAACCACTGTTCCAGCATATTATATACATGGAATCATATGGTATGCATTTCTTTGTGTCTGGCTTTTAACTTACCATAATGCTTTTACTACTTATCATGTTGTTGCATGTATTCTTAACTTGTTGCTTTTTATTGCTGAATACTGTTTCACTATAGGGATATACCATATTTTGCTTATATATTCACCAGTTGATGGATATATATTTGTTTCCAGTTTTGAGATGCAATAAATAAGGCTGCTCTAAACATTTGCATGCAGGTCTTTGCATAAGTATATTTTCATTTCTCCTGGGTAGATACCTATGAATGGGATTGCTAGGTTGTAAGGTAAGTATATGTTTAACTTTATAAGAAACTGTGAAGCTGTTTTCCAAAGTGGCAGTACCAGTTTACCATCTCACCAGCATTATGTGAAAATTCCATTTGCTTGGCATTTTTGTCAGCATTTGGTATTGTCACATTTTTTGGGTTTTTTTTTTTTATCTTAACCATTCTAGTAGGTATGTAGTGATAGCTCATTGTGGTTTCCGTTTGCATTTTCCTAATGACTAATGGTGTTGCACATCTTTTCATTTGCTTATCTGTATCTCTTGTGTTGTTTGTTTAAATATCTTGTGTTTGTTGTCTTAATGTTGAGTTATGAGAATTCTTTGTATGTATTCTGGATACCGTAACATTTGTCAGGTACATGTTTGGCAAATATTTTCTCCCAATCTGAGAGACAGATTTTTGTCACTAACACTAAAAATTTATCTACAGTTAAGACCTATTTGAATGTGTATTTTGATGACTTTTTACTGTGAGTTCTTAACAGCATTATTATTTACTTTTTTCTATGTTATGTGTATAGAGGCAACATTTCTCACTGTTTTTAAATTTTTATTTTTTATATTGGATCTGCAGTGGCACCCTGTTGTTTAAAGTGACAAAGCCTTACATTTAAAACTTGCTGACAACTTGTTATGTGGTGCATTCACCAGGGAAGCTGGTATTCCTATTGAGCTTCCTTTGAGTGAGTGCTGTGTAGGCTTGACCTCTGTCTTTTTTTTTTTTTTTTTTTTAATGAGATAGGGTCTCACTCTGTTGCCCAGGCTGAAGTGCAGTGGCGTGATCTCAGCACACTGAAGCCTCTACCTCCTGGGCTGAAGTAGTTCTTCTACCTTAGCCGCCCGAGTAGCTGAGACTACAGGCATGCGCCACCATGCCTGGCTAATTTTTGTGTGTTTTTGTAGAGATGGGGTTTGACCATGTTGCCCAGGCTAGTCTTGAACTTCTGGACTCAAGCAATTTGCCTGCCTCAGCCTCCCAAAGTTCTGGGATTACAGGCATGAGCCACTGCACCTGGTCATGTCTTTACTGAAGGAAGAAAATTGTGGCTGATAAAGCTGAGCTATTCTCTTGGTCTCCAATTTAGAGAATATATATTATCCAACAATTACGTATTTTAAAAATATACTTTCCCTCTAATGAGGATTCATCACTTGAAAAAGATTACTTATAAATTAATTATATGGAACCAAAAGACTGAGAAGCCATGACCAGTTGAATCTTATCTAGATTTTAAGGCAGTCTGTAAAGTGATAATGTCTCAAGAGTGGGAGATAGGAAAGGGTAATGATTCCTGAAAACTTACATATAAACCCAGTTTCATAAAGTAAGGTTGTCTGCTGTTGTGAAAGACTTCAAATAGTTTCACTTGGCTTTTTACAAGGTAGGAATTTCATCCAGGTAAAGGTACATCTACTTTATCTTCTTACGAAGAAAAGAAATGGGGCTAAAAACTGTCGAAATCCCAAAAGACAGGGTGGACAAGAGAGGAAACTACAGAAGACAGCATTGTAGAAACTGGAAAACAAATGGTCAAGTGCTAAGTGAGTGAGTAAATCTGAGAAACCCAGATCCTAAACTATCAGTTAGGGAAGCTCAAAACTAGATCTACATCATAATTATATAACATTGTAGCAGTTCTGGATACCTCCCGGAATGGAGAGTTGGGGGTGGAGAGTGTATAAGGAAGAGGAGTTATATGTCAATTTAAGAAACAGTCAAATCTCGATATTTCCTCCCCACACTGGACCTCTATAGAGAAAAAGGTCGTGGGTGTCTGGTCTTGGAGGGTAGAGGAGTAGGCACCAGATACAATTGAAATCAAAGTATCACATTGAATACGGGGGGATTAGGGAAGCAAGCAAACTAGCTACTGAGCCTCACATGACCCTATCCCACCACTATTCCCCAACTTCCAAACTCTGGCCAACAAACTTTAATCCTCAGGACAGGAGGTTGCTGGGGTCTTTTCTAAGAATCTGACCAGCATAAGAGTTGTGACCTAAAGATAACAATATAGCTTCCCTAACAAGGTAGCCCAACTAGATTATGCTGTGGTGAAGCCCATTTTTAGTAAACTGAAAGTACAGCCTTTGGGTTTCCAGTCAGAAGATTCCCTACTATTAAAAATGAGCAGACAGCAAAGGACTATCAGTCATTTGAAGGAAGTTTCCAATATGAAAGAGATCAAGAGAATCAGTGCAGCACTAGGAAACACATTATTCAGATGTCCAACAAAAAGAAGGAAATTTCTCAATATTTTTAAAGAGAGAAGAGTTTTTGAAATCATGAAAAAGTAAGTATACTATAAAAAAGGAAGAGGTTAAAAAAGAGCTCTTGGAAATTATAAATATGGTAGCAGTGAGAAAAGAAATGAGAAGAGTTAGAAGGTAGAATTATAGACATTTCTAGAAAGTAAAGAAAAAGATTTTTGTTTTTTTTAAAGGTAGTAAATAGGACATAGGTAAAATTAAGGAAATAATCCAGGAGTTCTAACATCTGAACAGTAGGAGCTCCAGGCAGAGAGAACAGAGCAGAAAGGGATTATCAATGAAAGAATAAAAGAAAAATTCACAGAAATAAAGGACAAGAGTTTTACATTGAAAGCGTCAAGCAAGGTCCAGTATAATAGATTTTTGAAAAGACTCACGTTAAAGACACATTGTGCTGAGTCAGACTACTGGGAAGAAGATCTTGGATGCTTCCAGAGAGAAAAAACATCACAACAAAGGCTAAGGATTCAAAATGACTGTGGGCTTCTCAAAAGCAATGCTGGAAGCTAAGATGCAATGGCTCATGCCTACATTCTTCTGAAGAATAATTATTTTCAACAATGAATTATATATTCATCCAGATCACCAAGCTAGTATAAGGACAGACTAAAAGCATTTTAAAATGTGGTCTCAACAAATTTACCTCTTGTTATTTTAAAAAATATTTTATTTTAGAGATGCATACTTACGTATCTACAGATGAAATGATATGTTTAGAATTTGCTTCAGAATAATGCCTTTGGAAGGGTATGAATTAATGAGGATGTAGATTTTAAAAAAGAATAACCATGAGTTAATAATTGTTGAAGGCAAATAGTGGTGAGAGGGTTCATTATTCTGTTTTTTTGCATATATGTGAAATTTTTCATAATAAAAAGTAAAATACATCCACAGACACAGACGTCTGTCTTCTGCTGAAAGATATGCCCCATCAAAACAAGGAAGAATTAAATAAACAAGAGGAAAATGCGATAGAGGTTATTGTACTCAAAGTGTGATCTCCATAGCAGTAACATCAGTGTAAACTGTGAACTTGTTAGAAATGCAAATTCTCAGGCCCTGCCCCAGACCTAATGGATCAGAAACCCTGGATATGGAGTCCAGCATTCTTTCTTTAACAAACCCTTCAGATGATTCTGATGCATCCTAAAGTTTGAGAACCACTTTCCTAAAGCGGGAAAAATAGCTTTGCTCAAGGAGAGAATGGACATGACTGGTGTTTTGTATCATCTCATTTTCTTAACTGCTTGCTCTCTGGACGTTGATAGTTGCTCTGACATCTAAATCAATTGAGTTGTTATACATAAAAAATACTATATTGTGCTATTCTAACAATCTCAACAATCGATGTAAAAGTTCAAATTTAAGGAAACTCTTGAGTATAGTGATTGTATCAGAAATGGGAAGAGATATGAGGGGAACATATGAACATGCCTTATACCAACCTGTCTGCTTGTCTAACTGGCACCTTGACATTGTTTGCTGACTTTGCCAATTGAAATTTTTATTAATCTGGAGTGCCTTTTCCTCCTCTGCTATCAAAAGCCTGTCTTTCCTCCTGGGCTCAGCTAAACCACAGCTTTTCAATGAACCACTGTAGATCTCATTCTCCTCTTTCTGTCTCTACCATCAGATTTTTAAAATTTTATGTATTTATTTTAAACAGGGCCTAATGCTGCTGTCCAGGCTGGAATGCAGTGGTGCAATCATGGCTCACTGCCACCTTGACCTCCTGGGCTCATGATCCTCCTGCCTCAGCCTCCATAGTAGCTGGGACTACAGGTGCACCACCACACCTGGCTATTTTTGGGGGGTTTTTTTGTTTGTTTGTTTTTTGGTAGAGACTGAGTCTCGCTATGTTGCCCAGACCGGTTTCAAACTCCTGAGCTCAAGCAGTCCTCCAGCCTTGGCCTCTCAAACAGCTGGGATTACAGTGTGAGACACTGCACCTGGCCATTACTATCAGATTTTTTTAAAATATAAATAAGGACTGAGTAACTATGACATGTGTTGTGCTAGCTATTTTATGTATTATCAGGAAAAAGGTGAAAATGATTAGGGAGAGAGAAATAAAGGTAAAAAGAGCTACAAGTGTTTTTCATATCAAACCTTGACTCAAAGAGTTCAGAATGATTTAACTGTTTAAACTGTGTGGGCTTCTGAGTAGCTGAAGACAGTGGTAGGTGGTAGGCTTGTGGTAAGCAGCATCCCAAAATGTTATCTCCCTAAAAGATACAAAATAACTTCACATATATATCATTTCTACATGAAACAACACCTTCAACATTACTTGTAGATAGATAATGCCAAAACTGCAAAATAATCATGTAAGAAAAAGGTAACACTCAAGTGCAGTGGTCCTACGTGCTTTTACCCCATTGCCGCAAGGGGACCCTGTGGCAAGGAAAATTAGACCAAGATATGTTCCTTGAGAAGACAGAAGGAGCACTAGTGAGGGAGAGCTGGAAGAACCACCGGAAAGATTAAATCTACCCTTTTTTTTGTATTTTCAGTGCAAAAAATTAACCAGGCAGATCAGAGCAGGATTACAGGAAAAGGATTTCAAAGTATAAGTACTTTAAAGGGCTAGACAGCCATTTAAATGTGATTTGAAGAGACAGACTTCTGAATGTCTAACTTCTGGAAGACAGAAAAGGAAAACAGAAGAGTTCTTAAGAAATTGGATGGTCAAGGAAAAAATTTTTAAAGACCTGCAAGAAAAAAAGGAACCAAAAAATTAGAAGGCCTACAACCCTCTTCTCTACCATTAAAGCAAAACTCCACTCAGGTATCTAGACTTTGGCAAATGACAGAAAGAAAAAGATACCATTAAACTAAAGATATTGAAAAAATGCCCCCAAATCACAAAAATAAACAAGAGGAGTGAAATCCTTTCCTTTAGTTTATAAAATTAGGGAAAAATTCATACAAATCAACTAAGGAAAATTAATCCTGTAAAACTACTTAAGAAGCAAAGAAAACTATTAGTATACACTCCAAATAGAACTCAAAATATACAACACTTGGGTTTTAAGATAAGAAGACCCACCTTGAGTCACAAATTCAAAATCAAGAACAAAAATGGGTGAAAACCAGGGGAAAAATGCAAAAAGAATTGTACTCAAAGAGATGAAAGAAAATGACTATAGATTATCTTAAATGAAGAAAAAAAGATACCAGATAAAATAGAGTCAAATGAAAATTTAGGCTGGGTGCGGTGGCTCATGCCTGTAATCCCAGCACTTTGGGAGGCTGAGGCGGGTGGATCGTGATGTCAGGAGATCGAGACCATCGTGGCTAACATGGTGAAATCCCGTCTCTACTAAAAATATAAAAAATTAGCCGGGCATGGTGGCAAGCGCCTGTAGTCCCAGCTACTGGAGAGGCTGAGGCAGGAGAATGGCATGAACCCAGGAGGCGGAGCTTGCAGTGAGCCGAAATCACGCCACTGCACTCCAGCCTGGGCGACACAGCGAGACTCCGTCTCAAAAAAGCAAAAAAAAAAATTTCGTACAGGTGTTGAAGAAAGAGTAGACAACAACGAAGAGAATGAAAGTAAGATAAAAAGGATCAGAAAAATTACTGAAAATGGAAAACAGACAAAGAAGGACTAATTTTTGTATTACTAGAGTCTCTGAAGAAGAAAAAAAGGTTTTTTATTATACTTTAAGTTCTGGGATACATGTGCAGAATGTGCAGGTTTGTTACATAGGTGTACATGTGCCATGGTGGTTTGTTGCAACCGTCAACCTGTCATCTACATTAGGTATTTCTGCTAATGCTATCCCTCCCCTTGTCCCCAACCTCCCGATAGGCCCCGGCGTGTGATGTTCCCATCCCTGTGCCCATATGTTCTCATTGTTTACCTCCCACTTCTAAGTGAGAACATATGGTGTTTGGTTTTCTGTTCCTGTGTTAGTTTGCTGAGAATGATGGTTTCCACCTTCATCCATGTCCCTGCAAAGGACATGAACTCATTCTTTTTTATGGCTGCATAGTATTCCATGGTGTATATGTGCCACATTTTCTTTATCCAGTCTAACATTGTTGGGCAATTGCTATTGTGAATAGTGCTGCAATAAACATACATGTGCATGTGTCTTTATAGAAGAGTGATTTGTAATCCTTTGGGTATATACCCAGTAATGGCATTGCTTTCTAGATGCTTGAGGAATTGCCACACTGTCTTTCACAATGGTTGAACTAATTTACACTCCCACCAACAGTGTAAAAGCGTTCCTATTTCTCCACATCCTCTCCAGCATCTATTGTTTCCTGACTTTTTAATGATCTCCATTCTAACTGGCGTGAGATGGTATCTCATTGTGGTTTTGATTTGCATTTCTCTAATGACCAGTGATGATGAGCTTTTTTTCATGTTTGTTGGCCACATAAATGTCTTCTCTTGAAAAGTGTCTGTTCATATCCATCGCCCATTTTTTGATTTTTTTTCTTTTAAATCTGTTTAAGTTCCTTGTAGATTCTGCTTATTAGCCATTTGTCAAATGGATAGACTGCAAAAATTTTCTCCCATTCTGTAGGTTGCCTGTTCACTCTGATGATAGTTTCTTTTGCTGTGCAGAAGCTCTTTAGTTTAATTAGATCCCATTTGTCAACTTTGGCTTTTGTTTTCATCGCTTTTGGTGTTTTAGTCATGAAGCCTTTGCCAATGCCTATGTCCTCAATGGTATTGCCTAGGTTTTCTTCTAGGGTTTTTATGGTTTTGGGTGTTACATTTAAATCTTTAATCCATCTTGAGTTAATTTTTGTATAAGGTGTAAGGAAGGGGTCCAGTTTCAGTTTTCTGCATATGGCTAGCCAGTTTTCCCAACACCATTTATTAAATATGGAATCCTTTTTTCATTTTTTGTTTTTGTCTGGTTTGTCAAAAATCAGATGTTTGTAGATGTGTGGTGGTATTTCTGAGGCCTCTATTCTGTTCTGGTCTATATATCTGTTTTGGTATCAGTACCATGCTGTTTTGGTTACTGTAGCCTTGTAGGATAGTTTGAAGTCAGGTAGCGTGATGCCTCCAGCTTTGTTCTTTTTGCTTAGGATTGTCTTGGCTATATGGGCTCTGAAAAAAATTTTTTTAAATGAGGCTTTATTTAAAACTGTAATCAAGGAAAACTGTCTCAGAATAGAGAAAGAGGCTGGATGTACACATTGAAAAGGATACTGGGTACTTGGGAAAATTAACCGAGAATGAAAACTGTGAACAGTAAAACTGTTAGATCAAATATAAAATTCTTCAAGGAAAAGGAACAAATCATAAAAGCAAAAATAATTGGATTAGCACCACACTTTACAAAATTAAGAAAGAAGGCAACAGGGAGCAGCGTTTTTAAACTTAGAAAATAAAAAGTGGATCAAGGATTTTATGTCCAACCAAGTAGTCCTTTAAATATCAAGTCTTTTAAAAAGTGATTTTTAAAATAAGCTATGTACAACTTTGATAAAAATTAAAACTTAAAATTTAGAGTTTAGCAGTACTATATGAAGTATATTTGCAAATAATTTATTAGTTTTTAAATTCACACTTTTTAGTGATAGACTTACATTTGCAAGTTCTATATAAAAGTAAATCTTTTTTGGAAGAAACATCAACATTTTCAAGTTACTATTTGTGTTGTTTAGAAGACTTGAATTGGCAAGAATGAATTTAAAAAAATGTTATGAGTACATAGTAGGTATTTATGGGGTAGATGAGATATTTTGATACAGGCATACAGTGTGTAATAATCACATCATGGTAAATGCAGCATCCACCACAAGCTTTTATCATTTCTTTGTGTTACAAACATTCTAATTATATTTTTAGTTATTTTTAAATGTACAGTAAATTTTTGTTCATTCTAGTCACTGTGTTATGCTATCAAATACTAGATTCTTATTCATTCTATCTAACTATATTTTTGTACTTATTAACCCTCCTCACTCCCTCCTTCTAATCTTCCCAGCCTCTGGTAACCATCATTGTACTTTTCTGTTTTCAATTCTTTTTATTTTTACCTCACACAAATTAGTAAGAACATGCAAAGTTTGTCTTTCTGTGCCTGGCTTATTTCACTTGACATAATGTCCTCCAGTTCCATCCATGTTATTTGAAATGACAGGATCGCATCCTTTTTAATGGCTCAATAGTAGTCCATTGTGTATATCTACCACATTTTCTTTATTCGTTCATCTGTTGACGGACACTTATAATGGCCATTATAAATGGGATGAGATAATATCTCATTGTGGTTTTCAGTTGCATTTCTGTCATTAGTGTTGTTGAACACTTTTTCTCATACGTGCTTGCCCAGTGTATGTTGTCCTTTGAGTAATGTCTATTCAGATCTTTCAACCATTTTTTAAGTGGATTACTAGATTTCTTCTTGTAGACTTGTCTCATCTCCTTGTATATTCTGGTTATTAATCCCTTGTCAGATGGATAGCTTTCAAATATTTTCTCCCATTCTGTGGGTTGTCCCTTTGTTGATTATTTCTTTATCTGTAGAGAAGCCTTTTAACTTGATGTGATCTCATTTGTCCATTTTTGCTCTGGTTGCCTGTGCATACGTGGTATTTCTCAAGAAATCTTTGACCAGTACAATGTTCTGGAGTTTCCCCAGTGTTTTCTTTTAGTAATTTCAGAGTTTGAGGTCTTAGATTTAAATATTTAATCCATTTGATATGATTTTTGTGTATAGCAAGAGATAGGGGTCTAGTTTCATTCTTCTGCTTATGAATATCCAGTTTTCCTAGCACTATTTATTGAAGCGACTGTCCATTCCCCAATGTATGTTCTTGGCACTTTTCTCAAAAATAAGTTCACTGTAGGTGTGTGGATTTGTTTCTGAGCTCTCTGTTCTGTTTCACTGGTCTGTATATCTGTTTATATGCCAGTACCATACTGTTTTGGTTACTGTAGCTCTGTAGTATAATTTGAAGTCAGGTAGTGGGATTCCTACAGTTTTGTTCTTTTTGCTTAGGATATCTTTGGCTATTCTGGGTCTTTTGTGGTTCTGTATACATTTTAGGATTGTTTCTTGTGGTTTGGTGAACGATGTCATTGTTATTTCGATAAGGATTGCATCAAATCTGTAGATTGTTTTGGGTAGTATGGACATTTTAACAATATTGATTCTTCCAGTCCGTGAATATGTGATATCTTTCCATTGTTTTGTGTCCTCTTCAGTTTCTTGAATCACTGTTTTACAGTTTTCATTGTAGAGATCTTTCACTTCTTTGGTTAAGTTTATTCCTAGGTATTTTATTTCTAGCTATTATAAATGGAATTACTTTCTTGATTTCTTTTTCAGGTTTTTATTGCTGTTGATTTTTGTGTATTAATTTTTGTATCCTGCAACTTTACTGAATGTACCAGTTCTAATAGTTTTGGTGGAGTTTTTAGGTTCTTTCAAATATAAGGTCATATCATTTCCAAATAAGGATAATTTGATTTCTTTCTTTCCAATTCATATACCCTTTATTTCTTTCTTTTCGACTGCTCCTAGCTGGGACTTTCAGTCCTATGTTGAATAGCAATGGTGAAGGTGAACATCTTTGTCTTTCAGATCTTACAGGAAAGGCTTTCACTTTTGTTCCATTTATTATGATACAGGCCATGAGTCTGTTGTGTATGACTTTTATTATGTTGATGTATGTTTTTTCTATGCCCAGTTTTGTGAGGGTTTTTATCATGAAAGGATGTTGAATTTTATCAGTTTTCTCGGCATCAATTTAAATGACCTTATGGTTTTTGTCCTTCATTCTGTGGATATAATGTACCACATAGATTTGCGTATGTTGAACCATCCTTGCATCCCTGGGATAAATTCCATGTGGTCGTGATGAATGGTCTTTTTAATGTGTTGTTGAATTCAGTTTGATAGTATTTTGTTGAGGATTTTTGTATCGATGTTCGCCAGGGATATTGGCCTGCAGTTTTCTTTTTTTGATGTGTCTTTGTCTGTTTTTGGTATCTGGGTAATACTAGCCTCATAGAATGAGTTTGGAAGTATATCCTGCTCTGTTTTTCGGAATAGTTTGAGTAGGATTGGTTTAGTTCTTCCTTCAGTGTTCAGTAACATTCAACAGTGAAGCCATTGGGTCTCAGGCTTTTCTTTGCTGAGACTTTTTATTACAGCTTTGACCTTACAACTTGTTATTGCTCTCTTCAGGTTTTAAATTTCTTCCTGGTTCAATATTGGTAGGTTGTATCTGTCTAGGAATGTATTCATTTCTTCTAGGTTTTCCAATTCTTGGCATATGGTTGCTTATAGTAGCCTCTAATAATCTTTTGAATTTCTGCAGTATCAGTTATAATGTCTCCCTTTTCATCTCTGATTTTATCTATTTGGGTCTTCTCTCTTTTTCTTAGGTTGTTGATCAAAGGTTTGTCAATTTTGTTTATCTTTTCAAAAAACCAACTTTTCATTTCATTGATCTTTTGTGTTTTTTTGTTTCAATTTCATTTGTGTCTGATCTTTATTATTTATTCTGCTAATTTTGGGTTTGGTTTGCTGTTTTCTTTCTTTAAGATGCATCATTAGGTTGTCTATTTGAAGGTTTTCTACATTTTTTATCTAAGTGCTTATTAATATAAATGCCCCTCTTAGTACTACTTTCACTGTATACCATAGGCTCTCTTTTCTTTCTTTTTGTTCTTTTTTTTTTTTTTTTTTTGTATTTTTGTGTAGACAGTGTCTTGGTTTATTGCTCAGGCTCATCTTGAACTCTTGCCTTCAAGCAGTCCTCCTGCATTGGTCTCCCAAAATGTTAGGATTACTGGTGTGAACACTACTCCTGGCCTCCCATGTATGTTTTTGTATGTTTTATTTCCACTTTCATTTGTTTCAAAAAAATTGTTTAGTTTTCTTCTTAATTTTTTCATTGGCCCAAACTGGTCATTCTGGAGCGTGTTGTTTAGTTCCAAGTTTCTCTTGTTATTGAATTGTAGTATTATTGCATTGTGGTCAGAGAAGGTACTTGATAATGATTTCAGTTATTTTGAATTTTTTGATTTATTTTGTGGCCTAACATATGGTCTGTCCTTGAGAATGATCCATGTGCTGAGGAGAATGTGTCCTCTGCAACTGTTGTATAACATGATCTGTAAATATCTTTTAGGTCCATTTGGTCTATAGTATAGATTAAGTCTGATGTTTCTTGATTTTCTGTCTGAATGATCTTTCCAGTGCTGAAAGTGGGGTGTTGAAGTCTCCAGCTATTGTATAATGGTCTCTCTCTTTAGTTCTGTTAATACTGGCTTTATATATCTGGGTGGTCTAGTGTTGCATATATATTTACTATTATTATATCCTTCTGAATTAACCCCTTTGTCATTATATAACGACCTTCTTATTTCTTGTTGGTTTTGTCTTGAAATGTTGTCTAAGTATAGCTAAGCCTGCTATTTTTTGCTTTCCATTGGCATGGAATATCTTTTTTCATTCTTTTATTTTCTGTCTGTGTCTTTATAGATGACGTGTATTTCTTGTAGGCAACAGATCATTGGGTCTTGCTTTTTTTTTTTTTTTTTTTAAATCCATTCAGTCACTCTGTCTTTTGATTGGAGAGTTTAGTCCATATACATTCATATTGTAATTAATAAGCAAGGATTTACTCCTGCCATTTTGTTATTTGTTTTCTGGTTATTTTGTGGCTTCTTTTTTTTTCTTTACTGTTTTTTTTTCTTTTTGTGTTCGTGTGCAGGTGATTCTCTCTGGTGGTATGTTTTAATTTTTTGCTTTTTGTCTGTTGCAGGTTTTGTCTGTTGTCTGTTGCAGATTCAGTGTTACCATGAGGCTTTCAAATAACAAGCCATTATTTTAGACTCATGATAACTTAGCACTGGTTACAAAAAGAAACAAACTAAGAAACAAAGAGAGAATTCATAAAAACTCTATAATTTTATCACCCCCCACTTTTAAACTTTTTATTGTTTCTCTTTATATGTTATACTGTCTGTGTCTTCAAAAGTTGATGTAGTTATCATTTTTTGTAGGTTCATCTTTTAGTCTTACTACTCAAGATATGAGTAGTTTACACACCACAATTAAGGTGTTATATATTCTGTGATTGTGTTACATATTATTAGTGATTTTTGTAACTTCAGATGATTTCTTATTGCTTGTTAATGTCTTTTTTTTTTTTTTTTTTTTTCCCCCAGACTGAAGAACTCCCTTTAGCAGCTCTTACAAGATGGGTCTAGTGTTGAAGTCCCTCAGCTTTTGTTTTTCTGTGAAAGTCTTTATTTTTCCATCATGTTTGAAGGATATTTTTGCTGGATATACTACTCTAAGATAAAAGTTTTTTTTCAGCACTTTATTTCATGTTCTATAATGTTTCTACTGAGAAGTCTTCTGCCAGATGTATTGGAGCTCCATTGTATGTTGTTTCTTTTCTCTTGCTACTTTTAGGATCTTTATGCTTAATGTTAATGCCTTGATGTACACTTATTTGGGTTAAATCTTCTTGATGTTCTATAACCTTCTTATATGTTCATATTGATCTCTGTGTTTGTTAATTTCTCTGTTCTTATCACTTTGAATAAACTTTCTACCTTCACCTCACTCTCTATTTTCTCTTTAAGGCCAGTGACTCTTAGAGTTGCCCTTTTGGGGGTATTTTGTAGATCTTGTAGGCTTGCTACATTCTTTATTCTTTTTTTATCTCCTCTGACTATATTTTCGAATAGCCTGTCTTCAAGCTCACTCATTGTATCTTCTGCATAATTAATTATGCTGTTGAGAGACCCTGATGTATATTTCATTTTATCAATTGGATTTTTCAGCTCTAGAATTTCCACTCGATTTCATTAAATTTGTACAGTTTGTTAAATTCAGATAGGAGTCTGAATTTCTTCTCTGTTTATCTTCAGCTTCATTGAGCTAACTCAAAATAGCTATTTTGAATACAGTATCTTAAAGGGCACATATCTCTGTCATTCTGGGATTTATCACTGGTTTGTTTGTTTGGTGAGGTCATGTTTTCCTGGATGTTCTTAATGCTATGGATGTTTATTGATTTCTGGTCATTGAAAAGTTAAGTATTTATTATAGTCTTCGCAGTGTGGGCTTCTTTGTACCCATCCTTCTTAGGAAGGTTTTCCAAGTGTTCAATGGGAACTGACTGTTGTGATCAAAGTCCCTAGTTGTTATAGCGGTATCTGCATTAGGTGGCACCCCAAGCGTAGTAACGCTGTGACTCTTGCAGACTCACAAGTAGTACTGTCTTGCTGATCTTGGGTAAAATCCAAGAGAATTCCCTGGATTACCAAGCAGAAACTCTTGTTCTCTACCCTTTCCCCTAAATGGAGTTTCTTTGCGTTGAGCTGCCTGGAGCTGGGGTAAAGGTGACACAAGCACCACTGTGGCCACTACCACTGGGACTATGCTGGGTCAGACCCACAGCCACCACAGTACTGGGTCTTGCCCAAGGCCCACAGTGACTACTGTCTGACTAGTGCTGATACTTACTCAAGGCCTAAAGGCTCTCCAGTAGGTGTCAGTCAGTAGGTGACAAATTTAGCCAGGCTATGTCCTTCCCTTTAGGGTGGCAAGCTACCCCCTGGGCCAGGGCCTGGAGTCAGAATCCTTAGGTGTCTACTTGGTGCTCTATTTTACTGGGGCTGAACTAGCACCCAAGCCACAAGTCCTTCCCACTCTTCTCTTACCTTTCCTCAGGATAGAGTGTCTTCCTGTGTTAACCACCACCCCAGACCTGTAATGAGTACTGCCTGGATACTGCCAATGTTCACTCAAGGTCCAAGGGCTCTTTGGTCATCTTGTGGTGAATGCTGCAAGGCCTGGGTCTCTCCTTTTAGGGTAGTGAGCTCCCTTCTGGCCCAGGGCTGGTCTAGAAATGGCATCCAGGAGCCAAGGCCTGGAATTTGGGACCCCAAGAGCCCATCTGGTGCTCTATCCCAGGAAAGAAGTAGTTTTAGAAGCTAAGTTAAGGTCATTAAAATATGTTTTTATCAAGTAATTATAATCAAATCAGTTCTGGTAAGGTTCTGTAACATTCCAGTAACATTGTAAAAATATATTTTGGGATCTTTGACATCCCATTATTTTGTATGCTAATCCTACTAGATTGTGATTCTTAGGAGAGATCATATATATCTACAAAATTAGCATTTTCTTTTATTATAATTGTAGCCAAAAATCACAGTAATATTGTCAGTGTCTGTGCCTTTGAGAGCAAAAATTAAAGACAGGGTTTTGTTTTATTTAGAGATTCTCAGAATTGAAGAGCTAAGCTAATCAAGCAGATACATTAAGTCAATATGTTATATGAAAGAACTGGAAATGAATAATTAATAGTTATAATTAGCTTTCCTATATATTTTCCTGAAAAATTTGCAGTTAAGATTTACAAACAGAAAACAAATTGTTTAAGATATTTTACATTTGGGGATGATATAGTTATTCAGACTGACTTTGTCTGGGAGTCTGTTCCTCTTAGGCTGTTAAGCACATGTTTATTAAGTAGCTTTTGTTATTTTAACATCTTTTATTGTAGGTTGGGCTGGGAAGGTTTCTCTGGCAAAGTATTACCGTATTTTAATTAGTTTGATGCCACTAAATTTAAGGTGCACCATATAATTATATACTATAGTAACTATTCAAATTTATATCATTTGTAGGATATATCCTTATTTCAGAGATGTAAAACTGTGTGTGTATTGGGGCAGTTTTTATAATGAGTGAAATGGGGAATTTGAGAAGCAGTCTGAAGGTGGGAAAGGAATGAGTCATGCCATTTAGAAGAAGTGGTGACCAGGTAAGAAGGAACAGCAGTTGTAAAGGACAACCAAAGCTAGTTAAAGAAGGCCAATATGACTGGAGCAGAGTAGACACGGGGAAAGCAAAGTGGTAGTGAGTCCTGATTGTGGAGAGCCTTGTGGATCATCCATAAGGACTTTGACTTTAATGCTGAGCGAGATGGGAAGTTACTGGAGGTTTGAGCAGGGGAGTGATTTGATCCTTGCAACAAGATCACTTGGGCTGCTGTGTTAAGAATAGATTGTAGGAGGCAGGGATGGAAGCAGGAAAATAGAATCAGGCAGCCTTTGAAGGCTGTTGCAGGTAATCCAGATGAGAGATGCTGGTGGCTTGGACCAGAGTTACAGTGGTAGAGATTACGAAAAGCACTTGGATTCTGGATTTCTTTTGAAGGCAAAGCTGACAAGATTTGCAGATTTGCTAATGAATTCCTATGGAGTGTGAGAGAAATGAGAAATCAGATTATTCAGGTCGAAGCAACTGTATTGTTACCATTTACAGAAATGTGGAAGCCTTCTTGAGGAAGGCAAATCAGATGATCAATTTTGGATTATGTTGAGAAGCCTGTTAGGCATTATGAGAAGATAATAGAGAGAGCAACTGAGTAAAAAAGTCTGGAGACCAGGGAAGAGGGCCCAGTTGGAGTTATGTGTATGCATGCACACGTATGCGTATATTACGTAGGGCATATATGCGTGTGAGTTTATCGTTTGATTCTTGCATCATTGACTATTGCTTCAGAATTCCATTTTTCCCCCTTGTGTTTAGTCTGTGATTTTATTATTAGAGGTTTTCTTCAAATGTCTGATGAGCTTTGGCTCTCCTTAACAATGAGATATAAGGAGAGATTAAGCAGCCAGCTTCTACAAAGGACTTTTGTGAGGGAAGGAAGAATAGAGTTGACCAATGGTGTATTTTTAAGTATCATTTTTATTTTTTAACCTTTTATTTTGAAATCATTTCACATAGAAAAGTTGCAAGAATAATGTAGGTAACTCCTGTAAGTACCTAGGTTCAGAATATTATGTAAGTGATGTAGTGTTTTTCTCAGGGTATCACATTAGAGACATAGATAGTGGTCCCTCATTTGACAGTAATTTCAAGAATCCAGCAAAGGGCCAAGGGGTTGTCTAGTTTTTCTGTTTTGTAGTTTCTGTATCTCCTTGAAACTACAAGGTAAGGTCCATGGAATATATGTTAAGACTGTGTAAACAATAAGATACCATCTCACACCTGTCAGAATGGCTATTATTAAAAAGTCAAAAAAACAACAGATGCTGGCGAGGTTGCAGAGAAAAGGTAACACTTATATACTGTTGGTGGGAGCATAAATTTGTTCAACCATTGTGGAAAGCAGTATGGCGATTCCTCACAGAGCTAAAAGCAAAACTGCCATTCAACCCAGCAATTCCATTACTGAATATATACCCAGAGGAATATAAATCCTTCTGCCATAAAGACACATGCACTCGAATGTTCATTGCAGCACTATTCACAATAAAAAAAAGACATGGAGTCAACCTAAATGTCCATCAGTGACAGATTAGATAAAGAAAATGTGGTACATAGACACCATGGAATACTATGCAGCCATAAAAAAGAGTGAGATCACGTCTTTTGCAGGAACGTGGATGGAGCTGGAGACTATTATCCTTAGCATAGTAATACAGGAACAGTACCACATACTCTCATTTATAAGTGGGAACTAAATGGTGGGAACTCATTAATGCAAAGAAGGGAACAATGGACTTTGCGGTCTACTTGAGGGTAGAGGGTGAGAGGAGAGGGAGAGGAGCAGAATAGATAACTGTTGGGTACTGGGTTTAATACCTGGGTGATGAAACAATCTGTACAACAAACCCGTATGGTAAGAGTTCACCTATGTAACAAACCTTCACGTGTACCCCCGAACCTAAAATAAAAGTTAAAAAAAATAAAAGACTAAAAATCTTATTCCCTCATCATCCTTTTCTCTAATTTAGCAATTATTTATGATGCCTGCCCCACTCAATCTTAGCTTAATAATGTTTGCAAAGTAGTGATTTTTTTAATGCTGCAAACATTGCAGTTTATCAGCTAGCATATTACTATTAAAAACTCAACAAAACACAGTCTTTTTTTTTTTTCCCATTTAATAACAGGGGACTTACCTGTTTCTGCTTAATATTGAATGTGTTATAATCCATTACTGTACTTATATATTTTGATGATCAAAATTGTCCTAGATTTGGCTAATAGAAGCACTTTCGAGCTGATTTCTTGGTCCTTTTGACGTACCCGTGTGGCTTTTTTTTTTTTTTTTTTTAGTACTTACTTTCAAGCTCAAGATTTTCCAGATTCATCTTATCTTATACCTCCCTTGCCCCAGTCCTGGACCATTTCTCTGAGGAGCCTTGCTTGCTTTGGATGGAGAAATAGTATGAGATAGGGGGTAGGGGGTGAGAGTTTCACTACTCAATATAGGCTTTGCCTTGATCTTTCTGTTTTGAACCCTTTTCCTCAGCTTTCTTTGATAGTGCTTACTTGAGGGGTTCTTTCAATTCAACATATATCCAAATAGAAAACCTCTAGTCTTCTGCTAGAAGGATAATTTGGTTATTTTTAGGGATGGTGTCTAAGCAGACTAATTGCTTCTTACTTTTAATCAGTTCTTCTGTTTTTAGCTTCAGAGGAATCTAGCGTTTGAAGTTGCTGATTCTCATTCTTTTTATTCTTTCTGTGGTTCTTTGACACGAATAAGATTTCATCTTATCCTGTCCTCCCTCACTGCACACTTAGATTTCCCTCATCACCTGTGACATCTTCATTTGCTCGTTTGCTTTCCGATATCTAAAATTTGATTGAATTCTCTTTTTTTGTTGTGCTTTTTCCTCTTTTCTTTTTTTTTTTTTTTTTTTTTTAGAGGCGGAGTCTTGCTCTGTCACCCAGGCTGGAATGCAGCAGCAGGATCTTGGCTCACTGCAACCTCCGCCCTCAGGGTTCAAGCATTTCTCCTGTCTCAGCCTCCCAAGTAGCTGGGATTACAGGTGATGCGCCACCACACCTGGCTAATTTTTCTGTTTTTAGTAGAGACGGGGTTTTGCCATGTTGGTCAGGCTGGTCTCGAACTCCTGACCTCAGGTGATCTGCCTGCCTCAGCCTCCCAAAGTGCTGGGATTACAGGCGTGAGTCACTGTGCCCAGCCTCTACCTTCTAATCTTCTTATTTCTAGTTTAATGCCTTTTTTTTTTTAATCTTTTAAGTGGGGTTTGTTAAGTCAAGGTGAATGTATCAATCTGCCACCATATTTACCCACAGGTCTTATGTATTTTTAAATGAACTTTTTTCCTTTAACAAAAGTATTATGTATGATTTATGGAAAATACAGGTAAGCAAATGAAAACAATTAGCTCTACTCATATAGTTTAGAGGTAGTTACTGTTAATCCTTGATGTGATTTTTTTTTTATATATACAAACTTGCTTATTAAAATAGCTGGATAATATTCCATGGAGTAGGTATCATACTAGGCTTTTTGTTGTTGTTGTTTGGTTGGTTTTTTTTTTTTACAACTTATTAGACCTTTACTCTCATTGAAGTGACCTTCTATGAACTTATTTGTGCTATATATCATTATGGTCAGGACATGAGGGTAAGCAATAAGGCAGTTACAAAACCCCAGAAATTTTTAGAAATAACACTAAGAGGTTTTAAAGACTGTGCCAGGGGAGATTTTGATAGTATCATAGTTCATGTCTTGAGCTGGGATGTAGTTTCATGGAAACACAACTGAGAGAGTAGAAAACCTAACCAATTTTACCGTATTTTGTCTAAAAATAAAGACTATTACTGTGTTATATACAGACTTTCAACCTGCCCTGTCTTCAGCCCAGCTGTACCCTTGATGTTATGGATCAGAGAAAGCCAAGTAAGGGGAGAGCCAATAAGCAGTATCAAAATGAGGCCAAGACATTTAGAAATTTACTTACAAGGATGGTTTACAAGAGAATACAGACTTCAGAAGAACCAACTCTCAAAATAAAAATGCTGTCAGTTTTAAAGGGGGGAAAATAAGATTCCAAAGTTTCCATCTAGTCTCTACATAGTAGGAAAAACAACGGTTTTTCATACTTTGCATATGATTATCATATCTGCAAAGGTTATCATGTATTTTCAGATAACACCTTTGCAGAAGTCAAGGACATAGGGAGTCAGTAGTTAAAGGAACAGCTCAAGGTTTTGTTAATTTGGGAACTTGGGGGACTTTAAAACTAAGTGAGATGACTGGATTTTTTTCCCCCATCTCGGAGTACAAAGTATCTTTTCCCCTTGACTTTTGAATGTGATGTGTAGGCTTTTCCATAGTTACACAGAACAAGGCATCAGTTTTGCCTCCAAGGAAGGGCATTATGCATGGAAAAGAAAAACCGAAGTATTTTTCACTGTCTCCAGTGTTGTTTAGGGTAGGGAGTTCCCTGACCAGCAGAAGTATTTTACTATCCAGTTCTGATGGTTTTGATATATCCAACAAGTTAGGGGTTAAAATTTTAGATAAGGTGGCAAAGGAAGGGATTCACTTGAGTCAAACCCTTAAGGAAGTAACAGCTAAACAGTGAATATATTTGGAGGAGAGTATTCTAGGAAGAGGAAAGAGCGGCTCTGAGGTTAAGTCACGGGTATAGAATTTGTCATGGAGAGCACTGAAGGACTTTGAACAGAGGAGTGACATGATTTGGTTTTCCTTTTAATCATTCTGTTATATATACTAAATACATGGTAATAGTGATAGGTGCAAAAAAAAAAAAATCACGATTTCCATGCTCTTCTTGTATCTTAACAGAGTTGGGATACAGTTATCTGAAGCCCAGTGTTACAAATTGGAATCAAGAAAACAACCTCTAACTTACCATTTAATTCATCTACAACTTAAAATGTTTTATGCTGCCAGATTATCTAAAACATGTTTCTTTTGTCCACCTTTGTTTGTGTTTTTATGTTAAATAAATAATCCCTATGAATTGATAGAGACAGATGTTTTAGAGAAGCTTGTATTGTTTCAAAACTAAATTAGTATTTTTTAAAACTTGATTTTTTATTGAATAAAAAATAGGTTTTTTAAAGTATATAGCTGACATTTGAGTGCTTTTACTATTCCAAACATTGCTCAAAATGTTTTCACTATTTGCACATACAAAATGTGGATTATCACATTCTGTCCTCTCAAAAATCCAGTGAAATAAGTTTTATTATTACCCCCACATTCATAGATAAGGAATTGGAACTTCAGAGAGTTTAAATTGCCTAAGGTTACAAAAGTTTATATACCATCTCTGACCTTTGATAGGCTGGAAAGTAACATAAGGAAGTTCTGTATATGAATATACTGATTCCAAGGAAAGCTAAATTGGTAATTGTTGAAAAAAGAAAAAAAAAAGGCTAATATTAAGCCCCAAGCAGGAAAACAAGTATCTGAAAGAACAGACCTTTGGCAAGTTTTAAGAAAAGGGACCCCAGGAACAGTGTAATTTTCAAAGGATATGTTAATCATGGTATTCACCCTGCTTTGTGAAAATGCCTCAGGAGCCATTTGGTGAGAGTGACAATGATCTTGAGGGGAAAAGAAAATGGTAGGGCTCTTCTTTCCTTCCCCATTCCCATACGTTTTAAAAATATGTAGGTATTAAAGTTAAGATTTGGGAAGGTGAGGCAGCAGCAGACAGGGTTCTATCACTTAAAACGAAAATTAGGAAAACATTACACTAAATTTGGTGCTACTGGTCACTAAAAGTCTTTTCACTCTCTTTATTTTGATACCATGCTGAAACTTTTATATTTGATTTTTCTGGATAGGATTCTTACAAGGAACACATTTACCAGAAAATTGAAATGTCTGGTTATCATGGCATTTGTTCCTTGCTAGAAATTATTAAATTGTCAGTATGGTATGTTCATTGATACATTCCTAAATCTCTTAGAAGCATCGTAGGTTAGACTTAAGAGTCTCTCTATGTCTGGGGCACTGACAAGATGTAGTTTCTAGATTTGCAAAACTTCGTTTACATGCCTTGGACTGGGTATTTTCCCAGTATCATACCATGTATGTTAGGTACTGGATATAGCTAGTTGGCCTCCTTTAACACCTCAGTCCTCATTGTGTCATTAGCCTGCCCAGTGGATGATAATCTCATGTAGTCTATTAGACTCCCTCAAATAGACTACATGAGATTATTAGACTCATGTAGTCTAATAGACTACATGAGATCATTAGACTCCCTCTAGTAGAAGAAGGCATAGGAGCTTTCTTCTACTAGTTTCATAGTTTTAGGTCTTATATTTCAGATTTTAATTCACTTTCAATTGAATTTTGCATATGGTGAGAAGTAAGCATTTAATTTCATTCTTCTGCATGTGGATATCCAGTTTTCCTAACACTATTTGTTAAAGAGACTGTCTCTCTAGTAGAGGGAGTCTAATAGACTACATGAGGCTATCATCCACTGGGCAGGCTAAATTCATTATTAGTAAGGCTAAATTCATTATTCTTCAGATTGGATTAGTGCCTAAAATCATTTATTTTTAACTGACTTTCGTGATGTACTAAGAGAACAGCTCTTCTACTTGATTAAGCTGTGGGTTCTACTGTCAGGTATTTTCATTACAACTTTAATTCACCAAACTATAACTGTAGCAGGACGAGCAGCAGACAAAACCTCTCAGACACCGAGTTGTAGAAGGAAGGGCTTTATTCAGCTGGGAGCATCGGCAAGCTATTGCCTCAAAATCCGAGCTCCTCAAGTGCACAATTTCTGTCCCTTTTAAGGGCTCACAACACTGAAGATTTCAAATGAAAGGGTCGTGATTGATTTGAGCAAGCAAGGGGTACGTGACAGGGGCTGCATGCACTGGTGGTCAGAGAGAAAGAGAACAGGGCAGGGAGTTTCACAGTGTTCTTCTATACAGTGTCTGGAATCTATGAATAACATTGGTTTTTAAGTTATGAGTTGATTTTTAACTACTGGGTTTAGGCCAGGCAGGCCCAGGTCCAGTTTTGGGCCTGGCACCGGGCTGCCTGTCTTTGGTTTTACTTCCTTGTTGTTTTTTCTTAGAACAGGTACTGAGTATAAAATAATATGAGAGGGTCTTTCTCTTCCTTCATAACAATGATTAAGATTGACAGCCAGCCCTTTTATTTTAAAGTAACATTTTTTTTACATTTAAAAAAAATTTATTAATTTTAAAAGTTGACATGTAACATGTATTTATTGTATACAACATGCTTTTTTGAAGTATATATACATTGTGAAATGGTTAAGTCTAGCTAACAAATGTATTACCTCACATAGTTATCATTTTTGCAGTTAGAATACTGAGCATCCACTCTCAGCATTTTTCAAGAACATAGTATGTAATCATTAACTATAGTCACCATGTTGTACAATTTATCTCTTAAACTTAATCCTCCTACCTAACCATAAGTATGTGTCCTTTAACCAACATGTCCCTAAACCGTCCTCACCTGCTAAACACTCCAGACTCTGGTAACTACCATTCTACTCTCTACTTCCATGAGATCAACTTTTTTAAGATTCTACATATGAGGGAAATAATGCGTTATTTGTCTGTCTGTGCCAGGCTTATTTAATGCCCTCCAGATTCATTCATATTGTCAAAAATGACAGTATTTCTTCTTTTAAATTCCTGAATCAGTCAGATTTGGTGACTCATGCCTATAATTCCAGCACTTTGGGAGGTCCAGACAGGAGGATCACTTGAAGCCAGGACTTCAAGACAGCTTGAGCAGCATAGCATAGCAAGACCCTGTCCCTACAAAAAATTTAAAAAATGAGCTAGGTATGGTAGAATGTGCCTGCAGTCCTAGCTACTGAGGAGGGTGGGGCAGGAGGATCACTTCACCCCAAGAGTTCAAGGTTGCAGTGAGCTATGATCATGCCACTGCTCTCCAGCCTGGGCAACAGAGCAAGACCCTGTGTCTTAAAAGAAAACAACAAAAAAAATGGCTGCATAGTATTCCATTGTGTTCATATACTATATTTTCTTTATCCATTCATCTGTTAATGGACACTGAGGTTGATTCCATATCTTGTGAATAGCTATAATAAAAGTAGGAAGTACAGATGTCTCTTCAACATATTGATTTTATTTACTTTAGATATATACCGAGGAGTGGCATTACTGAATTATATGGTAGTTTTTTAAAAATTTTTCGAGGAACCTCCCTGGTGTTTTCCTTAGTGGCTCTACTAATTCACATTACCAACAAGTGTAGGAGGATTCCTTTTTCTCCACACTCTTGCCAACACTTAACTCTGTTTTGTCTTTTTGCTAATAGCCATTTCAACAGGAGATAATATCTCATTATGGTTTTCATTTGTATTTGCCTGATTTATGACATTGAGCATTTTTTCATATACCTGTTGACAATTTATATGTTTTCTTCTGAGAAATGTTTGTTCAGGTGTTTGTGCATTTTTTTAATTGGGTTATTTTCTTGTTATTGAGTTGAGTTCCTGATATTTTTTGGATATTAATCCCTTATCAGATATATAGTTTGCAGATATTTTCTCCCATTCTGTGGGTTTTCTCTTCACTTTGTTGATTGCTTCTTTTGCTGTGCAGAAGCTTTTTAGTTTGTTGAAATCTCATCTGTTTTTTATTTTGTTGCCTATGCTTTTGAGGTTTCATTCAAAAAATTCTTGCCAAACCAATGTCATGGAGCATTGCTCCTATGCTTTCTTCTACTAGTTTCATAGTTTTAGGTCTTATATTTCAGATTTTAATTCGCTTTCAGTTGAATTTTGCATATAGTGAGAAGTAAGCATTTAATTTCATTCTTCTGCATGTGGATATCCAGTTTTCCTAACACTATTTGTTAAAGAGACTGTCCTTTCCCCATTGTGTGTTTTTCACATCTCTGTCAAAAATTAGTTGGTTGTAAATACACGGATTTATTTCTGAGCTCTATTCTATTATAATGGTCTGTGTGTTTATTTTTATGCCAGTTACCTGTTGATTTGATTCCTGTAGTTTTGTGTAGTATATTTTGAAGTCAGGTAGTGTGATCCCCTCCAGCATTGTTCTTCTTGCTCAAGATTCCTTTGGCTATTTGGGGTCTTCTGTGGTTCCACATGAATTTTAGGATTACCTTTTCTGTTTTTATGAAAAATGTCATTGGTATCTTAAGAAGGATTGCATTGAATCTGTAGATTGCTTTGGGTAGTGTAGACATTTTAACAATACAGTCATGTGTCACACAGTGATGTTTCAGTCATCAGCATACCACTTCTTTTTTTTTTTTTTTTTTTTTAGACAAAGTCTCACTCTGTCACAAGGCTGGAGTGCAGTGGCGCAATCTTGGCTCACTGCAACCTCTGCCTCCCAGGTTCAAGCAATTCTTCTACCTCAGCCTCCCGAGTAGCTGGGACTACGGGCATGCGCCACCATGCCCAGCTAATATTTTTATTTTCAGTAGAGATGGGGTTTCACCATGTTGGCCAGGATGGTCTCAGTCTCTTGACCTCGTGATCCGCCTGCCTCAGCCTCCCAAAATGCTCGGATTACAGGCATGAGCCACCACGTCTGCCCAGCATACCACTTCTAAGCCAGTAGTCCCATAAGGTCATAATGGGGCTGAAAATTTTCTATCACCTAATGATGTTGTAACCATCATAAGACCACAGCTTAATGCATAACCATTTCTATTTTTAGATACACAAATAGTTACCCTTGTATAATAATTGTCTACAGTATTCAGTAGAGTAACATGCCATCCAGGTTTGTAGCTTGGAAGCAATAAGCTATACTATATAGCTTAGGTGAGTAGTAGGAGTAGTAGGCTATACCATCTAGATATGTATAGCTGACGAGATCACCAAACAGCATATTTCTCAGAACATATCCCCATTGCTAAGTGACACAAGACTGTATAAATTCTAATTCATGAACATGGGATCTCATTCCATTTATTTTTGTTTTCTATTTCTTTCTTGGATGTTTTATAGTTTTCAGTGTAGAGATCTTTCACTTCCTTGGTTAAATTTATTCCTAAGTATTTTATTTTCTTTTTGTAGCTATTCTAAATGGGATTATTTTCTTCTTTTTTTTCCCCAGATAGTTCACTGTCAGTGTATAGAAGCACTAGTGTTTTTTTATGTTGATTTTGTTCCCTGCAAGTTTACTGAATTCATTTATTAGTTCTAACAGTATTTTGGTGGAGTCTTTAGGGTTTTCTATATATAAGGGTCATGTAATCTGCAGACAGGGACAATTTAACTTATTTCTTCGTCTTGCCTAATTGTTCTGGCTAGGACTTCTAGTACTATGCTGAATAGAAGTTGCAAGAGTTGGTATTCTTGTCTTGTTCAGGATCTTGGAGGAAAAGCTCAACTTTTCCCTGTTCAGTGTATTAGCTGTGAGTTGTTGCATATGGCCTTTAGTGTGTTGAGATACATTTCTTCTATAACTAATTTGTTGAGTGCTTTTATGAAAGGATGTTGAATTTTGTCCAGTGCTTTTTCTGCATCTATTGATCATAGGGTTTTTGTCCATCAATTCTGTTAATGAATGTACCACATTTATTGATTTGTTTGTGTTGAACCATTGTTGGATCATTGCATCACTTGGTCGTGATGTTTAATTTCCATGTATGTGTGAATTTTCCAAAGCTCCTCCTTTTATTGACTTCTAGTTTTATACCATTGTGGTCAGAAAAGATACTCTATATGGTTTCAGTTTTCTTAAATTTGTTAAGATTTGTTTTGTGGTCTAACATATCTTGTGAGGAACATCCCATGTGAGTTAAGAAGAATAATATATTCTGCAACTGAAATGTTCTGTATATATGTGTTAGGCCCATTTGGTCCAGAGTATAGTTTAATTCTGATGTTTTCTTGTTAATTTTCTCTCTAGATGATCTGTCCATTGCTGAAAGTTAGGTGTTGAATTTCCCTACTGTTATTGTGTGTAGTCTTTCTCTCTAGATCTGTTAATATATGCTTTATATATTTAGGTGTTCCAATGTTTGATGCATATTATATTTATAATTGTGATATCCTCTTGCTGAATTATCAATATATAATAACCTTTGTCTCTTTTTTAGTTTTTGACTTAAAGTCTATTTCATCTGATAGAAGTATAGCTATTCCTGCTGTCTTTTGGTTTCTAGTTGCATAGAATATCTTTTTAAATCTCTTTACTTTCAGTATGTATATGTTGAAATGAGTCCCTTATAGGCAATATATAGATGGGTCTTTTTAAAAATCCAGCCAGTCACTCTGTGTCTTTTGATTGGAGAATTTAATCCATTTATATTTAAGGTATTTATGTATTGATAGGTAAGGATTTAACTGCTGCCACTTGTTTCCTAATTGTTTTCCATTCTTACTGTCATTGTGGCTAAGTGATTATATCTAATAGTACATTTGATTCCTTGCTTTATATTTATTTTTTGTATTTATTGCAGGTTTTTGCTTCGTGATTACCATAAGGTTTACAAAAAAAATAGTTATTTTAAACTGACAACAACCTAAAAATAAACTCTTTTTACTACACTGTCCCTCAATGTTTTGAATTTTTGATGTTACAATTTACATCATTATTGCATGTTCTTTACCAAATTTTAAATCCAGATTTTCAAAGTTTTGTGTTCTTATTCTTTGAATAACCTTTCTACCTGTTTGCCTTTCTCTACTCCCTCTTGAACTCTAATGACTCAAAAATTTGCTTTTAATGCTCTCTCATAAATTCCATAAGCTTTCTTTTATTCCTTTTCAATCTTACTTCTTTTTTTCTGACCATATATTTTCAAATAACCTGCCTTCCAAGTTCACAGATTCTTTTGCTTCTTTGATTTTGCTATTGATGTTCTTTATTGCATTTTTCATTTTATTCATTGTATTTTTCAGCTCCAGTATTTCTGTTTGATTTTCTTTTAATTATTATTTCAATCCATTAATTTTCTCATTCTGGTCATTTGCTATTTTCCTCATTTTGTTCAATGTTTCTGTGTATTTTCTTGGAGTTCATTGAGCTTCCTTAAAATAGCTATTTGAATTCTTTGTCAGACTTTTCAGACATCTCCATCTCTTTTGGGTTTGTCATTGGAAGTTTATTTTGTCTGTTTGATAAGGTCATGTTTCCCTGATTGTTCTTGATCCTTCCTGTTGTGCATCTATATCTGCATGTTGAAGAAACAGGTACTTATTGGAATGTTTGCAGCCTGGCTTTATCTGGCTCTTTATCAGTAAGCCTGTTGTTAGATCCTGGGCAGGTCATCTGGTGTGATCTCTAAGCCCATGACTGTTGCAACTGTTACAGCATTAGGCTTTCTATACCCAGAATTACCATGGTCAGTATAACAATAGACTAGAATCTGTTACCATGGCTGGCACAGCTCTGAGGTGCATCTGAAAATCATGAGGCCTACCTGTTACTGGGGTTTGACTGAAACCTGAGGCTGCTGTCATCATCCAGCAGTGATGGGAGCCAGAGATTGAGTCCATTTTGTGAGGGCTATAGTTTACCACCCGTCACTGGGATAGATGAGGAGATTCAGTTCACAGATACCCACCTGGATTCAGTTACCATGAGGGGTCTGCCTGGCACTGGATTTTTACTGTGGCAGGCCCAGTATTAGGGACCAAGGGAAAGTCCTACACTTCTCTCTTTTTCCTCAAGCAGAGGAGATATCTCTGCATTCTGCTGACTAGGATTGTGGGAGGGTTGACACAGATACTGTAAAATTATCCTTTCTACCCTCTTCAATGGGTATTTTCTTGTTAGTATGCCATAAACAGGTATTGTAAACTTTCACTTGGTTTTCTTAGCTCTTTTGAAGATGTGTTCATGCATGGATAGTTATTCAAAATGATGTTTCTACAGGGGGATGATCACTGGAGAGTCCTCTTTCTCCATCCGGCTCTGCCTTCTTATAACATTAATTTGTTTCATTACAAAAGTAATGTCTATCCATTATCAAGCTCTTAACCAAATACAAAAATTTCTAAAGAAGAAAACCACTTGTAATTCTAACACTAAGGGCCAACCACTTTTTGCATTTTGTTGAATGTTTAAGTTTTTCACTTAAAAAGCTTTTGTAAAATTTTGAAGTAATTGTACATTCTTAAAATCTTGTAAAAATAGAGTAAATGAGTTCCATTTATTCATCCAGTTTCCATCTATGGTCTGATTTTACATAGCTATAGTAAAATATCAAAAACAGGAAATTAACATTGGTACAACTCACCTTAATTTATATTTTACCAGTTTTACATATACTCATCTGTGCATCTGTGTAGTTCTATGCAAATTTATCACTTAGATTCTTGTAACAATCATCACAATCAAATTACAGAACTGTTTTATCGCCCCAGAGATTTCTTATGCTACGTTTTTTTTTTTTTTTTTTTGGAGACAGAGTCTCTGTTGCCCAGGCTGGAGTGCTATAGCACAATCTTGGCTCACTGCAGCCTCTGCCTCTCTGGTTCAAGCGATCCTCTGGACTTAGCCTCCCAAGTAGCTGGGAGTACAGGCATGCACCACCATGCCCAGCTAATTTTTGTATTTTTGGTAGAAATGGGGTTTTGCTATGTTGACCAGGCTAGTCTTGAACCCTGAGCTCAAGCTATCTGCCCGCCTCAGCCTCCCAAAGTGCTAGGATTACAGACGTGATCCTAGCTTCGTATGCTACCTCTTTATAGTTACAACTTTCTCCCTTCATTCTACTCTCTAATCCCTAACCACTGGAAACCACTAAGCTGTTCTGCAGTCCTATAATTTTATTATCTTGAGGATTTTATAAAAGTGAAATCATACAGTATATAGCTTCTTGAGATTGGCTTATTTCACTCAGCATAATTTCCTTGAGAATCCACTAAGTTGTTGAATGTATCAATAATTGGTTCCTTTTTATTGCTGAGTAGTATTCCATTTCCATCTCTGTACCACAGTTTAGGCATCCACCAATTGAAGGACATTTGGGTTGTTTCCAGTTTGGGGCTGTTACAAATAAAGCTTTTATGAATATTTTTCTGTATGTTTTTGTGTGGACATTAGTTTTCTGAATTTTATGCTCAGCATTCAATAAAGAGGATCACCTGGAACCAGAAACCACATTAGGTATTTTAGCAGAAAGTGTTTAATATAGGAAATTGTTCAAACAGTTGTGGGAGAAGTGAAAGAATAAAAGAAAAACATTGAGGTAATACAGAAGTGATAATTGCAAGGATCAGTTTCTAATTCTTAGACTACAGGAACAAAGGGAAGTGGTTTGGGTTATCAGAACCTGTAAGTATGGAGTGATAGTCCTGCAGAGGTGGGACTCAGAAAACAAGTTGCTGCCTGCTGGTGTTTGTACCATTACCTTAGGACCCTCCTGGAATGAGGCTTAATAAACCTCTGAGCTGAAAGGGCCACCTAGCTAATGAGTACTTCCAGAACTCAGAGAAAGGATCTCTGAAGAGTTGAGGCTCAGCTAGAGAGGGTTACTCTTTATCTGCTGTTGTTATCTCAGAAGCTTAAAGGAAGTGCTTTGTGCAGCTGGGTCTCAGACATCTAGAAGGGGGATTATAGCTCATGTATCTTATACTCTAATATACCACTAATCTGTAAAGGAAATGTTGTGGAGTGACACCTCATACAACTAAGAAGTGGCCCATGCATAGCTGGTACTGGCATCTCTGAGGTATCTAGATGAAGCTGGTCCAGGGAGTTTTAAAAGAACCTTTTGAGTGGAACTGACTGCCACTGCCAGGGCTGACTTTTGCTGGGCAGATGCTGATGGAAACAGTGTGCAGACAGCAAGGTGCAAGTTCCTTCTATCTTGTTCCTGGCTTCTAATCCTTATCTAACGTTCCACATTGACAGAACCTAATAAAAGGGGGCTGGCAGAGGAGAAATATAGTTTGCAGCATCCCAGTTCCAGTAGCACAAAACAGTATATAGAAGGGTGGATTTAAGAGAGATAATAGGTTGCTAAGTGGCATTCTTATCATCAAAATCCTTTTTGCTTTTGAGGAATTCCCAACTATGTGAGTGGAAGGTCTCCTTCAAATGATCTGTAAAGACCAGATACTTAATCGCTTCCTCTATCCTACAATCTCCTATCTTGTTAACTCCCCTTAGTTAGCATATGGGCATATGAATTAGGCCTAACCCATCAGACTGTTGCGCTGTCCTTCTCTACCCCCCCTTTTTCTTGTTTTCCTCTCCAGCCTTACTTTGATTCTATAACAGGACCAATACAGAGAATCAAGAGACGGGAAGTTTTTCTTCTGATAGTGCTGGCAGCAGGAGCATGCAGTTTGCAGTAGAAGCAGTGCCAGTAGTGGCTTACAAGGTCCAGAAGTGGAAGCAGTCCTGTCCATACAAATGGCACCTGTGGTGCAATCCCAGCAGGGGTTTTTGTTGCCTAGTCTACCCTGGCTCCTTTCCATTTTCTGATCTCAGTTCTTTGTATTTCTTAGCAATATGAACTGCCTAATACCTTCTAAATGAATTCCTTTTCTTCTTAAGTGAGCAAGAATCAATTTCTGTGGCTTACAATTTAGAGCACTGATTGATTCATCTTGTTTGAACCTAATAGGATTTATTTAACTGTCTTGTTGAGTAAAGAAATTCTAATATTTTGTGTTTATTAGTAAAAACAAAAAAGAGATGCTAGACTTAGACAATTTTAAGTCTTTAGCCTTCACAAGTGTTTGGCAGGATATTTGGAAATTATCAGATATCATACTGTCAGGGTAGAATAGGGTCAAATCTCCATTGTGATGGTGGTGCTAAGTGTCTGTAACTCTAACAGAAAAATCAGCCAACCATTTTTCTGACTGGTAGAACCTGGGAAAGTTACTTGCTTTAACCAGGGCTATTAGAAAGCAAGTTGAAAACTTGAAAAAGGAGAGAGCTAGAGGAAGGGATCTCAAAATTGTATATATAAACTCTTCAAGTCTCTGGTTGACTCCTGAACCATGCATGTGTGCACCTTACTGAGAGCAGTCTGAACCATGTCCATCATGGCAGAGATGTGAGAGAGCTAAAACTCCGTTAAAGAAAACCTGCCATCATTTTAGCTGTAGGAACCAGGCAAAAGAATCTAGATAGTAAGGAGATAATCCTAAATTACAGTGCCAGAGAAAGAGAACCTAAAATTTGAATATAAAACTCTGGGCCACGTGCGGTGGCTCACACCTCTAGTCCCAGCACTTTGGGAGGTCGAGGCAGATGGGTTGTGTGAGTCCAGGAGCTCAAGACCAGGGCCTGGGCAACATGGCAAGACATTGTTTCTACAAAAAATACAAAAATTATCCAGGTGTAGTGGCATGCATCTGTGGTCTCAGCTACTCTAGAGGCCGAGGTGGGAGGATCATGTGAGCCCAGGAGGCAGAGGTTGCAGTGAGCCAAGATTGCACCACTCCGGCCTAGGTCACAAAGTGAGACACTGTGTCCAAAAACAAACAAACAAACAGAAATAACACTGCTCAAGTCTTTACCAGACCACCCTGGGCAACATAGCAAGTTTGGACCCTAGCCTTCTGGGTGCCAAGAAGGGGAAAGAGGCCTTAAATATGAAGACTTTTCTTTATCTGCTTCCCTTTACCCCCATCCCCCATAGCACCCTGTACCCTATTCTCTGTAAGAATGTCTGATTTAGTCTGTCCAGAGGGTGGAGAGTGGGGCCTCTAATGTTACTATGTGGCGGTAGATGAGTAGTCACCAATGCTTGGGATGGGCATATGGGGTTTCAGGGGTCTAGTTGCACCTTTTAATGACTCAGTCAATTCTGGTCTCAGCTCCATCCATAACTTAACCTCTAGTGCTACCTGATGCCTCCAGTTCCTTTACTTCTCCAATGTTGTGTGCAAATTGGCTTGATTCTTTTGTCTTCTTTTCCCTTGTAGATTTTTAATTTTCGGTTTTCTCAAGCCTGTGAAACTGGTCCAGTTTTCCCATAGAACTGATGTTTATGGTTTCTTTTGCATAAACCTAGCACTTGACCCTCCCAGTCTTGAAACTTGAGAAAGTTACATTTGTCTTATCTGAATTCCTTTCTCAGGAAGCCAACCATCAGGCCTCCCAGGTAGTATCAAAGAACTGAAAACTTACCAGATCACTGCATCTGGACAATGAGATGCCAGAATTCTTACCTGGCATAAGTGCCTAACCAACCACCTGCTTCCTGTTGAGCAACTCCTTTTCCTTATCCCTCCCTAATTCTTATGTTTCCACACATGGTTATATTTCTTCCCTCCTCTGTAGACCCCTGATTTTAGTTAGTCGGAGAGATAGATTTGAGAGTGACCTCCCATCTCAACTTTAGCACCCTATAAAGCCTTCTTCCCTGGCAGTAATCATTGTCTCAGTTATTGGCTTGCTGTGCTGTGAGCAGCAGGACCTAGACCAAACCCCTGGTGTTTTGGTAACACCTGTTAAGTCATTTACCACATTCCAACTGTGAATTTTGGTGATAAGTTTTTTTCTTTTTCTTTTGGACATTTATGTCTCTTTTGTTCCTATAAGGTTATTTTGGTAGGGAGTAGATATAAGTGCCATGGATTTATTCACCTTTTGAAATTTTTTTGTCTTTAACAGTGAATGTTGACATGAGAAAATATGGAACCCACCTTTTTATAGATGTCTTTTTCCTGTAGCATGCATTCTTAGTGGTGGTGATACTTGGTTCTTGAGGAGGGGTGAAATGTTAGATAAAACAATGGTTTATGGCCCCCAAAAATTCTAATGGACAAGAATCGTATCCTTAGTATTTAATTGTGGGGTAGAGGGTGTGGTAATGCAAAAACCTTGAGAAACAGTGTCCTATAGCATTTCCTTTATTCTTGAAATTAATTAACTTTACAGAATATATATTTGTATTGATCTTTCTGTATCTGTTTTTCCTGGGCATAGTGTGTCTTTCTGTTATGTGTGTTATATTTTCATGTTTGAAAACACCAGCTAAAGTATTTGCTTTATCTCCTTTGATACTCTACATTATTATATTTCTTTCATTTTATGCTTTTCTCAAATCTGTTTAACATGTCCATGACTTTTTTTTTTTTGAGACGGAGTCTTGCTCTGTCGCCAGGCTGGAGTACAGTGGCGCCATCTTGGCTCACTGCAACCTCTACCTCCCGGGTTCAAGCGATTCTCCTGCCTCAGCCTCCTGAGTAGCTGGGACTACAGGCGCATGCCACCACACCCAGCTAATTTTTGTATTTTTAGTAGAGACAGGGTTTCACCATGTCGGACAAGATGGTCTCAATCTCCTGACCTCGTGATCCACCCACCTCGGCCTCCCAAAGTGCTGGGATTACAGGCGTGAGCCATCCATGGCTTTTTAAACCTGGCTGTTTGTTGTTGTTTCCCACGTTTTTAACTCTGTTTTTTGTTTTTTTAACTTAGCTCTGTCAGCCCTCTTTTCATCACTTTGTCACCTTAATTCTTCTTTAAACTTTTTAGTCTTTTTTTCCTTTAGATCAGGGGTCCCCAAACCCCGGGCCACAGACCAGTACCAGTCCATGGCCTGTTAGGAACCAGGCTGCACACCAGGAGGTGAGTGGCAGGCAAGCCGACATTACCTACTGAGCTCTGCTTCCTGTCAGATCAGCAGCAGCCTTAGATCCCATAGGAGTGTGAACCCTATTGTGAACTATGTATGCGAGGGATCTAGGTTGCACGCTCCTTATGAGAATCTAATGCCTGATGATCAAGGTGGAACAGTTTCATCCCAGAACAATTCCCTGCAACCTGTCTTTGGAAAAACTCTCTTCCATGAAACCGATCCCTGGTGCCAAAAAGTTTGTGGACTGCTGCCTTAGATCATATCTTATATTTATCACCTCTCAATGTTTTCCATCTAATTTTGGCCTCTATCCTACATTTGTTTCTTTCTAATAATTACTTCTTAGCACCAAGACAAGGAAGATGAGACCAGTGAGGGACTTACCTCAATCACAAAATTTAAGGAAGCAAGAAAAAACTCAATAATCAAGATAAATATTTTATTGCAATATTTTTTAAAAGGACTAAATTACTGTATAATGAGCAAAATATCAAAATTTTTAATAAAGACAGGATTGATTGTTACTGAATGAAACAGTCTGTTATAAGTTTGGGGCACATACGTTTGTGTAATATAGTGATGTGAGCTTTATTGCATAATACATCCTCTTAACCAAATCTGTCATTTCCTTTGCCCTGTAGACTCATCTTCTCTCGTTTTCTTTTTTTTTTTTTTCACTTTGTTGAGATGTAAAACTTTTGTGTTATTCACAGACTTTCTATACCACTTACAATTCCTGCTCTTCTCTTCTGTGCCACCTATGCTTCAGATCATAGATGGTAGAAATGGCACCCTTGTCTGCATAGGAAGGTGTTTGCCAGAGAAAATGGTGAATTATGAGCTATGTGTTCTTTTATTTTTCTAACGCTTTAATAAGTATATTTAACACATTACAAAATGTAAAACATTTTAAGAAATACTGGCTGGAAATATAATGGGAATTATCATGGAGTAAAAATTTAAAACTCCTGGGCTACTTATAGCCATAGACTGATCATCTGCTTTACTTTATTTGGTTCTTTAGATCAGCATTTCCCAATCTTTTTGGCACCAGGGACCAGTTTCATGGAAGACAATTTTTCCATGTAGTGGGTGATGGGGGATGGCTTTGGGATGAAACTCTTCCACCTCAGATCATCAACCATTAGATTCTCATAAGGAGCAAACAACCTAGATCCTTTGTATACACAGTTCATTGTAGGGTTCGTGCTCCTGTGAGGATCTAATGCCGCTGCTGATCTGACATGAGGCAGAGCTCAGGTGGTAATGCTTGCTTGCCTGCTGCTTACTGCCTGCTGTGCGGCCCAGTTACTAACAGCCCATGGACTGGCACAGGTTTGTGACCCAGAGTCTGGGGACTCCTGGTTTACATAGCATATGTTTCATTTCCTCCAAGAAGCTATTCTCAGTAATTAGACTTAATTCTTAAGATGCCTGGATATTTAGAATTCAGTTAAATTTATGATCATTATTTATGAATGTTGGACATTATCGCTTATGTCTTTCTGTATTTATAATTACTGAAGCAGGATATGCATTGTTTTTCCCTTTTGCTTCTTTCTAGCACACTCTGCTTCTCACTGTAGGCTTATTATTGTCCAGCACATACTGATTCAGGAAATTTAACTTGAATCCTTTAATCAGTCAGAACTATGATTTCTTATCTTAAGTTGTTTCATAGCCTAAAGAAAATGGTAGAGTTAGTTTATATTGTGTTTGCTAAATAAACTGATGAGATAAAAGGTGGATGTTGTTAAGCGGGGGAGAGAATAAACAATAAACCCTGGGAGGAGTACAAGATGTAAATTCTGTTGAGCAAATAAGTTCACTGTCGTGTTGCCCAGAGCGGATTCTTTTCCCTCCAAGGTTAAGAATCTTTTCAGGAGAGGATATTGATTGATTCTCTCTACTGTATCTGGTGGAAAAAGAGGTGATAAATATGATGTATTCCTGTCATATTTTAATTCATTTATTGAGATTAAAAACAAGGATGTAAAACACTCATTTTTTATATTCTTGAGTCGAGAGCACTGAATCAAAAAGTTGACATTTTCACTAAATGTTTACACCTTAATGCAGAGTTTTCTCTAGATAGCTCATGTAGATCTTATGTAATATTCATTTTATTTTTTCCTTTAGCTGGAAGTGCTTCTGGTTGTTACTATCAAAGACATGTAAAAGCCTAGAAGTTAATTTTAGATACTTAAAGGGAAATGTTAACATTTTTATCTTGCTTTGTTAAATTTCATAAGATTTGATAAATGAGATATCAAGAATATTTAATGAAATAAAATTATTAATGGGCATTTACTTTTGAATAATGGAGTAAGAAAAAAGTAGTAAATGTCTACTCTAAAACTTATTTCGGCCTTAAAAAATATATATGCTTTTAGCTCGGCACAGTAGCTTGTGCCTGTAACCCCAGCAACATGAGAGGCCACAGTGGGAGGATTGTTTAAGGCCAGGAGTTCGAGACCAGCCTGGGCAACATAGCAAGGCTCCATCTTTTTTTTTTTTTTAGACGGAAGTCTCGTTCTGTCACCCAGGCTGGAGAGCAGTGGCGCAATCTCAGCTCACTGAAACCTCGGCCTTCCGAGTTTAAGCAGTTCTCTGCCTCAGCCTCCCAAGTAGCTGGGATTACAGGTGTCCACCACCACGCCCAGCTAATTTTTGTATTTTTAGTAGAGACAGGATTTCACCATCTTGGCCAGGCTGGTCTTGAACTCCTGACCTCGTGATCCACCCGCCTTGGCCTTCCAAAGTGCTGGGATTACATGCATGAGCCACCACGCCCAGCCAGCAAGGCGACATTTTTTAAAAAATTTAAAAATTAGCAGGGCATGGTAGTATGTGCCAATAGTCCCAGTTGGGAGGCATGAGGATCACCTGAACCCGGGAGTTCAAGGCTAGAGTGAGCCTATGTTCATGCCATTGCACTCCAATCTGGGCAATAGAGCAAGACCCTCACCTCAAAAATAAATAAAAATAAAAGTTATCCTTTTGGTGGTGTTCTTACTAGTTAACTCAAAGCATTTGGTGAAAAATATCAGCTCTGTTTTAGAAATAGATGTTTGTAGCATATGTGACAACTCATTTGTAAGAGTAGTGAGTGAAATTTGGCTTTTGGTAACTGTGGCTTTGTACATTCTTATCTTCAGATAAGTTATTTGAGTAGAAAAATAAAAAGTAACAAGTCTCCCACCAGCACAGAATGAGTATGTTCATGTTTTGGCTTTGGGGTGTAACACTTCTAAGGATATAATTAGCTTTGCTTTTCATTTTCTGCTTTTTCTCCACAGCCTCACGATTTTGATGAATGTCGATTTGATATTAGTGTAAATGATAGTGTTTGGTATCTTCGTGCTCAGGATCCAGATCATAGACAGCAATGGATAGATGCCATTGAACAGCACAAGGTAAGATCCCTAATATTTACCTGTCCATGGAGGACTCGGTAAGAGATTGTTGACAATACCTTAAAAAAAAGTTGACATGTGACATTAGTTACTGAAACAGTGAACATTATTTGGGTGATAAAGATTAAAGCAGTTCATATGTAAATTTTTGAAATAATTTTTAACACTTTAGTTGTACTAAGGGTATTTGCTATGATAAATATTATTCGGCTGGGCGTGGTGGCTCACGCCTGTATTCCCAGCACTTTGGGAGGCCGAGGCAGGTGGATCAGCTGAGGTCAGGAGCAAGACCAGCCTGGCCAGAATGGTGAAACCCCTTTTCTACTAAAAATACGAAAATTAGCCATGCTTAGTGGTGAGCGCCTGTAATCCCACCTACTCAGGAGGCTGAGGCAGTAGAATCGCTTGAATCCAGGAGGCAGAGGTTGCAGTAAGCCAAGATTGGGCTACTGCACTCCAGCCTGGGCAACAGAGCAAGACTCCGTCTCAAAAAAAAAAAAAAAGATAAATATTTTTCATTGTTAACTAAAACAAAAATATACCCTTTTTCATAAAACACATTTCGATTTTTTATTTAGGTTTTGCTTCATAATAAATACCTTTTTAATGATCTAAATAAAAGGATTTTTGAAATAACATTGGGTTATAAAACCCTAACTTATAAAAGCTTCACTGCTGATTTTTGTTATAACTATTTGGGTAAATTCTTAGTACGAACATTTGTAAATCAGTTATTCTTTGTAAATGTGAGGCTATCTAATGATAAACCTATAGAAAGTTTTTTATATAAATATATAAGGTACATTCATATAATTTAAAGCTAGTCTTTGACTTCTGTTAATAAATATTAAGTAGACTAAAGAAATACATTAATAAATCTATTATTAGCTAATTCAGTAATACCATGATAAAACAAACAGAATGTTCTAAATCGACCATTGTCATTCTTGAATATGACTTAAGAGAAGTTTTGCTTATTTACGTACTTGTCTGTACTTGTTCGTTTGAGTTTCACAAAGTTGTAGTTGAAACACCTGTTTTGGTTATTTTTAACAGGCACAAAACACACACACACACCCCCCACACACACACACACATTTTTAACAGGCACAAAACACACACGCACACACCCCTATACCCATACACCCAAGAAAAACCAGTCTGGCTTGAGAAAGAAAAGCTAACACGATTGATAAAGAAGTATGCGATTGTGAAATCTCATGCACTGTTTTGGGTATTTTTAACAAGCACAAAACACACACACACACACCCCTACACCCACGCACCCAAGAAAAACCAGTCTCACCTGAGATTTCACAATCGCATACTTCTTTATCAATCGTATTAGCTTTTCTTTCTTGGTTTATTGATTTAGGATTTCTCCCAGCCTAAATAAAATTGTTACCTTTCTTTTTTTCTTTGTTTTAGCTTTAGGACTATGTATTTAAACTTTAGTGTTAAGTTTTTAAAACATTTTGTAAGTCTTAGTTATCTTGGTAATGTTACTTCAGAAAAGTCTAAATATGGAAAAAATTATTGTTTTTCTATTATTTAAAAGAGAAATGAGCGAGTATTCCAAAAATCTCAATGCTCTGGAGCCAGACCATGCATGCAGCCTCTGCTATGTATGACATGTGTGAGCTTGGCCATGTTAATTAACCTCTTCTTAGTGTTTATTCTCAGCTGCCATGTTGGTACTTCTGCCCAAAGTAGTAGTAAGACATAAATGAGATAATATGCAAAGTTACTTACCAGAATGACTGATATATTTCCCCATTTATGGCATATAGGAAAAGCAAGAGACTTGGAGTCTCAACTAAATTCACTAAATTATACCATCTTGTTTCTGGATGAAGAGTTTTACATTAGGTGAGAGAAGCTAAATGTGCATATAAGGAGAACAGCCTGTTTCATGTTATTTAATCAGGGCCAGCCGTCTCACTAGTGATTAAAGATGTTATTAAGTAGAATTAATTGCTATATTTTTAATGGAGATGACCTTTAAGGGCTTAATCAGTTGATTTTTATTACAGGGCAAGTTTTTTTCTGTTTTAATTAAACATTTTATTTTGCTCACTTTTCTCTGTTAAGTCCAATGACAGTTTCTTTGCAAGGTTCCCGTTTTGTGTTTTCTTCCTTTAGTGAAGATTAATGTACAAAGTATATATTTCTCCTGTAGTGTTGATTTCTTTACATCTTTGAACAATGGATAGATTTAATCTTTGGGTCTTTCTCAGAGCAGTGGGACTTAAGCTGAGATAACAAATTTTGAGTGATTTTTAGTTCTTGAAAAAAATACTCAACTGCAGGGTTGTGATGCATTGTACAAGCTTGCCTTTCTTTTTTTTTTTTTTTTTTTTTTGAGATGAGGTCACTCTGTCACCCAGCATGGAGTGAGATCTCAGCTCACTTCAGCCTCTGCCTCCTCGGTTCAAACAATCCTCTCACCTTAGCCTCCCAAGTAGCTGGGACTACAGACATGCACCACCGTGCCTGGCTAATTAATTTTTTGTATTTTTGGTAGAGACAGGGTTTCGCCATGTTGCCCAGGCTGATTCTGAACCCTTGAACTCAAGTGATCTGCCCACGTCAGCTTCCCAAAATGCTGGGATTACAGGTGTCAGCCTCTGTACCCAGCCACCCTTTCTTATTTTTAAAGATAGTTTATTTGTAGACTAGGAGAAATTGTTAATTGTTGTTAATACTGTTTAATGTACTAAAGTAGAATATGTGATGTATGCCAACTGAGCAGCCTATCAGTGAATATTTAAGTGAATTCATATTTAGAATATGAATTCGAGAAGTAAATTGTTGAGTTATTTAACATGAAAGAAGGAGAAATTTCAAATGTTGTCATTGTTTTTTTTCCTCCCATAGACCAGGGTTAGTGAGATGTTTCTTGATTCATTCTTCAGTATCATTAAGGAATATTGATTGTAGAAGCTAAGTTTAGTAATTTTACTATTTATGTATGCATTATTGTCTTGATCCTCTATATAAAACTGTACAGGCATAATGATGATAATGATAGGAGCTAACACTTGTTGAGGATCATCAAGTACTAATCATTGTATTAAGTGCTTCATGTGTTTTGTTTTCTCCCTACTATCCTGAAAAATAAAGTATTATTTTGCAGAAGAGGAAGCAGGTTTAGATTAAAATTAAGTAATTTGCCTGAGACTGTACTGTCTTTTAGTTTGTGATTTCTGAGTATTCAATTTTGTGTTAATTCTCTTGTCTGTCTGTTACCATTGGTAAACTGACTGTTTATGAACAATTCCCATGAGCCAACCTCCTGCAAATTATGGTGTATAATCTGAGTTCTCCTACTATACCTATGCAAGATAAATATGAACTCATTTTTCTTTTCACCCATGGATTGTCAAACAGGACAGTATATTATATTGGTAACTGTTTCAGTACTGGATTTCAGACTCCAGAGTCTGGCAAATGTGGATTTGAATCCTGGCACTATTGTGTATTAGATTAGTGCAAAAGTAACTGTGGTTTTGGACCATGATTTTTAAAATCATTTTAACTAGGCTCAAACACATCTTTATTAATCAAAATAGGAACCATTACAATCAACACATTTTTGCCAATAAGAAATAAGTTTGTTTATTCCTGTAGCATAAAAATCTGTGCTTCGGGATTCTACAAACTCTTGGAAAGCATTTTCTGCATCCTGCTGGTTATGGAAGCATTTTTCCTGCAAAAAGTTGTCAAGATGCTTGAAGAAGTGGTAGTCAGTTGGCAAGAGGTCAGGTGAATATGGCGGATGAGGCAAAACTTCGTAGCCCAGTTTGTTCAACTTTTGAAACATTGGTTGTGCAATGTACAGTCAGACGTTGCAAAGAAGAATTGGGCCCTTTCTGTTGACCAGTGCTGGCTGTAGGCATTGCAGTTTTCTGTGCATCGCATCGATTTGCTGAGCATACTTTTCAGATGTAATGGTTTCACCGGGATTCAGAAAGCTGTAGTGGATCAGACCGGCAGCAGACCACCAAACAGTGACCATGACCTTTTTTTGGTGCAAGTTTGGCTTTGGGAAGTGCTTTGGAACTTCTTGTTCCAACCACTGAGCTGGTCGTCACCAGTTGCTGTATAAAATCCACTTTTCGTCACATGTCACAATCTGATCGAGAAATGGTTCTTTATTGTTGTGTAGAAATAAGAGAAGATGACACTTCAAAACTGCGATTTTTAAAATTTTCACTCAGCTCATGAGGCATCCACTTAATCGAGTTTTTTCACCTTTCCAATTTGCTTCAAATCCCAAACAACTGTAGAATGGTCGACATTGAGTTCTTTGGCAACTTGTGTAGTTGTAAGAGGATCAACTTCCATGATTGGTCTTAGTTGGTCGTTGTCAACTTCCGATGGCCAGCCACTACTCTTCTCATCTTGAAGGCTTTCATCTCCTTTGCAAACTTCTTGAAACACCATTGCACTGTACGTTCGTTAGCAGTTCCTGGGCCAAATGCGTTGTTGATGTTGCAGGTTGTCTCTGCTGCTTTATGACCCATTTTGCACTCAAATAAGAAAATCATTTGAATTTGCTTTATTTGCTTTTTGTCTGACGTCATTTTTGTAGTCTAAAATAGATATAAACAGCAAGTAATAAGTCATTAGCAAAAAACATAAAGCAAGAAATGCACATTAAAATAATGTATAATATAACCACATTTATTTAAGAATGTAATCCAATATCAAACAGCAAATTTCAACAATGCAAAAACTGCATTAGCACCAACTAATACTAGCTAAGTGGCCTTGGTAAGTTATTGAAAGGAGGAAAAAAATGATAATTTACGGTATGTGTTACCATACCCTCAGCATCCCCACACCCTAACAAAAATAAGCAACAAAATAACCTATTCATGATAAAAGCAATAGTATTATACTTTGCGATTAGCCTGGGCACCCATCATTCCAGCTTATTCAGTTCATTTCACAGTTACTTTATCAGTGCACCACTTGGCATTAGTAGACCTGTATTTTTCTGTTCTGATGCCATTGGATGGGCTTTTGTTAGGGCTTACCTGGAAGGTTTTAGTTATTTTCAACATCTGGAGGAAGAGGTCGGGGGTTTCTTTTCCATCCTTCCCAGAAGACCCTTATGCTGATTATAAATTCTTTGTATTGATCTGTTTCACACATGCACATTCACGCGCCCTCCACTCGCGTGCGCTCTCTCTCTCTCTCTCTCTCTCATACATACACGTGTGCAAACAAAATGAGTTTTATTTTACAGGACTTCTAAACAATAATAATGGTGATGGTGATGAAGATAGCTAACATTTTTGAGGATTTATGTATGCCTAACATGATAAACAATTTATTATCTCATTTTTTCCCTCACTTTCATGAGATTAGCCTTATTATCCTGTTTTTACAGATTAGGAAATTGGGGCATAGAGAGGTGAAATAACTTGTCCAAGGTCAATCCACTAGTTAGTGAAGAAGCCAGCATTCAGACCTAGGTCTTTCTGACCCAACAACCAGGGCTTTTGGCCAGCAAGCAATTCTGTGCTGTAAGTATGTATTTCTGTGAATTACGTTTTGTTGACATAAATCATGGGCTTCTTGAATCACAGTATTCTCGTATTTTCTGTTTGTTCCTCATATCTATATTATTTAGACCATAACTTCTTAAAGACTCAGACATATTCTAATTAAACTTCTTTGTAGGAATCAACAAAGCATTGGGCACGCAAATTTTTTATTTGAAATAATTTACAGTATTGTAAGACAGATTTTATGGGAGAAATTGTGATATTTGAAGGCTTTTCCCCCTTAAAATCCTCATGGTTTGTATTACAGTGATTACTGACAGAATACTTTCTGTCTAGCTTTACTGTTTTTGCCTTCCTTGGCATCCATTCTAGAATGGTTGCTTACTACAAGAAAAGTTTTAACGAAATGACTGTATGATTTAAATGTTCTCAATGTGTTAGAAATCACATAATTCAATGTGACATTATACAGCAGCCCCTGCAGAAAAAAGTTATTCCCGAGGTCATTCTTAAATTCAAAAATTATATTTCAATTTATAACATAGAAAAGGACATATGTATACCAGACCAGTAATTTTATTTAGAAATATTTGTGCCGGCTTTATTCTTTGGAGTCCATTAATATTCTGCATTTCTCCTTATGATTTTGAGACAACGCTGAATTATTTTTAAAGATAGGGTTTTGTTTTAAATATCTTAGCCATCTTTCATGCTGTCTTGAGGTCAAATGAGATAGTGTTTGTAAAAGTTCTTTAAAAAAAACTGAAAGCTTTATGAATTAAAGTTAAGATTGTCTAAAGTTAAGCTAACATTTTTCTAGTAAAGAGGTGCCTATTGTCAAAGGGCTCTGTGAGCATTTTCTGTATAATTTATCAAAGATATATAATAAATCATCTTTTGATGCTATTTTTTTTTAAATTATAGGATTATTTTCAGAATCTTCTACAATTAGAGTACATGTGATTTTGATTAAACAAAGTTTCTGCTTACTATGAAAAAAATGTACTCCCCCACTTCAACCCCTCAAATCCCTAAAACTAGCAGGAAGGCTTTCCTGACGCTAGCAGATTTAAAAATCATTTTGAAAAAGTTAAGTTTCTTGAAAGCCTCTGACAGAGTTTATGGTAATCATATGACATTCTTATTTCCATAAGGGAGCAACCTTAGTAGATCCTAAAGTGTTGGTGCCTATGGGCCACACAGACTTTCCCCACATTGTGGAAATTATCCATGACACAAAGATTCATATGAAAATATAAAATTAGGGAGGAAGAATCCAAATGGTAATTTTTACAGATGTTGATTTTCTGTAGTGGGAATCTAGAGGCAATTGTCTTGTCATTTAATATTTGTGGAATTGTTCTTATCCTTTGTGAAGGCCGAATTCATGTGTGAAGCATCAATGAACTTCGAAAGAAAGGTTTATTCTCAACCTGAGAAGGTTAGACCTTTCTGTTTGAGGAAATTATGTGGAAAACACTTTTTGAAAGGAATATATATTTTACTTGAGATAAAATAAAGTGTGAAAAAAGTTTTTTACTGAGAGAACCCCATTGTTGAGCCATCTAAGTGAAGCTCAAAACCTATTTAGAGGTCTTTTAAAAATTTTGTTGCTTTTGCCATAATGAAATATTTCCCCCATGCTCTGTCAGAGTCAGTTTGATTTGCTTTGTTTTTTCTAATTTTAGGAGCAATTTCTACTTAGTTGACACTTTCATTTTTTTGTCTTAAATTTGACATAATCTTAGGAAACTTCTAAAATAGCTAGATGGCAGAATTATTAACTCTTAGTAGTTTTTAAATATCGAGGTCATATAAAGTCATACTGTTGGTTTGTGCCATTTTAAATCAATATTGGATTTTCATAGATACCCTCTCTATACTTATCTGCTTTATAAATTATATAAAATTTAGCTTTGCATTTGAATGTGGTTTAACTGGGAAGTGTTTAAGAATGCAAATATAACTTATTATTTTGAGTGTTTACTTCATATAAGTAATTTCATGAGTGTATTAGAACCAAGTCTCCATTTACCTATTTGCATCATATGATGATGACAGAGGATCAAATTTTACTTCCTCTTTACATTCAGGAGTTTTAAATTTTCAGGGAAGGACGCATAAATAGTTCTTACAGTAGTCGGGGCTCTGCCATTTTCTCAAGCTGTAGAAAAATCAGTACATAGAATCACAAGTGACCTTTATTAAGCAGCAGAGAAACTTCATGTTGTCTCTGGATGTTTCAGTCATTAAAATCAAGAATTTGGTTCCTAATAATGGGAGTTAACTGCCAAATTGCATGCAGTAATCCATACACAGTTAGTAAATTTTTTTAAAACACCAGAATGTAGATAGTGTCAAACTACCAGCATTTTTGAGGTTGGTGAAATCAAAGAGGAAAACAAGGTACCAACCAACCCCCTTTAGTTTTTATAGTCTTCTGGAATAAAAACAATTCAGTTGTTGAGGGTTTATAAAGTAACTTCGTATTTGTCAGTTTTTCCTGCCTGCAGTATTTGAAAACTGGCATCTGAGACATTAGAAGTTTATTTTGTCAAGGTTATGGATCATGACCCATGACACAGCCCTAGGAGGTCCTGAGAGCATGTGCCCATGGTTGTTGGGTTACAGCTCGGGTTATGTTTTAGGAGACATAAAACATCAACAATACATGTGAGGCATACATTGGTTCAGTCCAGAAAAGCAGGAAAACTTGGAAGGGGTGGGAAACTTTCAAGGTCATTGGTAGATTCAAATATTTTCTGATTGGCAGTTTGTTGAGTTATTATCTAAAGGCTTAGAATCAATAGAAAGAAGTGGCTGAGTTAAGATAAGGGATTGTGGAAACCAAGGTTATTTCTTACATAGATGAAGTCTCATGGGTGGCTGCCTCACCAGAAGCAGTAGAAGGCAAATGTTTTCTATACAGATCCTTAAAAGGCTCTAGACTCAGTCTCTTCGGGATCAGAAAAAGACCTGGATTGGGAAAGGTTCTCTATTCTCTATAGGAAGTAAGTTTCACCTGTAAGAGACAGTTTTGCAGGGCCATTTCAAAATATGTCAAAGAAATATATTTTGGTGTAAAATACTTTGGTTTCTTTCAGGGCCCTACTCTCTGCCATGTGATGTTATACTAGAGTCAGGCTGGAAGCTATAGAGTCTGTTCTGTTAGTCTTAGAATCTCTATTTTAATGTTAATGCTGGTCAGCCCTGTGCCTGAACTCCCAAGGAAAGAGAGTATAATGAGGCATGCCTGACCCACCTCCCTTCCAGTCATGGTCTGAACTAGTTTTTCAGGTTTAGTTGGGTCCCCTTGGCCAGGAGGAGGGTACATTCAGCCAGTTGGTGGGGTGCCTAGAATTTTATTTTTGGTTTACACCCAAATACTTCAAAAAGTAAATCTTGGAGAGAGAAGAAAGGTCAATGATTTTTCAGGTGGGTTCTTCTGTCTGGGAAGGTGCTTAGCTTTTACCAAGATAGTAAAAGGATTGGGAAGATTGTACACTGAGTAGTGAAGAAAGAAGATATTTAGATAGCTAGTCATATTAACTAATACAACCAGTGAAGAGATGTAACTTAACAAGATATTATGTCAAAAGGACAGGGAGATTGTTACAAATCAATACAAAAAGTTTAGGAAGTTCATTTAAGGGGGGAAAAGCCAGAAGATTTGACTGCTGCTTCTTAATAGGATGCCCAAATGGGTAATAAACATAAATAAAGGTAATCCATGCTGTTAATCATCAGAAAAATGCAAATTTAAACCTCAGTGAGATAACACCATATACCCATCAGAATGGCTTTAAAAAAAAAAAAAAACACCAAGTGTTGGTGAGGACATGGAGCAACAAGTAATCTCATACATTGCTGATGTAAGTGATAAATTGTGCACACACTTGGAAAAAAAATTTTCAGTATCTACTAAAGCTGAGCATAGATGTCCCCTCTGCTCAGATGCATATAGAAAATTTGAAGCTCTCACAAGTATTGATGTCATAGGTACATTCATTTCAATTAAGCTGTTTAGGTTATAGGGACTAGAGGCCAACCTATATTCCCTTGAGAAATGGGAAAATTCCCAGCAACCAAGAAAATTTAGAATACGCTACCTGCAAGGAAAGTTGGAATTGTATACTTAACTCAAGTGCTCTTATTGTTAACAAAACTCCAATCACCTGCCCTCAGCTACAGTTAATATATCTGTTTCATCCTATTATTTCTTTTCTCTTTTTTGTAATTCCTGTTTATTCATAACTTTTGCTCTCCTATCCTATTCTTAGTTTCTGTTTCCTTGGTTTGTCATTTTTCTGTCTTTTGATTTCAACCCCTAACTGCCTTAATCTCTTAGTATGTCCCGAAGTAAAAAGAAAAAAAAAATCTGGTTGCCATTTCACACCACATTACTATAAATTTGTTAATTATTTGTTTTTAAAGTTTAAAGGAAGGGGTAGGATTGGCAGTTATGCAAGTATGATGTCCTGAAAATGCATTTTATAATTTTGCATAGAGTTTACCAGATTTTCAAGTTTTTATAATGTTTACTGTGTGTTTGCCACTAACAATTTAGGTTACTGTAACTGGATTTTCAGCTTATTTCTCTATCCTTTTTTTGTCTGTAATTTGCAAACTATTTAGATAACAAGTTATAAAAAAAAAGTTAATCTAGAGTCGAATAACTGTTCCATATAATTCTTACAGAAGATATTAAAGAAAATGAGATTACATACTGCAAAAGTTATTTCTGTACAGTGCCCTAATGTGGTATTTAAATTTTTATTTAATGAAGAGGGAAGATTTCTGACAGTCACTGGGACACATGAGATTCTGCTTTTTTCTATATTTAATATGGAAAAGTAATGGTGGGAGACATGGCTTAAACATATTGACAGCAATATAAACTGTTTTCCAATTTTGCTTGCTGAGTATTAGGACATTAGCTGGGGGGAAAATGTTTCCTAAAGTCAACACAGAACTGCACTTTTTCATCAAATAAATCTTTTTAATCAGTCACTTAAAAGTATTGTACTTATATTATCGTTATTGCTTGGTACATATTCTCAGCTTATCTGATACTGGGAATGAAAAACAACATTGGGGTAGGAATAATAAAAATAGGTAGCAAAGTAAATTAGTATCCCGCAGGTTAAAATATTACCCTAACTGAAAACAGTTCTATCATTTTTCAGTCACACAGGAAGTCCATGTACTTCATAGGCAAATAATGATTAATATAGGAATGCTTATATTGCTGTTCAGTTCTTAACCCCTTGTTCTTTTTAATAGTACTCCTCTGATCTATAGAGGGATAGAAGGAGTAATTCAGCACTTCAGTGTGTTATTTAATTCTCACAGAAGCCCATTTTACATAAAAATGAAATTGAATGGATTATGAGAACATTGATTATTGATTGGTAAGTGGTAACATTATTTTTTCAAGAACAGCAACCTAAAATACTCATACAGTTAGCTCTAACAATGTTTATCAAGTCTTAAAACTATTCCTGCAAATTGTTGTGTTACATAAATGTTATTGACTCCTCAACCATGGTTTTTTAAAGTAATATTTGTCAATTATAAAGTAAGAAAATACAAGCCGGGCATGGTGGCACACGCTTGTAGTCCCGTCTACTGGGGAGGCTGAGTCAGGAGGATTGTTTGAGCCTGGAGTTTGAGGCTACAGTGAGCTATGATCGCATTATTGCACATTAGCCTGGGTAACACAATGAGACCCTGTCTCTTTAACAAAAAAAAAAAAAAAAAAAAAAGGAGGCCGGGCGTGGTGGCTTAGGCCTGTTATCCCAGCACTCTGGGAGGCTGAGGTGGGTGGATCACGAGGTCAGGAGATCGAGACCATCCTGGCGAACATGGTGAAACCCTGTCTCTACTAAAAATACAAAAAAAAGATTAGCCAGGCATGGTGGCGGGCACCTGTAGTCCCAGCTACTCGGGAGGCTGAGGCAGGAGAATGGCATGAACCCGGGAGGCGGAGCTTGCAGTGAGCCGAGATCGCGCCACTGCACTCTAGCCTGGGCAACAGAGCGAAACTCTGTCTCAAAAAATAAATAATAAATAAATAAATAAATAAATAAATAAATAAATAAATAAATGTTTTAAAAAAGGAAGAAAATATAGAAACTACTTGCAGTCTTATAACCCAGACAACGGTATATTTTTCTCTTCTGTGTACGTTTTCCTTCAAAAACATTATGGATGGAGATAGGATTTGGGGAAGATGGCAGAGCAGGAAGCACCAAGAATCTGTCTCACCACCTAGACAACAATTACACTAGCCAGATATGTCTGATATAACTGTTTTGAAACTCTGGAGTCTACAAAAGGCTTGCAAGTTCCAGGGAAGGCTTGAGTGGTAAATTGCTGTTAATTTCGGTTAATCTCAGCTCTTAACACAGTAGTAGTTTCCTGTACCTCCACCCATCCCAGCCCCGTGGCAGGCAGCTGTGCATGTTCTCCTGGAGTAATCCATACACAACTTGTGGGAGCCAGAGTGAGCACAAAGGATTCTGTCCTCTAAATACTAGGGATCTATGTATGCTCTGACTGCCAGTTATGGCTTCTTATCACAGAGGTGCAGACAAAGAGGTGGGTGACCATTGTTGTTGCAGGTCCCACCCCCTCTGGCTGTAGTGATTTCCAGGGGACTTGAAGGGCCAATGCCCTCTTTCTCCTTAACTTTTCTCTTTTTCCTTTTGGGAGCAAGACATTAAAGACTAGGACATTCATAAACAACTGCATATACATGAAAAATTAGAAAGTGATGATTGTGCATGCTCAGGGAAAGGTGCAGGGCTAGAAAAAATCCTAAGAAGACCTTACCTTTCCACCTCAGGCTGGATCCTTGGCACAGAAATAGCCTACGACAGTAAAAAATAACAATAACAAATAACAAACCCTGAGAAAAAAAAGAACCTGATTTCCAGAGTTACCACACTAGTAAATTCAAAGTTCCAGTTTTCAACAAAAAAACACAAGGCATAGAAGGAAACAGGAAAATGTGGCCTTTTCAAGGGAAAAATGTAGATCAACAGGAACTGTCCCTGAAAAAGACTTGATGGCTGATCTACTAGACAAAAGACTTTAAAGCAGCTACCTTAATGATACTCAAATAACTAAAGGAAGATGTGGGGAAAGTTAAGAAAAAGATAAATGAACAAAATAGAAATATCAATGAAGAAATAGAAAACCTGAAAAGAAATCAAAAAGAAATTATGGAGCTAGAAACTCTAGTAACTGAAATGAAAAATTCACTAGAGGTATTTGTCAGGCCTCTGAGCCCAGGCCAGACCATCGCATCCCCTGTGACTTGCACGTATACATCCAGATGGCCTAAAGTAACTGAAGATCCGCAAAAGAAGTAAAAACAGCCTTAACTGATGACATTCCACCATTGTGATTTGTTCCTGCCCCACCCTAACTGATCAATGTACTTTGTAGTCTCCCCCACCCTTAAGAAGGTTCTTTGTAATTCTCCCCACCCTTGAGAATGTACTTTGTGAGATCCACCCCTCCCCACCAGAGAACAACCCCCTTTGACTGTAATTTTCCATTACCTTCCCAAATCCTATAAAACGGCCCCACCCCTATCTCCCTTCACTGACTCTCTCTTCGGACTCAGCCCACCTGCACCCAGGTGAAATAAGCAGCTTTATTGCTCACACAAAGCCTGTTTGGTGGTCTCTTCACACGGACGCGCATGAAAGTATTCAAAGGCAGATTTGCACAAACAGAACAATCAGTGAACTTAAATATAGGACAATGGATATGATTTAGTTTGAAGAACAAAAAGAAAAGATTGAAGTGAACAGAGCCTAAGAGAACTATGGGACACATCTGACAGATCTCCATATACATTTTGAGAGTGCCAGGAGAAAAGAGAAAGGAGCAGAAAGAATATTCAAAGAGATAATGGCCAAAAACTTCCCAAATTTGATGAAAGAAATGAATATAAACATGTGAGAAGTTTAGTGAACTCCAAATAAGATAAAATCAATGAGATTCACAGATATAATCAACTTTCAAAAGACATGCAGAGTATCCTGAAAGCAATCAGAAGCAGCTCATCATATAAAAGGAATCCTTAATATAATTAACAGATTTCTTGTCAGAAACTTTAGAAGCCAGAAGGTATGGGCCAATGTATTCAAAGTGCTAAAAGGAAAGAACTGTCAACCAAGATTCCTATATTTGTGGAGCCAGGCATGGTGGCATTGCACCTGTAATCTCAGCTACTCAGGAGGCAGAGGCAGGTGGATCATTTAACACCAGGAGTTTGAGACCAGCTTTGGCAACATAGCAAGACCTAATCTCAGTAAAAACCCAATCCTATGTCTGACAAAAGTGTCCTTCAAAAGAGAAGGAGATACCAGGTGTGGTGTTGTGTGCCTGTAGTCCTAGCTACTTGGAAGGCTGAGGCAGGAGAGTCACTTGAGCCCAGGAGTTGAAGTTTAGCCTGGCAAAATAGCAAGTCCTTGTCTCTTGAAGAAAGAAAGAAAAAATCAGTTTTTCAGCAGTGAAAAGAGGGAATAAAGTGAGGGAGAAATTTAAACATGCCCAAATAAACAAAAGCTAAGGGAATTAGCTTTGCTATTTACCACTAGACCTGCACTGCCAGAAATGCTTAAGGGAGTCTTCTGAAGTGAAATGTAAGCATACTGAACAATACCTCTAAGCTGTATGAAGAAATAAAAATCTTAGTAAAAGTGCATGAGCAAGTATAAAAATTAGAATTATTGTAATAACAGTTTGTAATTCTGCTTTTTGTTTTCTGCATGATTTAAGAAAATGATACATGTTTAAGAACACAATTAGTCTAAAAGCTAGTAGTATTGTAACTGGTTTGTAATTGCAGATTTTGTTTTCTGTATAGTAGACTAATGGATTTAAAAGAATATTTGCTTATTTTTTTAGTCACACAGAATATAAAGATGTAATTTTGTGACATCAACAACTGAAAGGGGTGAAGACAGAGCTGCAAAGGAGTAGAGTTTTTGTATGTTACTGAAGTTAAGCTAGTTTAAGATCAGATTACAGTGTTACAATTTCAGGATGTTAAATATCATCCCGATAATAACCACAAAAAAAAAGGTATAGAAATACACAAAAGGAAATAGGAAAAAAAGTCAAATATTTCACTATGAAAAATCAACTAGACCGGGTACAGTGGCTCATGCCTGTAATCCCAGCACTTTAGGAGGCCGAGGTGGGTGGATCACGAGGTCAAGAGATCAAGACCACCCTGGCCAACATGGTGAAACCCAGTCTCTACTAAAAAACAAAAATTGGCTGGGCATGGTCACGTGGGCCTGTAGTCCCAGCTACTTGGGAGGCTGAGATAGGAGAATCTCTTGAACCCAGGAAGTGGAGGTTGCAGTGAGCCGAGATTGCACCACTGCACTCAGCCTGGTGACAGAGTGAGACTCTGTCTCAAAAAAAAAAAAAAGAAAAAAGAAAAATCAACTAAACAGTGATAAACTAGACAGTGATGCAGGAAATGAGGGACAAAAATACTAATAAGGCACATAGAAAATAGCAAAAAGCAGTAAGTTCTTCCTTATCAGTAATTACTTTAAATGTAAATGGATCCAACTCAATTGAAAGATAGACTGACAGAATGAATTAAAAATACATGAGCAGGCCAGGCGCAGTGGCTCACATTTGTAATCCCAGCACTTTGGGAGGCTGAGGTGATTGGATCATGAGGTCAGGAGTTCAAGACCAGCCTGGCCAAGATAGTAAAACTTCATCTCTACTAAAACTACAAAAATTAGCTGAGTGCAGTGGCAGGTGCCTGTAATCCCAGCTACTTGGGAGGCTGAGGCAGGAGACTTGCTTGAACCTGGGCGGCAGGGGTTGCAGTGAGCCAAGATCGCGCCACTGCGCTCCTGCCTGGGTGACAGCAAAAACAAACAAACAAAAAAACATGATCAACTATATGCTGTCTATATGACACTTTAGATCCAAAGACAACAAACAGATTGAAAGTGAAAGAATGGAAGAAAATATTCATGTGAATAGCAACCAAAAGAGAGCAGGGTTAGCTATAGTAATATCAGAGAAAATACACTTTAAGTTAGAGAAGGTTTTAAGAGACAAATAAGGACATTGTGTATTAATAAAAGGTTCACTGCAGCAAGAAGACTATAACAATTATAAGCATATCTAATGACAGACCATCAAAATAATATGAAACAAAAACAGTATTGAAAGGAGAAATAGACAGTTCTACAATAATAATTCAATGCCCTTTTTCAGTAATAGACCAGGCAGAATTAAGTAAAGAAACAGAGAACTTAACACAATATACCAACTAGGTCTAAAAGACATATACAGAACACTGTACCAAACTATAATATATACATTTTTCTCAAGTACACATGGGACATTTTCTAGGATAGATCATGTATTAGGACACAGATTAAATCTTATTCCATTTTGAAATAAATACCATGTAAAGTGTCCTCTCTGACCACAGCTGGGTGACTTGAGAAATTAGTAACAAGTAAAACTGGAAAATTTACAGAATCATGGAAGTTAAACAACTAGTGGATCAAAGAAGAAATTACAAGAGAAATTAGAAAATGCTTAGAGTTGATAAAAACATACCAAAACTTTGGGGATACAGTGAAAGCAGTGCTAAGGGAGAAATATAGCTATAAACACTTACATTAGTAAACAAGACCTCAAATCAACAACATAGCTTTACAAATTAAAAAGGAATATAATGTAAATCCAAAGCTAGCAGAAGGAAGGAAATAATAAAGATGTGAGCGGAAATCAACAAAATGAGAATAGAAAAACAATAGAGAAAATCACTGGAACTAAAACTTGATTATTTAAAAAGATCAAGAAATTTGACAAACCTTTAGCTAGATGGACTAAGGAAAAAAGAACACTCAAATTACCAACATCCGGAATTAACGTAGGGATGTTATAGGAGTCCTACCTTATTCACAAGGGTATATGTTCCAAGACCCCAAGTGGATGCCTGAAACACCACAGATGGTACCGAGCTCTATATGTATACATTTTTTTCCTATGCATACATACTTAACGATAGTTTATTTTAGAAATTTGGCACAGTAAGAGATTACCAACAATGACAAATAATAAAATAGAATGATTATAACAGTATACTGTAGTAAAAATTACATGAATGTGAGCACATGTGCATGCTCACTCTGGCTCTTTCTCTCTTTTTCCTTCTCTCCCCCTATTTCCCCCTCCCTCCCTCCTCTCAAAATGTGTTACTGTGCTATACTCACCTATTTTTGGATCAGAATTTCCCACAAGTAACTGAAACTATGCACATGAAACCAGGGAAAAGAGGGGATTACTGTACTACTGACTATAGAAAATAAAAAGAATTGTAAGACGTTATGAAAAATTGTATGCCATAAAATCGGGTAACCTAGATGAAATGGACAAATTCCTAGAAACACAACACTGACCAAGACTAAATCAGAAAGGCTAGGCACAGTGGCTCTTGCCTGTAATCCCAGCACTTTGGGAGGCAGTGGCAGGTGGATCGCTTGAACCCAGGAGTTTAAGACCAGACTGGGCAACATAATGAGACCCCATCTCTACAAAAAATACAAAAATTAGCTGGACGTGGTGGTGTGCACCTGTAGTCCCAGCTGCTTGAGAGCTGAGCTGTGAGTATTGCTTGAGCCTGGGAGGCAGAGGTTGCAATGAGCTGAGATTACTAGACCTGCACTGCAAGAAATGCTTAAGCGAGTCCTCTGAAGTGAAATGTAAGTATACTGAACAATATCTCTAAGCTGTATGAAGAAATAAAAATCTTAGTAAAAGTCAATGCATGAGCAATTATAAAAATTGCTCTCCAGCCTGAGTGAGAGTCAAATTAATAGTATAATGAGATACCACCTTAAACCCATTAGGGTGGCTATTATCAAATAACAAGTGTTGGCAAAGATGTGAAGAAATTGGAACCCTTGTGCCCTGTTGATAGGAATGTAAAATAGTACAGCCAGTGTGAAAAATAGTATGGCAATTCCTCAAAAAATGAAAAATGGAATTAACATACGATCTACCACTTCTGGGTATTTACCCAAAAGAAATGAAAGAGGGATCTTGAAGAGAGTTGTATACCCATGTTCCTGGTATGATTCACAATCACAAAAACATGGAAGCAACCTATGTGTACATAGATGGACAAATATATAAGCAAAATGTGGTATATCCATTCAATGGAATATCACTCAACCTTTAAAAAGAAGGAAATTCTGCCACATGCTACTGAAGTGTGAGGACACTATGCTAAGTGAAGCCAGTCACCAAAAGATAAATACTGTATGATTCCACTCATATTGGATGCATAAAGTAGTCAAATTCATAGATACAGAAAGTAGAATGGTGATTGCCAGGGATGGGGGGAGGGAAAAATGGGATGTTGCTGTTTAATGGGTGTAGAGTTTCAGTTTTGTAAGCTGAAAAAGTTTTGGAGATTAATTGTATAATAAAGTGGATATACTTACCACTACTGAACTGTACTCTTAATGGTTAAGATAGTTCCACTGTTTCAAAACATGTAGTATATCCTTATAACAAATACCCACATTCTTAACAATAGGGATACATTCTGAGAAATGCAGTTTGTCGATTTTGTTGTGCAAACATCATAGAGTGAACTTATGTATAGATGGTATAGTCTATTACACACTTAGGCTATATGATAGAGCATATTGCTCCTAGGTTACAAACCTGTGTAACATGCTATTGTACTGAATATTGTAGGCAATTGTGGCACAATGGTAATTATTTGTGTATCAAAACAGAAAAGGTACAGTAAAAATACGGTATTATAATCCTATGGAACCACCATCATATAGGTGGTCTGTCATTGGCAAAAACATGCAGTGCATGACTGTACATGCTAGAACAAAACACTTTTATACCAATACTGTTGTGACACATTTTAAATATTGGATACTAAATGAATATAGAGGCTGATAGTTGAGTGTAATTGTATTTCTACCTCTACCAAGACCTTATTAGCAATGCATGGACTTGATCCTAAGAGAAACAGGGAGCCATAGATACAGATATATGATATTATGGAATCAAAAGCCCTGAATTATAAGTTTAAGAAAAGAAGGTTGAAACCAAGCAGAGAATGGGGGCAGCTGTTATGGCCCTCTACTTCTATGGTACCATGTTATATTTGGGCATTTGTTTTACTTTGGATGGTCATAAGCAATGTTTTACTCTCTTCTTCCTCTCTAGTATACTTGTAACACTCAGCTTTTTAGCCCTGAGTTAGGTAAGTCATTGCTTAAGACACAGGAACTAGGGTGTATGATAGGCCCTGGTTAATTTTTCCAGCTTCATCTCACTTTAGCATTTTGCCTATTCAGATATTTCTGTAAAGGAAAGTTTATCGCATGTTCTAGTTTAGTAGAAGAAAATGCCAAATGAATAACCAACTCCCATAAATGACCTTCAAATGAGTTGCTATATTTGATACTAGTTTTTAAATTATGATACAGGAATGACTAGGATTTGCAAAAGCTCTCCCGTGGTGGTTTATGGGCTAATTTTTGCAAATGTTCTGATTTTCGGCGTGATTTGAGAAAAGTATCTTGAGGGTAAGCAAATAGGGTATTCAGTGAAGTTAATTGTACTGTACCTAGGTTTTAGACCATTGAAATATGATAAAAATCGTGTTTAATACTATTTGAAAATAAATGTTTTAAAATTTATTTGATTCATGAGTGGTTCAGTTCCTGGAAATCATTGTCAGTTGAGCCTTTTCTTATAAAGTTAGTTTTCTTTTATATCTCTCCATCTGTTTCAACAAGGGACTGTCTTATTTGGTTTCTACTGTATATGTACATTTTCAGCCTGAGTTTTGGTATTCAGGTTTAGTATAGAGAATTACACTTCTGGACTAGCCATATCGTTTTAAAGATAAAATGAAGCCCAGGGAAGGTAATAAGTAATGTGTCTAATTGTCCGTTACAGTGATTCAAAAGCCCATTTTCTCACTCATATCCTTGTGGGGTTTTTGCTATAGACTATAACTTCTCTAGTGGGGGACCCATAAGTATTTGAAAGCCTAAATAAATTTTAATATTAATGAGCATGAAATTGTCATGCTAAATTTTACCTCAGATAATATATTGACCTGGACAAGCTAAAATTGTTCCCATTGCGTATTTTAAATTACAATTTTATTGATTAAATTGCTCTCTTAGATATTGTATCTGGCTTCTCATGTGGTTTGTTTTAAAATAGTAATATTGAAGTTAAATGTATGGATGCTCACAACACAGTCAGCTTGTTTGATTTTATTATGGGTTTCAGAATTTTATTTTCAGAAAAATCCTTTATTGTGCTTATGTTAACATGTAATCTTGTATTTTCTCATTTTCCATAATTAAAATGGAGAGAGACAGTGTAGTTTAGGTGGAGGGAGTGGGAGTGAGGAACTGTGACATTAATAACTAGGTAATTTTTGACACCATGAGGAAGTTACTTAATTTCTCTCTCAATTTCTTTGCTGTGCTTCTTGCTACAGAGTGTTATTAGGAAAAAGAAGAAGGTTTTCAAAAGGCAAGTGCTATTTTTTTTTTTAAAGCCGACCTTTTTACTGTTTTATACCACTTTCTTTGGAGGGTAGATAGACTGATGAACAAACTGTGCAGAGTGATAATGTATGAGTTTATCTTCCACATAATTAAACCAAGCTACCAAATTTAGCTGCAACTTTAAGAGAGGTTTTTTTGCTTTTTCTTTTTGTTCAATTCAGTTTTTAGACATTTCTGGTATTTTATTTAATTGATAACTTTGAACTATATTATTTAATTTGAAATGCTTTTAAATGTTCTCAAAGCATCAAAGTCTAAAGCATAAAGGTATATATATTGGATTTAGTCTAAAGGTTACTATTTTTTTTTGACCAGTAGTAACCTTTGTATCAGCTTTCAAATTGAAAAATATTACTGACCTCCTCTAGTGGCCAAAAGATTGTTATTTAAAAAAATGTTCAGGCTAGTGTTGCTCTTAAAAGAAAAAAAAAAAAAAGATATGTCCTAATATAACAAAGGTATGTTCTCATTACTGTAGTATTCAGAAGTAGTAAACCTTGATCTGTGTAGAAGGTGTTTCAGTAAGTGCTTCATTGACCCAAGATGTTATTTTTCATTTATGTAGAACATGCTTAGGAATACTGCTTACAAACACTAACAAATCTTTTGGGAAGCAGTTTTTTTGCAAAACAATTTGTATGAGGGATCTTAAAGCAAATATGTTGAAATGGAAAAATAACTCCTATAGTAACTATATTTGAATTCCAGATTATTAATTTTGGTAGAATTTGTGTTTTCAAAATAATGGATTGGTGATTAGAGGTTGTAAATGAGTTCACCTTCTTTTTTCTTGTGGAAGAGTAAGTGGAATTAAGAAAAAGCCAGCATGCCTTTAAAGTATTGTCCCCAAAACTGGTGCCGTTGGGATTTTGAAAGCATGTTACAAATTTTAAGAACATTTAACACTGTATCAGTTATGACCACTGAGTAATTTCTTCTCATTTTCATCCTTACTTCCTTAACCCTGCTTCACCCTCAAAAAGCAGACATTATAAATGCAAATAAAAACTGTGGGTTTTCAAAGTGGATATCTTGAGAAGCCAAAGAGATGTGTTAACAAATTTTTATCACTTTTTAGAACAGTTTGATAACTTTTCTTTCAGAACTATTTTTGGTCCCTATAATACTTTTTAAAGGTACTGATATCTTTGATGATAGGTATGATTTTTGAGAGAAATTGAAAACTAATTGAGAGCCATGTCATATAAATAAAGACAATCAATTTAAGAATGTAAGCTCTTCCTGTAATATAATAAGACTTTTCTTTAATTTTTATTCTAAAATCACCAAAATGATTTGAAATAACTCTATTTTATGTAATAAATTGCTCTCAATATGGTTATGGTAGGACCATTCAGGAAATTTCACACAATGACAGCATCATTAGCACAATTGTAGACATTACCAGAATGACTAATTTTTAAACAATGAGGGTGCATTTGTGTGTATATTTGTATTTGTTAAAAACTCAAAATTTTTATATTTGTAGTTATTGTAGTTACTGGCATAATGAACCCTCATTATTAAATTGAATAACAATGGAAGTAGGATTCATGAGTATACTATCTTTTCTTTTTTTTTTTTTTTAATGAGACAGAGTCTCACTCTGTTGCACAGGCTGGAGTGCAGTGCTGCGATCCCAGCTCACTGCAACCTCTGCCTCCCGGATTCAAGCGAGTCTCCTGCCTCAGCCTCCCAAGTAGCTGGGACAATAGGCGTGCACCACCACACCCAGCTAATTTTTATATTTTTAGTAGAGACTGGGTTTTGCCATGTTGGCCAGGCTGGTCTCAAACTCCTGACCTCAAGTAATCCACCTGCCTTGGCTTCCCAAAGTGCTGGGATTACAGGTGTGAGCCATCATGCCTGGCCTGTTTTCTTTTTCATTGGAATTATTTATGCAGTATATAATGAAACTTATTTAAATGAAATTTTATTAGACTTAGAAGTACAAGTGTACTAAACTCGTAGCCTCCACATTTATCTGTTACCCATCACTTAAAATGTGTTGCATCGATTTTGCTGAAATGGAGTCTTGTTTTATCATGTCTTTGTTGTAAGATGATGTTACTTGTTTTGAAATAGTGGAACTTGAAGAAATACATAAGGGCATAAGACATATAGTGAAGACACCGTTAGTAAAGTGTTTAATGTTTATATTTTGTTTTAAGATCATTTAAAAAAATCAGTAGTTTTGACTTGCTCTGTTTAAGACTCATTAATACTGGACATGAATAGGGTGGATTCATTTGGATTTAAACTTCATACTGGGCCAGGTACAGTGGCTCCTGCCTGTAATCCCAGGACTTTGAGAGGCCAAGGTAGGAGGATCGCTTGAGCCCAGCAGTTTGAGACCAGCCTAGACAACGTAATAAGACCCCGTCTTTAAAAAAGTAAAAAATAAAAATAAATTAGCAGGGCATCTTGCTGCATGCCATTAGTCCCAGCATGCAGCATACTTGGGAGGCTGAGATGGGAGGATTGTCTGAGCCTGTGAGATCGAGGCTGCTGCAAGCAGCAGTGCTACTGCACTCCAGCCTGGGTAACAGAGTGATATCCTGTCTCAAAAGAAAAAATACATATATTCAAACTGTTGAGTTTTGAATATTTTCAAATAAATGTCCAAAATGTGTTTAATATTCTAAAATATGGATTATAAGTTGTAGGGGGTATTATATTTAAAAGGACAATCCAATTTTGCTTAGAAATGAATCACACATAGGTATCTAAGTAATTTCTGAAATACCTTTTATTTTCATCTGTTACAGAGAGATTCTTATTTTTAATTGTAGTCTCCCATATTTAAATCTAGTGAAAGGAAGAAAGAAAAGGGAAAGGGAAGGAAAACGAAACCTTTACCAAAACCAGTATCAGAAATAGAGTACTACACTTACAAAGCTAGCATTGTGTCTCAGAAAAGAAGAAACTAGAGCCATTTTAGGTAAAGGACCTAACATGATACCTTTGCTCTAGGATTTTAATACACCTCATTCTTTCATAAGAATTTTCCACACAGGTGGCCGAGTGCAGTGGCTCACGCCTGTAATCCCAGCACTTTGGGAGGCCGAGGCGGGCAGATCATGAGGTCAGGAGATCAAGACCATCCTGGCTAACACGGTGAAACTCGGTCTCTACTAAAAATACAAAAAAATTAGCTGGGCATGGTAGCGGGCGCCTGTAGTCCCAGCTACTCGGGAGGCTGAGGCAGAAGAATGGCGTGAACCCGGAGGTGGAGCTTGCAGTGAGCCAAAATTGCACCACTGCACTCCAGCCTGGGTGACAGAGTGAGACTCCGTCTCAAAAAAAAAAAAAAAAGAATTTTTCGCACAGGGAACTGCCGCTGCCCCAGCTGGCATGCATGCATGCACAGACCCCATAGGTACACAAATATATGAGGACACCTGCAGGTACCCTGCTGGTGTGCACATGAGCAAGGACCCCCACCGCCCCACCTGTGCATATGTGCAAGGTGAGGGAGCCACCACCACCCTACCAGAGTGCTTTTGCCAGCAGCCCCCATCAGAGTGTTTTTACCAGCAGACTGGGAACGCCTTATCCCTCTAGTACAGCAGGTGCTTAACCTCTAGGGGCCAGACAGTAATCCTGGTCTCAGCCCCCCAGGATTAGAACACATCGCTAAGGAGTGCTGAACTAAGCCTTGGCCCCCTTAACGTGTCCAGAAACGAAACCAATCAACTAAACCCAACTTACACCACAGTCAATTCCTCAAGAGCCTCAAACAATATAAAAAAAGAAAGCCCTATCCAAAAGACAGCAGCTTCAAAGATTAAAGAAACACCAGCCCACAGAGTTGAGAAAGAATTAGCACAAGAAGTCTAGCAACTCTAAAAGTCAGTGTCTGCTTATCTCCAGATGACCATCTAGCTCCCCAGCAATGGCTCTGAACCAGACTGAAATGGCTAAAATGATAGATACAGAATTCGGAATCTGGATGGCAAGGAAACTTCTTGACGAACAAGAGAAGGTTGAAATGCAGTCCAAGGAACACAGTTAAACAGTCCAAGGGTTGAAAGATGACATAGCCATTTTAGGAAAGAACCAAACAGAACTTCTGGAAATGAAAAATTCACCACAGGAATTTCAGAGCACAGTGGAAGTATTAATAGCAGAAAAGACCAAGCTGAAGAAAGAATCTCATAGCTTGAAGACCACTCCTTTGAATCAGTGCAGACAGACAGAAATAAAAGAGATAGAATTTTAAATAATGAACAAAACCTCCAAAAAATATGCCTACATCAAGAAGTTAGAATGATCACAAATTTACAACCTAACATCACCATGATGAACTAGAAAAACAAGACCAACCCCAAAGCCAGCAGGATAAATCAAATAAAATGAGAGCTGATCTGAATGAAACTGAGACATGTAATCTGTGCAGAAAATCAACAAAATGAAAACTTGGTTCTTTGGAAGAATAAGATTGATAGACTTCTAGCTAGACTACTAATGAAAAAAAGATCCAAATAAACACACTTAGAAATGACAAAGGTGACATTACCACTTATCCCACAGAAATACAAAAAACCCTCAGAGATTAAAAACCTCTGCACAAAAACTACAAAACCTAGAAGTAGGTGAATTCCTGGAAACATGAAACCTTCCGAGGTTTGACCAGGAAGTAAATAAAATCCTGAACAGACCAATAACAAGTTCAGAAATGGAATCAGTAATTAAAAAAAAAAGCCTACCAATCAGAAAAAGCTGTGGACCACATGGATTCATAGTTCTCTTCTACCAGATGTATAAAGAAGAATTGGTACCAATGCTACTGAAATTATTCCGGAAAAAATTAAGGAGTACATATTCCTCCCTAACTCATTCTATGAGGCCAGCATCATTCTTATACCAAAACCTGGTAGAGACACAACAAAAAACTTCAAGCCAATATCCCTCAAGTGTCAGTGGTGATAAGTATCAGCATATGAAGACCCATCCCCAAATTCAGTATTCTTCTTCCCAGCAAATCTAATAGAATTATAACATAACACAATGTTATGAAGATGCAGAAATCCTCAGCAAAATATTAGTAAATTGAATACAGCAGCACGTCACAACACCACCATAATCAAGTAGGCTTTATTCCTGGAATGTAAGGTTGTTTCACCATATGCAAATCAATAAATGTGATTCATCAGATAAACAGAACTAGAAACGAAAAACACATGATCATCTCAGTAGACACAGGAAAGGCCTTAGATAAAATTAAACATCCCTTCATGATAAAAAAAAAAAAAACCAAAAAAAAAAAACCTCAACAAACTAGGCATTGAAGGAACATACCTCAAAACAATATAAGCCATCTTTGACAAACTCACAGCCAATGTAATACTGAACAGGCAAAAGCTGGAAATACCCCATGTGATAACCAGGAAAAGACAAGGATGTCCACTCTCACTACTCCTATTGAACATAATGCTGGAAGCTCTTAGCCAGAACGATAAGTCAAGAGAAGGAAATAAAAGGCATCTGGATTGGAAAAGAGGAAGTCAGACTATCTTCACAGATAATAAATATTATTCTATTCCTAGAAAACCCCATAGTCTCTACCCAAAGGCTCCTAGAACCAATACACAAATTCAGGGTATAATATCAATGTACAAAAATCAGTACCACAAGCCAAGCACCATGGCTCATGCCTGTAATCCCAACCCTTTGGGAAGCTGAAGCAGAAGGATCACTTGAGACCAGGAGTTGGAGACTAGACTGGGCAAAAAGAGTGAGACCCCATCTCTACAACAAATCAAAAAATTACCTGGGTGTAGTGGCATGCACTTGTAGTCCCAGCTACTTTGGAGGCTGAGGCAGGAGGACCACTGGAGCTTAGGAGGTTGAGGCTGCAGTGAGCCATGATCACGCCACTGCATTCCAGCCTGGGTGACAGCACAAGACCCTATCTCGATAAAACAAAAGTCAGTACCATTTCTATACACCAATAACATCCAAGCTGAGAGTCAAATCAGGAATGCAGTCCCATTCACAGTAACCACAAAAGGAATTAAGTACCTAGGAATACAGCCAACCAGGCAAGTGTTAAAGATCTCTACAATGAGAATTATAAAACACTGCTAAAGGAAATTGGAGATGACACAAACAAATGGAAAAACATTCCGTGCTTATGGATAGGAAGAATCAATATTGTTAAAACTGCTGTAATGCCCAAATTAGTTTACAGATTCATTGCCGTTTCTATCAAACTACTAATGTCTTTTTTCACAGAATTAGAAAAAACTATTTTAAAATTCGTATGGTACCAATAAAGGTCCCAAATAGAACAATCCTCAGCAAAAAGAACAAAGCTGGAGGTATCACACTACCTAATTTTAAACTGTATTACAATGCTTCAGTAACAAAACAGCATGGTACTGGTACAAAAACAGACACATGACCAGTGGAATAGGTTAGATTACCCAGAAATAAAGCCTCACAACCACAGCCATCTGTTCTTTGAAAAAGTTGACAAAAATAAGCAATAGGGAAAAGCCTCCCTATTTAATACATGGTGCTAGTATACCAGGCTAGCCATATGCAGAAGATTGAAACTGGATGCCTTCCTCTCACCTTGTACAAAAATTAACTCAAGATGGATTAAAGACTTACATGTAAGTTTTAAAACTATAAAAACCTAAGTAGAAGATCTAGGACATACTGTTCTAGGCATAGGCCTTGATGAAGATTTCATGAAGAAGTCTCCAAAAGCAATTGCAACAAAAACAAAAATTGACAAGTGAAACCTAATTAAAGAGCTTTTGCAAAGCAAAAGAAACTATCAACAGAGTAAACAGACAACCTACAGAAAGAGAGAAAGTATTTGCCAACTATGCATCCAACAAAGGTCTGATATCCAGAATATAAGGAACTTTAATCAAGCAAAACCTAAACAACCCCATTAAACGGTGGGCAAAGGATATGAACAGACACTTCTCAAAAGACATCCATGCTGCCATCAAGCATGTGAAAAAGTGTTCAACATCACTGTTTGTTAGATAAATGTAAATCAGAACCAGTGTGATACCATCTCACCAATCAGAATGCCTATTATTACAACTTCAGAAAATAACATGTTGGTGAGGTTGCAGAGAAAAGGGAATGCTTGGCGGGGCGTGGTGGCTCACGCCTGTAATCCCAGTACTTTGGGAGGCCAAGACAGGCGGATTACGAGGTCAGGAGATCTAGACCATCCTGGCTAACACGGCAAAACCCCGTCTCTACTAAAAATACAAAAACAAAATTAGCCAGGTGTGGTGGCTAGCGCCGGTAGTCCCAGCTATTCAGGAGGCTGAGGCGAGAGAATGGCGTGAACCCTGGAGGTGGAGCTTGCAGTGAGTTGAGATCGTGCCACTGCATTGCAGCCTGGGTGACAGAGCAAGTCTTCCTCTCAAAAAAAAAAAAAAGGGGGGGGGGAATGCTTTTACACTGCTGGTGGGAATGTAAATTAGTTCAGCCACTGTAGAATGTAGTTTGGTGATTTCTCAAACAACTTAAAGCAGAACTACCCTTTGACCAGCAATCTCATTACTGTGTATATACCCATAGGAATATAAATCATTCCTCCATAAAGACCACATGCGTGTTTATGTTCATCACAACATTGTTCACAATAGCAAAAACATGGAATGAACCTAAATGCCCATCAACAGTAGACTGGATAAATAAAATGTGGCATATATACCCCATGGAATACTACACAGCCATAAAAAGGAGTGAGATCATGTCCTTTCCAGCCACATGGATGGAACTGGTGGCCGTTATCCTTAGTAAACTAATGCAGGAACAGAAAAACAAATACCGCATGTTTCCATTTATAAGTGAGAGCGAAATGAGAACACACAGGCCAAATCATGGAGCTTATCTAATAAGTTTATGTCCAACATTAGCTCTAATTAGTTCATTTCCAACCCCATAACACGGGAAGGAATCAGGTGGTTGATGCCAACAGTTCCTGCCGTGGCAGAGCTCACATAGCAGGGCCACAGAAGCATTGTTCATCCAAAGTGCTTCCTGAGCTCCCTCTGCCTGCTGGACCACCTCTTCAGTGTAGTAAGTCTGGAATGGGTGCTAATTCCCTTCTTCATGAAATGGATGCAGCTGGAGGCCATTATCCTAAGTGAATTAACACAGGAACAGAAAACCAAATACCACATGTTCTCACTTAAAAGTGGGAGGTAAACATTCAGTACATATGAACACAAAGAGGGAAACAATAGACACCGGGCCCTACTTGAGGGTGGAGGATGGGAGGAGGGCGAGGGACAAAAATATACCTATCAGGCACTAAGCTCACGTCCTGGGTGATGAAATTATTTTATACCAAACTCCAGCAGCATGCAATTTACCCATGTAACAAACCTGCACATGTATTGCCTGAACCTAAAATTAAAATTGAAAAACAGTAAGTCTTTTGCTTGTTTGTTTGTTTGTTTGGGATAGTCTGTCTGTGTCACCCAGGCTGGAGTACAGTGGCACAATCCTAGCTCAGTGCTATCTCGAACTTCTGGATGCAAGGGATCCTCCTGCCTCAGCCTTCCAAGTAACTGGGACTACAGGAGCACACCACAACGCCCCACTAACTTTAAAAAAATTTTTTTGTAGAGATGGTGTCTCACTTTATTGCTCAGGCTGGTCTTGAACTCCTGGGATTAAGCAGTTCTCCTGCCTTGGCCTCCAGAGTACTGGGATTACAGGTGTGAGCCACTGCACCTAGTCAAGAACTTTTTTTGTGTGTGAACTGATTGCTATAATTAGAATTCCATTTTGCTGTGATTCTGTTATGTTGAAACAAGCTTAACTTTTTTTCTTTATCAACTTTATTGGGATACAATTTACATTTACATTCTTAAAAAGTACCCATTTTAATTGTACAGTTTGAGTTTAGTGTAGACAAATGTAGTCTACACTTCCCACATTTTCTTCTACCTCTTTGTATTCAGTGCCCCCATTGTACTCTGGCCTGCTCTTGTTTGTCATAGATTAGTTTTTTCTTTTTTAAAAATCAGTTTTCTTGAGGCATAATTTGCATACCATAAAGTACGTGCTTTTGATTACCTTTTCATTAATCGTTTTCCTGGCTCCAGAATGTTTACATTCCTTCTTCACTAAGACATTGCTTTGAGAGGTGGAGTCATGTAAGTCTCGGAGAAGAGCTTTGATTCCACCTTGTCTTAAAATTATGTGTAATTTGTTAGCCAATTAAGAGTTGAGAACATATTGAAGTACTTTTTATAGATAGAATGTTTTATAAGCAAGCATTATTAAAAAGTGTGACCATTTTACTTTGGCAACTGGTAGGTGTTAGAAGTTTGAAATTTAAGAGGCTACTTGTTTTCATATGGATAAATTCCTAGTGTCTGCCTGAAGGTGTCCATTTCCTTTTTCATGAGCTGTTATTTTGGTTGCAGATTCCTTTCCTCCTCTTGTCCTCCTTTTTTTTTTTTTTTTTTTTTCCGTTTTAACCAAATCCATCTGATTATTGATGTTGGGGGTGGGGACAAGTTTCCTCCTCCTTTGAGATTGTTACTGTTGTACCTTCAGAGAATTGTCCCTCTTTGTTGCTGTTCCTTGCCATTGTTAACTGCCACTTCTAATCTCTACTATTCTTTTTACCCTTGCTTTTTTTTTTTTTTTTTTTTCCATTTTTTCTTACATTTGTATGAACTTATCTAGTTTCTGATAGCTTTTCAGCACTTAACGCTGCCAGGAACCAAACTTTATGGTGACTCTGGGCTCTTACTGTTTCAAGGTAATATAGAGGACAGCAGGCTATTTTTGATTTACTTGCTTGTTTAAGAGACAGGGTCTTCTTGCTCTGTCACCTAGGCTTCAGTATAGGGGTGCGTTTAGAGCTTACTGCAGCCATAAACTCCTGGCCTAAAGTGATTCTTCTGCCTCAGTCTCTCAAGTAGCTGGGACTAGAGGCACGAGCCACCACACTGGTCCAGGGCAGGAGGTTTAAAGAATTCCAGGTTATTTTGGGCAGGCAGGGTGGTTCACGCCTGTAAGCCCAGCACTTTGGGAGGCCGAGGCAGGTGGATCACCTGACGTTAGGAGTTTGAAGACCAGCCTGGCCAACGTGATGAAACCCCGTCTCTACTAAAAATACAAAAATTATCTGGACATGGTGGCACACGCCTGTGATCCCAGCTACCGGGGAGGCTGAGGCAGGAGAATCGTTTGAACCCAGGAGACAGGTGGCAGTGAGCCGAGATTGTGCCACTGCACTCCAGCCTGGGTTTCTATTTAGAGGTTTTCAAAATCCCAGATAACCTGAATTTTACGTACTGTAGACTGGAGGTGGAAGTAGGGGTAGGGATGTTTTTTGACAAAAAGACCATTAGTCTGCGAAGCGGAAGATCCTAGATGGCTAGAACATTGAATTTCTATCAGTTAGTATAAAGTAGGATTTAGAAACATTTATGGATAAAGATAATAAAGATGGGGGATTATTTGATAAGAAACAAAATGTAATTATCATACAAATATAAAGCCAATCTACCTTGAAGAGATAATAGGACACAAGGGAAGATTTTTGGAATGTGCTTTGTTCTTTTAAGTTTAGGTACCATTAGGTCCTCTGCAACTTTAAATGAATTTAAGGTTAATGAATTAACAGTTTGGTTTTAAAACCCAGTCTAGGTTAATGACAGCTTGTTTCTTTCTTGGTGTTGATTATAATCTTTTCCTCTTGTAACTATTTTTTTTTTTTTTTTTTTTGAGACAGAGTCTCGCTCTTTCACCCATGCCAGACTGCAGTGGCACAATCTCAGCTCACTGCAAGCTCCGCCTCCCGGGTTCACACCATTCTCCTGCCTCAGCCCCTGAGTAGCTGGGACTACAGGCGCCCGCCACCGCGCCCGGCTAATTTTTTGTATTTTTAGTAGAGACAGGGTTTCACCGTGTTAGCCAGGATGGTCTCAATCTCTTGACCTTGTGATCCGCCTGCCTCAGCCTCCCAAAGTGCTGGGATTACAGGCGTGAGCCACCGCGCCTGGCCAACTATTTTTTAAAATTAATGTGTGCTCAGTCTCCTCTTTTCTTTGTAAATTTGCTTCCATTTTGTTGCAAATTGCACGTTAGTTTTTTTTTGCTTGGGTGCCACCATTCCAGAAGCTCTGAGATCCTAGAATATTAAAGTTAAGGTAAATGAAGTGATACTAACTCGAAAATGTAATAAACTAGTGCTAATATCATTTACATAAAAATGAACATAAAAATTTTATTTATTAATTAAACCATAGAAGCTTAGTATTCTTATAGCTAAAAAGAATATTTTCCAATTAGAATAATATGGGTAAACCAACAGCTATATAGGAAATGTAATAGATTTTCAGGAATTAGACCACAGAGGCTATAAAATGTCAATGGATATATTTTCTATAACACATTGTATGTAATTTTGTTTCCTAATATTAATCTTGAAATTTTTGTAACTTTAAATAATTTTTCATTGTAACCATAGGTTTGATACTAAAAATAATTAGATATTATTTTACCACTTGTTTATTGAGTAGAATTAAAATTAAATGCAATGTAGCTTTTTGTTCCTTTGTTTTCACTGTTGATCTCTAAGTATTTAAAAAAATTGATGTTTACTAAACCTACGGGTTTGTTTTTCACATTCAAATGAAGGAAAGCTGTTCAATATAAATACTTATCTAGAACCATAATAGTACAGAGGAGCAGGATTGAAATCAGTCAAACCATAATAGATATGATATATTGTCAAAGGATATAATACAGATGCCTTGGTTTTTCTACACAAGCATATTAATTCACTGTACTTTTTTGAGACTGAGTCTTACTGTGTCACCCAGGCTGGAGTGAGTACAGTGGCGTAATCTCGGCTCACTGCAACCTCCACTTCCTGGGTTCAGGCGATTCTCCTGCCTCAGCCTTCTGAGTAGCCGGGATTACATGTGCCCGCCACCATGCCCGGCTAATTTTTGTATTTTTAGTAGAGACAGGGTTTCACCATATTGGCCAGGCTGATCTCAAACTCTTGACCTCAAGTGATCCACCCACCTTGGCCTCCCAAAGTGCTGGGATTACAGGCGTGCGTGAGCCACTGCTTCCGGCCTAATTCACTGTACTTTTTAAAAGTAACAGTAGAAAATAATCAGAGATCCAAAATACCTGGTTTTAGTTACTTGGAGTTCAAATGTTTAATTCCTTTGTCTATATTGTTATATTGCATTTATATTAGAGAAGGTAAAATATAAAATTTATGCCCTGAAGAGTATCATCCCCATCAGTTATCTTCCATGGGATGCTGACTTAACAGACTAGCAAAATTGGAAACTTCGTGCCATGAACTGTCGAGGTGGTTACAAAAATTTAAAAGATACAAGCTGCTTCCAGAAAGATCCAAGTCCAGTAGCAATAACAAAACACAAACTATTGTGAATGGTAAATGCTGTAATTGTGATGTGTTAAGAATGGGTGAGAATACATAAAATTACCATTTTGACCACTGTTAAGTTTACAGTTCTATGGTATTAAGTACATTCACACTATTGTTCAACTGTCACCATCATCCATCTTCAGAACTTTTTTATCTTCCCCAGCTGAAACTCTGTGTCCATTAAATAATAACTACCCATTCTTCTTTTCCCTGCCCCTGGTAACTATTCTACTTTCTGTCTATGAATTTGACTACTTTAGTTTTCCTATTATTAAACAGTCTTTGTGACCACTAGCCCAGCACATAGTAGGTATTCAATAAATTTCTAAATTAAATGGCATTTAGGAATTGAAAGGCATTGCTTATGTCAGTGGATTGACTATATATCTTATGTGCACCCAAACTCCCAATTGTTATAATAACCTTGTTAATTCATAGGAAACCTTTTGTTTTCTCAAGTATTTTTTATTTAAATTCTTTTCACATAGTTTACTTTTTTTTTTAGACTGAATCTGGATATGGTTCTGAATCCAGCTTGCGTCGACATGGCTCAATGGTGTCCCTGGTGTCTGGAGCAAGTGGCTACTCTGCAACATCCACCTCTTCATTCAAGGTATGTAGTTAATGGATGCCTTAAGTTAAAGCAACATAAATTGATTTTAGTATTGGATGTTGTGAACAGAACATATTCGATAATTTTTTGAACAAACTTTTTTATAGTATAATTTATTTGAAGTTATTAGAGAAGTACTTTTTAAGGTATAAAATAATAACTCATACAGATGAACACATGTCACTGATTTTATTTCATTCATTCATTAATAGGGTAAAATATAAAAACACTGGTTCAAAGGGAAATCTGAAGAATACTGAAATGATTTGCAAATATATGCAAAACTGGTCAGTATCCACAGATTAATAATCAGTGCTTCTGCACCAGACGAAATTCATTTGCATCTCTATGAACAAGAATTATTTATACTACTCAGTTTTTTACTAAAAGAGTTGTGAAAGGCAAAAGTGTCTATATGATAAAATAGTACTCTCCCAGGGGTACCATAAATGACAGCTCTCCATTACTTTGAAAGGACACTAGTAATATTTTTGCCCATTTCAAAGTCTTTCACAGTTGTTCCTCACAATTTTGCTTAATTTGAAAATATCAAATGTTATATTTGCAAACTGTCAGGTATTACTGCTTTCTTATTTTCTATAAAAAATAAGGCTTATTTATAAGTGATATCACTTACAAGGTTATCATCACTCATAAGTGGCTTATCACTATCAAGCCAATAGATTCGTCAGTTTCAAGCCTATTCCTAGAAATATTATATTGAACTAGACAGCTCTCCTTATCCCATGCCCTCAGTTATAAGGTGCAGACCTTAAAAGTTGATGAAATACCATAGGACCACATGAAATCCAGTTTTGTTTTACTTGAATTACATCCCCCTATTTTATGTTTTGCAGAAAGGCCACAGTTTACGTGAGAAGTTGGCTGAAATGGAAACATTTAGAGACATCTTATGTAGACAAGTTGACACGCTACAGAAGTACTTTGATGCCTGTGCTGATGCTGTCTCTAAGGATGAACTTCAAAGGGATAAAGGTTAATTAGGCTATTACCACTATTTTTACTTGGAGAATGAATGGATTAAAAGCCTCTTGATCTCAAAGGGTAATGTCTTTAAGTGATAAAGGTATTTATAGTCATTTTTTGCTGCAAACCCCCAGTGAAACAGATTTCAGTGTCCTTGTAACTTGGGTACTTCAGTTACACATACTAATTCATTTTGGTCACCCATACCAGATGCCATTGAAGACCTTTATTTTATTTATTTACTTTTTTGTTGAGACATGGTCTCATTCTATCGCCCAGGCTGGAGTGCAGTGGCACGATCATAGCTCACTGCAGCCTCAAACTCCTGGCCTCAAGCAATCCTCCCACCTCAGCCACCCAGGTAGCTAGGACTACAGGTGTGCGTCACCACACCCAGCTAATTTATTTTTCTATTTTTTATAGAGACGGGGGTCTCACTGTGTTGGTCAGGTTGGTCTTGAACTCCTGGCCTCAAGCAGTTTTCCCACTTCGGCCTACCAAAGTGCTGAGATTATAGGTGTGAGCCACCACACCAGGCAAAGACTTTGAAATGATACTCTTTATTCCATTAAAAAATAGTATCTATTATCTTGGTAATATGGAGCATTTCACATTATTATTATGTCTGATAAATTTACCCCGTGATGAGTCTTAGAGGAGATAAGTATATGTTAAATCCTTCAGATCTGAAATCAACCAGTTGATCTTTCTCTTTTTCCCTCTCGTTTCTCTTTTTCTCCCCCTCTCTTTTCTTTTTGTCTTTTCCTCTCTCTTTCTTTTTCTTTCTTTTTTTTTGAGACAGAGTCTTGCTCTGTCACCAGGCTGGAGTGCAGTGGCGTGATCTTGGCTCACTGCAACCTCCGGCTCCCTGGTTCAAGTGATTCTCCTGCCTCAGCCTCCCAAGTAGCTGGGATTACAGGCACGTGCCACCACGCCCAGCTAATTTTTGTATTTTTAGTAGAGACGGGGTTTTGGCCAGGATGATCTTAATCTCCTGACCTCATGATCTGCCCGCCTCGGCCTTCCAAAGTGCTGGGATTACAGGCGTGAGCCACCGCACTCGGCCCCCTCTCTCTCTCAGTCTCTCCCTTTCTCTACCCTTTTTCTCATAGAGGAAGAATTAGTAATAGAAATGAAAATAATAATTGTATGTACATTTAAAAATAATTTTATTGAGTTCTTATTTAAAAGAAACAAGATATCTTCAATTAACTTTTAGTGTTAGGTTTATAGTTTAACTTTCCTTTGTTAGTGCCGAAAATACTGCTGATGTCAACATTGTTCTTCAGCTTTTTCACTTAATTTATTGTGATAGCAAAAATGAACTACTCTACTATTATTACCAAATAGGACTAAGTTCATCCCCAATATAACTAGGTGGCTTGACATGGTTTCATTTCTCTTTTTTATTAAATGTGTTTGATCTGGATCCAAGTTCTTTTTGTCTATTCTATATTCCCTTTTTCTGCCTTCTTTGGATGAAATTTTTTTCATATATATATAATTCCACTTTATCTTCTTTGTTGGCTTCTTAGCTATAACTCGTGTTTTTGTTATTTTAATGGCTACTTTAAGGTTTATAGTTTGCATATTTAACTTAACCACAGTCTGCCTTCAAGTAATATACCACTTTATGTGTGGTATCAGAACCTTCCAATAATGTAGTGGAATGTTCATAGCTCCCTGTGACCTTAAACTCCTGGGCTCAAGTGATCCTCCTGTCTCAACCTCCGAACTGGCTAGGACTACAGGCATACACCATCATATCTGGTTAATTTTTAAATTTTTTGTAGAGATGAGGTCTCGCTATGTGGCCCAGGCTGGTCTTTAAACTCCTGGCCTCAAGGGATTCTCCCACCTCAACTGCCCAAAGTACTAGAATTACAGGCTTGAGCCATTGTGCCTGGCCTTGAAGTTCTTTCTATTTGTTAATATAAAAATTTTTATTAAAGGTTTTGGTTCATTAATATGTGATTTTTTTCCCCCTCTAAAAATAGAAAACACCTGAACTTCTGTTTCTCCTTCATTAAAAAAGTATACCTTTTAATCAATTTAAATGTTACAGATTAGCTTTAAACAAAAACAGGATACATATACAATATGATGCCTTGTTTATCTTAATGGTCCATACCAATAGTGTATAGTATTAGAAGGACAAAAGTGATGGTGGAAAAAGTAGAAGTTGAGATGCAGTGATAACCAGGTTGTGTAGATGATTTGAAAAATAATAATAGACATTACACTGAATCTTTTCTGCTACATGTTTAAATAAATAGCAAATTGAAGACTGATGTATTAGTTTGCTAGGGCTGCCATATCAAAGTACCACAGACTGGGTGGCTTAAACAACAGATTTATTTTCTCACAGTTCTGAGATAAAGGTATTGGCAGGGTTGGTTTCTTCTGAAGGCCATGAGGGAAAAACCTGTTCCACGCCTCTTTCCTTGGCTTATAGGTAGCCAACTTCTCCCTATGTCTTCACGTCATCATCCTTCCCTTTGTATGTGTCTGTGTCCAAATTTCTTCTGCATATTGTACAGTCATAGTGGATTAGTGCGCATCCTAATGACCCCATGTTAACTTAATTACTGCTTTACAAACCTTGTCTCCAAATAACAGCCATATTCTAAGGTACTGGAGATTAAGGACTTCAACATATGAATTTCTGAGACACAATTCAGCCCATAACAACTGATTTCCCTACAAATGTTATTTGTGAGATACTGACTGATTGATTGATCCTTTGATTTTTATTTGATACTGGGTCTCCCTCTGTCACCCAGGCTGGAGTACAGTGGCACAATCTTGGCTCACTGCAACCTCCGCCCCTCAGGCCCAAGCAGTCCTCCCGCCTCAGCCTTCCCAAGTAGTTGGGACTACAGGTGTGCACCACCACGCCCAGCTAATTGTTGTATTTTTTGTAGAGACAGGGTTTTGCCATGTTGCCCAGGCTTGTCTCAAACTCCTGAGCTCAAGCAGTCTGCTTGCCTCTGCCTCCCAAAGTGTTGGGATTACAGGCATGAGCCACCATGCTCAGCCTGAAATACTGAAGATTTTAAGAATACATGCTAGGTATAAGGACATGGACCATAATTTCCTACTTGGCAGAGCAGAGTTGCTGACCTGAGTTTAAGGTTCTCTGTGGATATATTGTCATTAAATTATCAAAACTAAGTTTATGACTTAAATAATTTTAAGAATCACTGTCTGTCTTTATGTATATCCTTCAGTAAGATTTAATTAACATTTTAAGTCTAGATACTCTGGGGATTACAGAAGTGGGAGACATCACCTCTTACCTAAACACATTGTTTAATTTTAAAAACAAGACATATATACCACATTAAAAGTAAAATTTCTTCTAATCTTGCTGTTTTATTTATTGTTTAATGACTTGAAGTAGATTTCTCAACATTTCTCAACACCTGTTTCCTCAGCTATAAAATGGTTATTATATCTAGCACCTGTGATTGTGAGAATTAAATGATAATGTATGTGTTAGCACTATGTTTAAAAGCAAAAACTCAAATAATAGCTGTTATTGTTAATATAGTTAATTTGGATTGTTGGTGGGGTAACAGGAAGCAGGAATGTACAAGACCCAAAGGTGGGATTTAGCCTAACAGACTTGAATGTTGGTAAGGGAGACCAGTCTGACTGGAATGGAGGAATTTTGTATTAAGATGATGGTTTCAAACCATGTGAGATATCCATAAGAGTTCTATAAAGTTGCCTCAAGGATGCACAAGGAGTTCTTTGGGGGAAAAAAAGGGAAGGCCACTCTTTTAGTGAGAGTAGCTTATTTTAATCAGTTTTATATGTTATTGGCCTTAAAAATATATTTTAAAAAGCTTAGAAAAGCTGAAAATCGGTGTTTGATGCTGGTAGGCTATTAGGTGGAGAATACTGAACACAGGAACAGTTGCGATTTAATCTAAAAAATAATTTTCACTTTGGTAATTTGAAAAGTTACTGTTTGGGCAAGGATATAAGTTGAAGTTAATATTTTTAAAAGATTAATCATTGTAGGTAATTGTAACATAGATTAGAATGGTGAGAGACTTTAGATAGGAGAAAATCATGTGGTAACCCATTGTAGCAATGTAAACATCTGTAAATGAGCCCCTGGATCAAGCATGAAGGATAGAGGAAATCCATTAGAGGGGAGTTACCATGATTAATTTTTGTAATGTTTTATAGTATTTACCATGTACTATGTTAAATACTTTAATTATCTGATATAATTTTATAATAACCTTATGTAGGTATAAATATTAACCCCTTTTTATAGATGAGAGAACTGCACAGAGAAGCAGCAATGTTTGCACAGCTGGTTTGTTTGTGGAGCTACTTTTAGTAGTAGACATTTCTTTGGAGAAATTGTATGGGAGATATGAGCCTAGTGTTTGTATAAGAAGTCACAGGAAAATAAGTTAAGGGGTCATTAGCATAAAAATAGTTGGAGTCATAACAGTGAATAAATTCCCATGGGGTAGAAGGACAAATATCTGAGGAAGGAGACTTGAAGTTTGCCCACAGCTAAAGAGTAAAAGCAAGTTTAATTTTTAAAACAAACATAATATAGGGTCGTGTTAGCAAGATGTGAGAATCATCAAGGCTGTTTGGTCTTGTCAAGTAGAAATGTGAAATGTAAGCATGAGCAGTGTCAAATACAGCATAGACATCAAGAAAGAGATGGGAGCAAACCGTAAAAACAGATTTTATGAAACGATAGTTAACCTTTGTTTTTGTTTTTGTTTTTTTTCTTTGAGACAGGGTCTTGTTCTGTCGCCCAGGCTGGAGTGCAGTGGTGCACTCATAGCTCATTGCAGCCTCGAACTCTTGGGCTGTTTTGTAGAGATGAGATCTTGCTGTTTCCCAGACTGGTCTCAAACTCCTGACCTCAAGTGATCCTCCCACCTAGGCCTCCCAAAGTTCTGAGATTACAGGCATGAGCCACCACGCCCAGCCTGAAAAAACTATTCTGTGTCTGTTTTGGAGGTGGAGGGTTATGGTAAAGGGGTAGTTTGAGAGGAAGATTTAATGTGCTGGTGGCTGAGAAATAATTGGGTGGCAAAAATAAATAGATGTCTGGTTGATATTGTAATCATCTCGGGGAGCTTTAAAAAAGAAATAATTGTATCATACCCTTCACCATAGTCTCACTAAACCAGAATATTCAGGGGTTGAGGGGAGAGAGAGAGATTAAGGTTTTGTTCTTTAAAAGTTCCTTGATATGTGGTTACCCTCTCTAGTAGAAGTATGAGCTAGCATTATAAACAAGCCTTCTGAAGGCAGAAGGAAAGCACAGCAGAAAGGGGAAAACAAATACTGTATAGAAGGCTTTTGAGTTTTCCAAGAAAACAAGTCCTTTTAAATTGTGAGAATAGGTCAAATCTAGAGCAAACGAAATATCTGCTGCTTCTGTAGAAAAGAATGCATGAAGGTAGAATTGAAGAGTGAGTAACAAACTGCTTTAACTTTTCATTGATATGATGCAAAAAAAGTAGGGAAATTTGAAAAGGCCCCAAGAAGTAAGGATCTCAAAAGGTATTTGAAGGTCATCTTTATGGGATTATGCCAGGGGACTAATTTAGGAATAGTCGTATTATAACTTCAACTGATGGTCAGCATGGTTTTTTATCTGAATATGGTTTAAAAATAAGGTATCTAAAGACATTCCACAGCATATTTATTGAGCATATGAGATCTTACTCATCTTTGTATTTTCACTGGTAATCAAGGTATGCTCATATTGAAGTCTGTAGGACTGATGGAAGTGGAAAAGAAAAAGAATTGAATATTGAGATCACAGCCAGGTAGAAATGAATACAAGGTATTAATAGATAATAGTTTATGATTTGTAAAAGTTGTTATAGATGATTGGCAACATTTTCAAGTGATTATTAAAAAATGAAATAGTCCAGTAATTAGAAAATGGCAGTACAGAAGATTTTCCATGGTGATTCTTACCATTTAATCAAAGGAGAGAAATAAGGTATCGAATTGGGCTCTGCATCCATAAAAAAGATAGCTAAGATAGGTGAGATGTTCCTTATAGAGCCACGGTGCTCCTGATGTAAAAAGATACAGGCAGTAGGTAAGACATTAATTTAAAATGTAGATTCCTTCTTTATAAAGGGTGTTCCTCAAAAGATAAAGGAGCCATGTAGGCTGGGTGCAGTGGCTTACACCTGTAATCCCAGCATTTTGAGAGGCAAAGGTGGGCAGATTGCTTGAGCTCAGGAGTTGGAAACCAGCCTGGGCAACATGGCAAAACCTCATCTCTACAAAAATTAGCTGGGCTGGTGGTGTGCACCTGTGTTCCCAGCTGCTCAGGGGGCTGAGTAGGATTGCTTGAGCCTGGGAGGTGGAGGTTGCAGTGAGCTGAGATTGTGCCACTGCACTCCAGCCTGGGCAACAGAGCCAGACCCTGTCTCACAAACAAGAAGAAGAAGCCGCAAAAAGCTTGATAAAGGCAGCAAATAATGTTGGGAGCTAAGTTGCATTATGAGTGGAATGCGTAGTACAGAGAATTAAAGTGTGTGACGTAGTAGAAAAAGGGGTAGCACATAGAAGAAAGAGGTATGTTAAAGTAGAACAAGAGAGATTCTGTTTTTTTCTGGAATTAGAGAAGTTAAAAGGGATGCCTGGATATGGATACACCCTGGGATGAATGAAAATTGATATCATGGTCAGGAGATCGAGACCATCCTGGCTAACATGGTCAAACCCCGTCTCTACTAAAAATACAAAAAATTAGCCGGGCATGGTGGCAGGCGCCTGTAGTCCCAGCTACTCAGGAGGCTGAGGCGGGAGAATGGTGTGAACCTGGGAGGTGGAGCTTGCAGTGAGCCGAGATCACGCCACTGCACTCCAGCCTGGTCGACAGAGCAAGACTCCGTCTCAAAAAAAAAAAAAAAAAATGTTGATATCATATCTGCAAGTCATTATATTTTCCCTGCACATCAGAAATCGTATATTTAAGAACTCTCGGCTGGGTGCGGTCACTCAAGCCTGTAATCCCAGCACATTGGGAGGCCGAGGTGGGCGGATCATGAGGTCAGGAGTTTGAAACCGGCCTGGCCAACATAGTGAAACCCCCTTCTCTACTAAAAATACAAAAATATTAGCTGGCTGTGGTGGCACACACCTGTAGTTCCAGCTACTTGGGAGGCTGAGGTGGAAGAATTGCTTGAACCTGGGAGGTGGAGGTTGCAGTGAGCCGAGACCATGCCATTGCACTCCAGCCTGGGTGACAGAGTGAGACTCCATCTACAAAAAAAAAAAAAAAAAGAATAACTCTCAGAGGCAAGCTAAGGTGTCTTCTGCATGGAAGGTACCTTTTATAGTCCTGTTCAGCCCTTCTGGTCCTCTTACAGAGTGGAAATGGCCCCATGGAAGGGAGCAAGAGATAGGAAGACTACAGGGTGAAATAATTCATAACTCAGTAACCTTCCCTTACACAAATGAGAGTGAATATGGTTTAAAAATAATGTATCTAAAGACATTCCACATATTTGGGTGGCAAAAATAAATAGATGGCTGATACTGTAATCATCTCAGGGAGCTTTAAAAAAGAAATAATTGTATCATACCCTTCTCCATAGTCTCACTAAACAAGAATATTCAGGGGTTGAGGGGAGAGAGATAAAGGTTTTGTTCTTTAAAAGTTCCTTGATAGGTAGATATTTATTGAGCATACCTTGATTACCAGTGAAAATACAAAGATGAGTAAGACTTTGTACTCACAGAATCAGAATCCAGAGTAAAATGACTCAGTTGAACATAAGAATAGACATTAATTTCTATTTCTTTTCATCCTAATTTCCTTAAATATATTTTATTTAGTGGTAGAAGATGATGAAGATGACTTTCCTACAACGCGTTCTGATGGTGACTTCTTGCATAGTACCAACGGCAATAAAGAAAAGTGTAAGTAACACATTTTTCCCCTCAGCTGGATAAAATATACTTTTAGAAGTTATATAACAACTCACAAGAAATAATTACCTGATCGAGTAATTTTTTAAAAAGCAATAGAACTGCTGGAATCCAAGTGAAAAATCTTCCAAGGCATGCAGGTAAAAATCACATTCTGACATTATGTAATAATGGTAACTTTTACATATGGATGTCCAGCTGTCCCAGCATCATTTGCTGAAAAGACAATTTTTTTCCCTTGTCTTAGCACCTTTGTGAAAAACTGATAGACTGTAAATGCGAGGGTTTATTTCTGGACTCTGAGTTCTGTTGAGTTGATGTACGTGTGTATTCTTATTAAGAAAATATAACCTTTAAAAAAGCTTTATTGAGATATAATTGACATACCATTTAAAGTGTATAATTTGATAAATTTGGATATTTTCATGAAACTATCAACACAATCAAGATAGTTAACATTTATATCACCTTCAAAAGTTTTCTCCATCCCCTTTGTCATTCCCCTTTGTCATTCCTCTCTCCCCCATTCCCGAATAGCCACTGATCTATTTTCTGTCACTATAGATTAGTTTGCATTTTCTATAATTTAATATAAATGGACTCATACAGTATGTATTCTTTTTTTGCCTGGCTTTTTTCTTAGTTTGAGATTCATCATTATTGTTGCATATATCAGTAGTTCGGTTCTTGTCATAGCTCAGTAGTATTTTATTGTATAGATATACCATAGTTTGTGTATCTAGTCATTCATTGGTGGACATTTGGGTTGGTTACAGTTTTGACTATTAGAAATAAAACTGCTATGAGCATTCATATACAATTCTTTTCATGGAAATTTATTGTATTTATTTTGGGTAAATACCTAGGAGTAGAATGTTCTAATCATATGGCAGGTGTGTGTGTGTTTAATTTTTAAAGAAACTGCCAAACTGTTTTTTACCAGCCACAGATGAGAGTCCCAGTTCCTCTATATCCCCACCAACACTTAATATGATCAGTCTTCAAATTTCAGTCATTGTAATAGGTGTGTTGGGATATGTCATTGTGGTTTTAATTTGCATTTCCATATTAACTAGTGATATTAAGCACCTTTTCATGTTTTTATTTGCCATTTATATCTGCTCTTTGGTGAAGTGTGTGTTCACATTTTTTGCTCATGTTGGGGTTGGTGATTATTATTATTGTTATTATTATTATTATTTTGAGATGGAGTTTCCCTCTTGTTGCCCAGGCTGGAGTGCAGTGTGGTGATCTCGGCTCACCGCAACCTCCGCCTCCAGATTTCAAGTGATTGTCCTGCTTCAGCCTCCTGAGTAGCTGGGATTACAGGCATGCGCCACCACACCCAGCTAATTTTGTATTTTTAGTGGAGACAGGGTTTCTCCATGTTTGTCAGGCTGGTCTCGAATTCCCAGCTTCAGGTGATCCGCCCACCTTGGCCTCCCAAAGTGCTGGGATTACAGGCATGAGCCACCGCACCCAGCCGGTGTTTATTATTAATGAGCTTTGAGGTTACTTCATATATTCTGGATAGAAGTCTTTATTAAATATATGCCACACAAGGTTTTCTCCCAGTTTGTGGCTTATCTCTTTATCCTCTTAACAGTGTTTTCAAGAGCAGAAATTTTACATTTTGATTGTTTCACAATTTGTTCTTTGATGGGTTATACGTTTACTGTCATATGTTTAATAGTTTTTAAAGTCAAAATTGTCATTATTTCATTTATAAGAATTCTAGAATGATTTCTTAACTATAGAATATTATGCTTGCTTGTTTGCATCTTTGAGTTTTAAGATTTTTTGTTTAATTCAAAAGCTAACCATGAATTAAAATGATAAAATTGAAACATAAAAGGCATTGAGTTTAAGTGCATTGGTCCCGGATTTAAATTTGTATGTTTATTTTTAAATTGTATATTATTTTATTATATTCTTTAGTTTATCTTCAGATATTTTTTAAATTCTAGGCTTTTCAAAATAATAAGGTAGTTCTTGCCGTAATTAGGTCCTACTCTAAGCTGTCAGAATGTTATTTTTAAAGTATTGCTTCTCCTACTATTTGATTAATTGGGTGCAGCACAGCAAATAAATTTCAGGAAACAGAATCTAGAAAAAAAGGACTTGAAAGTACATGTGCTGCCACGAAGCTTCTTTGCTCATAGAGCTTGGATAGGAGATTTTTAAATGTTGGCCTACAGGAGGAAAATTAAAATCCCAAAACCTGCTCTGACTTGCTAATTTTCTAAACATTTTCTAATCTTAAATTGTGATGAATTATTTCCTCATTAGAGATATTTTCAGTGAATAATTTTCATTTTCAGTATTTCCACATGTGACACCAAAAGGAATTAATGGTATAGACTTTAAAGGGGAAGCGATAACTTTTAAAGCAACTACTGCTGGAATCCTTGCAACACTTTCTCATTGTATTGAACTAATGGTTAAACGTGAGGACAGCTGGCAGAAGAGACTGGATAAGGTAAGACTAGGTTTTTTTCCTTTTAAAAATAATCACATTTTAAGTTTTATGTATTGTTTGAATATTTAAAACAAGCTAACTTCTTAGGGAAGAATCTTGGGTTGATAGAAATAGCAGATGATACTACTACTCTGAAACTTTATGGGCATCCTAAACTCATTTGCCTAACAAGATTCACCAGTTACTTGTTTAGTTGCTATACAGTATGCTTTCTTGAAAGATTTAATATAAAAGTTTTTGTGATGATGTTAGTAATGCTTTGGAATAGAAGCGTTGAGCCATTTAACATTACCCACCTTTAGGTGTATGATGTATGAAACTGAATTTAAGGCGTGTGAACTAACTTATATGCCAATTTACAAAGTTAAACATTTACTTATTACAGTAATACTCATGTATTTTTTCCATGGTCAGTGATACCATTTAACATACATTATGTTGTTTGAGCATTTGCCCTATGTTCAGATTTTCCCACCTTTGTTTAAACTGCAGCACTGATAATATTACAGTATGACTCTTTAGTTTCTGGTGTGAAGTATGGCTCAGTGGATTTGTTAAGTAGGAAAACTTCTATTTATAATTCAGCTTTAGAAAAATAGTAAAATGTTAGAATTGAAACATACCTTAAAGTTCTAGTCCAATGCCATCATTTTATAGAAGAAGGAATTGAGGCCCAGAGGCTTGTCAAAAGGTGAAAAGTAACAGAGTTAGAGGCATTTTTCTCTATTCTTTTATATATCAGCTCTGGATGCCAGATTAGACATCAGCCAGAATCATATTCATTCTGAGTTATATTGCTTGCAGAGTTTGAAGGCCTTTGAATTTGAGCAGGACACTAAGGAAAGCAATGATAGCACTATGTGTTTAGGAAGGTTTCCATGTTTTAGAAGAAAAGAGAGCTGTTCAGAATGCACAAGTGCAAGTGAGAGTAAGCCATTTTGATTAGGAATAGGTCTTCTTTTAAAATAGGTAATGAAAACATCCTTTTAAGGTATAGAAAATTTATTATCATTCTGGAGCCAAACTATTATTATCTTCAAAGATTTCAACTCTATACTCAGTGTGGATCAAATTGAATTATTAGAAGAGTCCCTGTTCACACACACAAAAAAACAATGTATTGAAAAACAGGACAACTCCCTAAATACATTAGACTAATGGTTCAAGATTATCATTCAACTTGTCCAGACTAGCTAATTTCCAACTTTTTGGCAACTTTCTCTCTCTTTAGTCTCTTTTTCCTTCACTAAGGGATCATATTCTTTGGTCATATACTCTAACCACATTGCCTAAAATAATTTTTTTAAAACCTTTTCACATTATATAACACCACTTCCTGATTATTTTAGCATTCAAGTTTATTTGCCATGTCGAAAAGGGGAGATAGATTTTTGATTGCTTTCAGCATTGTTAATCTTACCAGTTCTCTTTCTTTATTGGGTAGCAATAAGCAGGGCAAACCAAAGATCTGCAGGAAAAAACCACTTTTGTTGCTTCTCCATGCAACACTGTCCACCAAAGAACAGCCAGAAAAGATGGCAGTATTGGTTAAAATCTGGACACTACTGTGTTTTATAGTCTTCTTACAGATCTATCTGATGTCAAATTTTATTAACCTTTTCCACTGTAATTTTTTCTCAAGGTTGAAATAACTGGATCCCAGTTACATTTTACATGGAATGTAAGTGTGTGTGTATTTGCACATGTGTGTACACACAGTATGTGTGTGTTCATATATATATACATAATATATGCAGGGTATGTGTGTATTTATTGGTAAGCAACTCTATTCAAGAACTTTCTAATCTTTTGTATGTAGAGTGTGTGTGTGTGTGTGTATGTATATATACACACTAAAGACTAGAAAGTTCTTAAATAGAGAAAGTTGTTTATCAACAAATATGTCTTTCAGGTAATTCTTAGAATTGAGAAAGAAAGTACAATGATAAGAATATGGTTTCACTGAAATTGTTTCATTCAGGTGCGTGCCTGCTGTGTGCTTGACTCTAAGCTAGGAATGGGAAAACAGTGACGAGCAGGAAATAGTCTCTCAAGGGGCTTAAAATCTAATGAGAGCAATTAAATAGGTGATAATAACAGCTATTTAATAATAGAATTGTCTATATTATACTTTTATGTAGATTTATAATGTCAGTTCCAGGATTCTTTCAGCTAATTGAAAATACTATTTTGTAGTGATGATTTTTATTGGTTACCTATAATAATAATAATCCTTTCTACTGTAGAAGAAGCGTACTTGTTAGCCAGTCATGTCCAGGAAGACCTAAAATTAGGCAATTATGGTTAACAATGTTAATAAGAGATAACCTATTCATTGAAGATACATTTGCTTTACATTATTAGATTCACAGGTGTGTACTTTTACATACATTTTCACTTTCCTGTAAGTCTTTAATATTATTGCTGTGCTGTGCATTTTTGTTTTATTCATTTAAAATTAATATATAACATACATACAATGAAGTGTACAAATCTTAGGTATACTACCTGATTTTTTTAACATTTGTATACACCCCTTAACCATAGTCAGATCAAGATATATAACTTTTCTAGCACCCTAGAAGGTTCCTTCATGCTCCTTCCCATTCCATATCATACCACCACCCCAAGAGGTGATCATATGGTTTTAACCTATGTCATTATAGATTAGTTTTGCCTGTTCTGGAACAACATACAAATTGAATCATACAATATACTTTTGAGTCAGGCCTTCTCTTTCCTTCAACATAGACTGTGAGATTCATTCATGTTGTTATATTTAATAGTAGTTTATTCTTTTTTATTGCTATACAGTATTTTATTGTATAACTTTTTATTGTATGACTTCAATTTGCTTATCTATTTTCCTGTTGGTGGACATTTAGGTTTTTTTCATTTTTTGGCTATCATGAATAAAACTGCTATGAGAGTTCTTGAGGCATATCTTTAGGTGTATTTCTCATACCTTGGAGTAGACTTATTGATTCATAGGGGTATATGCTTAACTTTAGTGGATACTGATGATTTTCCAAAGTGATTAAATTAATATTTCTACCAGCAATGGGTGAGGATTCCAATTACTTTTAATTCTTGACAGCACTTGGTATTATTAGGGATGTGTGGGTGTGTGGGTGTTGTTGATGTTGTTCACTCTTGACTGTACTTGGTATTGTGTGTGTGTGTGTCTGTGTGTGTGTGTGTGTGTGTAGGTGTTGATGTTGTTTGATTTTGGGGACAGTCTTTCTTTTTTTGAGAGACAGGGTCTCACTGTGTTGTCCAGGCTGAAGTGCAATGACTATTCACAGGCACAGCCATTAGTATACTACAGCCTTGAACTCCAGGGCTCAGGTGATCCTCCTGCGTCAGCCTCCTGAATGACCAGGACTACAGGCACATGCCACTGCACCTGGCTTAGTCATTCTGGTGGATCTGTAGTCCCATTTTCTCTTTAGTACACAAAAACCACTTAATGAAATCTTTGGGTCTAATGAACCCATCGATTCATTGATTTCCACTGTCTTTAACGCTGATGTGGTATTTAGAAGTAGTTTGCTTTGTGTGAGTTCAGTTTAGACTTTAGCCATTAAGTACAGTGATACACTGCATAACGACTTTCCATCAGTGATGGACCACATATACAATTGTGGTCTCATAACATGATAATGGAGCTGAATAATTCCTTTTGCCTAGTGACATCTTGATGATCCTGACCCTGTGTAGGCCTAGGCTAATGTGTGTGTTGACTCTTAGTTTATAACAAAAAAGTTTAAAAAGTTTAAAAAATATCAATTTTTTAAAAAATAGAAAAATGTTTGTAGAATACAGTATAAAGAAAATATTTTTGTGCTGCTGTACAATATGTTTGTTTTAAGCTATCTTATTACAAAAGACTCAAAAAGTTTAAAAAATTAAAAAGTTTATAAAGTAAAAGTTACAGTAAGCTAAGTTTATTATTGAAGGAAGAACATTTTTAAATAAATGTAGTATAGCCTAAGTATGCAGTGTTAAAAGTTTGCAGTGGTGTGCAGTAATGTCCTGCGCCTTCACATTCATTCACTACTCACTCACTGACTCACCCTGAGGAACTTCAAATCCTGCAAGCTCCATTCATAAGTGCCCTGTACAAGTATACTGTTTTTTATCCTTTATATCATATTTTTCCTGTGCCTTTTCTATGTTTAGATTCACAAATACTTACCGTCATGTTAAAATTGCCTACAGTATTCAGTGCAATCATATGCTGTAAATGTTTATAGCCTAGATGTGTAGTAGGCTATACCATCTAGGTTTATATAAGTACGATCTATGATGTTTATACAAGAATTAAGTCGTCAGTGACACATTTCTCAGACTGTATCCCCATGGTGAACTAACATGTGACAGTAAATTCATGTGGCTTTCATTAGCCTTCTTTAGATCACAAGCATAATCTGTTGTCTTATGATTTTTGATGATCACACTCTTCAGAGTAGTGTTTTTTTGGGAATAAGGGGAAATAGGAAGAGCTGTTTACATTTCCTATAGCCAGAGTGACCTTGAATCCTGGTTTGACCAGGGCAGTTCTTAATTCAGCAAGATTATTACTAACATTCCCTTTCACTTTCAGAAGTGTCGTGCTTAGATTACCCAATAGGGGGACCAAGCAAATCAGTCTTTTAGAAAATGGAATTTGGACAAGGTAAAAAAAAGAAAAGAAAAAAGCCATGTGTGACTATTTGAAATGAGGAAATAAAAGCATTAGATTATTTACAAACATACTGGACTCCAGTATCAGTTTTGACCCAGTGAACCCCATTGTTGTGGAAATAAGTTTTATATGGGACCAACCTTTGTTATTTTAAGTGTTAACCCTGGGTCTTTTAACCTTTTAGAGCTATAGGCCCTATCATTAAAAGGAGAATGTTAAAATAGATAACTAAATTCTTTTTCAACACTAAAATACAGTCTTAAGCAGCAGTGAGAAAGTATAAGGAGGTTTTCTTTCTTAGACTATCTTTTTAGCATTCATTGATCCCACCTACTGAGTTCTTTTCTGGTATTACTTGCTGTTTTTCTTCATACCAAAATAAATGTATCTCTTAACTGGGGTTGGTGGGAAGGGGAAATATAAGAATGTATAGTAGGTATTTTTCAGGTGCTAATTTACCTGGGAGTTTTTTTCTTTTCTTTTCTTTTTAAGTATACATGCAGTTACTTAACCATTTAAACACATAACCTACTTTTAAGGTGATTTTAGTGGTGATTTAAATCGTAGGTTGTGGCCGGGTGCAGTGGCTTACACCTGTAATCCCAGCACTTTGGGAGGCTGAGGAGGGTGGATTACGAGGTCAGGAGTTCGAGAAAAGCCTGGCAAACATAGTGAAACCCCATCTCTACTAAAAATACCAAAATTAGCTGGTATGATGGCACAAGCCTGTAATCCCAGCTACTTGGGAGGCTGAGGCAGGAGAATTGCTTGAACCCAGGAGGCAGAGGTTGCAGTGAGCTGAAACCACGCCATTGCACTCCAGCCTGGGTGACAGAGCAAGACTCCGTCTCAAAAAATACATACATACATACATACATATACATAGTAGGTTGTGAGTAATTTATAGCCTAGAGAAAAGTGTTTTCTTGGGCAGAATAATACTCTTATTTTTCACAGGAGTGGAATTTTTTTGTGTCAAATTGTAAAATTTCAGTGAAATGTAGAGGAATTCCACCTAAAAGACTTCATTGTAATTAAAATGCCTGCCTCAAATTACAAATTTTTCACTTCTTTTTAATAGGAAACTGAGAAGAAAAGAAGAACAGAGGAAGCATATAAAAATGCAATGACAGAACTTAAGAAAAAATCCCACTTTGGAGGACCAGATTATGAAGTATGAATTTATATTTTGATCTTAGAGAAACACATAGGTCATGTCTATCACAAAAGTGATTTTTTAATAATACTTTTGTAACCTTTAAATATTCTAAATATATAATTTTTTCCTCAGTGTTTATGTTAATTCAGTGTGTATTTCATGATATGTAAATGCCAGGCATGCTCAAATATATATTTCTTATTGCCTACAAAGTTTAGGCTTCAAAAGGCTTAGTATTAGGCCTGTTCACTTCATAGGACAAATTTTTATCTCCCCTGTAAAGATGATCATTTTTAGTGTTATCTACTTTTTTTTTTTTTAAACATAAAAGCAAACTATAAAGGAAAAATCTGAGTACTTTGCAGACAAAAGATTTTAGTCTGTACTATACTGTGAGATCCTTTTTTTTTTTTTTTTTTTTTTTTTTTTATTTGAGACGGAGTCTCGCTGTGTCGCCCAGGCTGGAGTGCAGTGGCGCGATCTCAGCTCACTGCAAGTTCCGCCTCCCGGGTTCATGCCATTCTCCTGCCTCAGCCTCCCGAGTAGCTGGGACTACAGGTGCCCGCCACCACGCCCGGCTAATTTTTTTGTATTTTTAGTAGAGATGGGGTTTCCCCGTGTTAGCCAGGATGGTCTTGATCTCCTGACCTCGTGATCCGCCCGCCTCAGCCTCCCAAAGTGCTGGCATTACAGGCGTGAGCCACCGTGCCTGGCCTACTGTGAGATCTTATCCATAGCTGAACATAAACTGTTCTAATTGTCTTTGTTTGAAAATGTCTGAAACCAGCTTTTGTCTCCTTGTGTTTATTTGTTAAGCAGGTAATAAAATCTCCTTCTCCATGTATATACACACATACATTAAAATCTTATAAACTATCTTTCTATATTGAGAAAAAAATGTGTAAGAAATATATTTGGTAATTGCCATTAAACAATGTTGAGGCTAGTGCACTGGCTCACATCTGTAATCCCAGCACTTTGAGAGGCCAAGGCAGGAGGATTGCTTGAGGCCAGGAATTCAAGACCAACCTGGACAGCATAGCAAGACTTCATCTCTATAAAATAAAATACAAAAATTATCTGGGTATAGTGGCACTTGCCTGTAGTCCCAGCTACTGAGGAGCCCAAGGCTGCAGTGAGCTACAATTGCACCACTCCACTCCAGGCTGGGTGACAGAGTGAGACTTTGTCTCTTAAAAAAAAAAAGTGTTGGCCAGCACAGTGGCTCACACCTGTAATCCCAGCACTTTGGGAGGCCGAGACAGGGGGATCACAAGGTCAAGAGCTCGAGACCAGCCTGGCCAATATGGTGAAACCCCATCTCTACTAAAAAAAATATAAAAATTAGCCGGGCATGGTTGCGAGTGCCTGTTGTCCCAGCTACTCGGGAGGCTGAGGCAGGAGAATCACTTGAACCCGGGAGGCAGAGGTTGCAGTGAGCCGAGATCGTGCCACTGTGCTCTAGCCTGGGCAACAGAGGGAGACTCTGTCTCAAAAAAAAAAAATGTTGATATTTCTGAAATGAGCAGTTTAAAAATGGGGTATCAAGGAGTATCATTGAGGTGGAACAGAAGAATATAATAGTTGTAGTTATATTTATGAAAACAGAAGAATTTTTTCTTGCTACTTTTGCTCTAGAAAGGAAAACTAAACAGCTGCTCTGCTGTTGCTGAATTTTTTTATATTGAAATCAATTTCCAACTGTGAGAGAGCATTCTGATGAGACTTAAATTGTAATATTTTTTAATTATTGTTCTCAATTTATCCCTTCTAAAATGTATTAAAATTACATAATTAGCTATCCTCTGAGGTTTTAATATGAGGTATTATAATGATGATTTTTGTTTTGAAACTAAGCAAATTATTTTACTATTTTAGGATTATTATTTTGGAAGAAATACCAACTTTTTAAAGTACCTTATTTTTTAATATTATAAATAAAATGTATATTCATTATAGGAAGATTATACAAAATACAAATAAGCCAATAAAGCCCATGTTTTAAATTTAACAATATATGGTATAGTTTATCTACCAGCAGTATGTAAGTATAATTTGTGTACATATTTATCTCTGCTTCCAACAACACAGGTTTTTTTTTTTTCCCAGGGGGAGAGGACGGGTGGAGGGAAGAGGGGCCTTGTGCTAGGTACATGCATTTACTGGTTTCAAAGGCAAAAAATTGCTTTATGTATGTAATTCAGCATTTTAAAAATTATGTTTATCAGACATTCATGTTTCTTTTTTTTTTATTTTATTTTACATTGGAAGTACACATGCATGTTTGTTACATGACTATATTGTGTACTGGCAGAGATTGGGCTTCTAGTGTGCCCCTTACCCAAATAGTGAACATTATATCAAATAGCTAATTTTTTAACTCTCACTCCTCCCTGCCAACCTTCCTCCTTTTAGAGTCCCTACATTTCCATCTTTATGTCTGTGTGTACCTATTATTTAGCTCCCATTCATAAATGAGAACATGCAGTATTTGATTTTCTGTTTGTGAGTTAATTTGTTCTGGGACCAAACTGAGGGTCGGGCTGCTATTTCTCGTGGCCCAATAATGAGATGCAGATGAACTGGGGAGGAAGAGAGTTATTTCTGTAACTGGTTACAGGGAGAAGGCCTGAACATCATCACCAGACCAACTCCAAATTACAAAGTTTTCCAGAGCTTATATACCTTCTAAGCTATATGTCTGCCTGTAAGTGTGCATTCATCTAAAGACATAAGTTACTAACTTCTTTTAATCTATAACTAAGGTCTGAGTCCTGCAGACCTTCCTTTGGAGCCTCAGTAAAGTGCTAGAGTGATTACCCTTATCGTGTCTCCTCCTAAATCACATAGGTTTGAGGAGTTCCTTCAGACCCCTAATAAACTTGTTTATGGAGGACTGGGGAGTTTCTTCAGACCCCCAGTAAAACTTGTTTAATCCTAAATGGCTCCTATTAAGAATTCCTTCATTATTTTATCACGCTTTAAGGCCCAGGAAAGGCCTAGGCAAAACTCTTGATGAGTTTTTGTTACATCCCAGCCTTTGTATAAGGGCACTGGCTTTTAATACTTAACTTAAACACTCAGTCAGTACTGAAACGGTTGTTTAGTGAGACCTGGCCTGTGACAAGTTCACTTTGGATAATGGCCTCCAGCTTCATCCATGTTGCTGCAAAGAATATGATTTCATTCTTTTTTATGGCTGCCACGTTTCTTTTTTAAGATTAACTTGGCCATGTCCTTTGGTTGTTTTCTTATTCGTTTTGTTTTGTTTTTTGGGGTTTTTTTTTCCTATTGATTTAGAAGATATATAGAATTTGCCTCTTTTTTATTTTTTTTCCTTCGTAACTTAAAAATGTTTGGTAGATTTTGCCACATAAAAGTTTTAAACCTTTGTGTAATTAACTCCTCAGTCCTTTGATCCACTTTTCTCCACATTTGGTATCATGCTTAGAAGGGCATTTTCTACTTTAAATAATTATATTTTCTCATTTTTTATTTTCCAGTGGTCTCTTCTAAATACATGAATATATCTGGAGTTTTTAAAATAATGATACAGTATAGAAACCTATTTTATTCCACTAGCATTTGTTGAATAAACATCCTTTATTCACCTATTTGAAATGCACTTTACTCTTTCTTAGTGAAGAAACTGGTTAAGGGTACTCTAATTATTTTTTTTCTAAGTTAAATTAAATATACAATTCTTATATAAACTGGGAACTGTTTTTACACTTCCCCTTCTTTTGGAGTTTTGAACCATCTATCTTTTCTTGTATCAATATTATAGTCATATGGGTTTTAGACACTTAATTCAAACTATGACTCTTTTTGATTATAATCAGACATTCATGATGTTCTAATTATAAAAAAGTTCTAAGTGTTTCTGACTTCTGTAGCCTCAGAAATTACTTTATAATCTTAAATTTATTTCTTAAGACTTACCATAATGTGGCTGAGTGTGGTGGCTCACATCTGTAATACCAGCACTTTGGGAGACCGAGGCGGGCAGATCACCTGAGGTCAGGAGTTCAAGAGCAGCCTGGCCAACATGGTGAAGCGCCGTCTCTACTAAAAATACAAAAATTAGCCGGGCGTGGTGGTGTGCGCCTGTAGTCCCAGTTACTCAGGAGTCTGAGGCAGGAGAATTGCTTGAACCGGCAGGCAGAAGCTGCAGTGAGCCAAGACCTTGCTACTGCACCCCAGCCTAGGCAACCAACTGAGACTCCATCTCAAAAAAAAAAAAAAGACTTACCATAATGTAGGGCACTACACTAGGCTTGGAGAATACAAGAAACAAGGCTTATAAGGATCCTGCCTAAGGGCCCTACCTGAATGCATAATGGGAACAAAGACTAATAGACAATTATCATAATGTATGTCATGAAACACTTTTAATGCAGGGAAGGTGTTGAATCAGAGATGTCTTCCCAGAGGAAAGAACCTCTTAGGAGGAAAGAACCTCTTAGCAGAAAACTTAAGAATGAGTAAATTGAGTAAAGAATGTTTTCCAGTAGTCAGAAGCAAAAGAATATTTTTCCTCAGGGGAACTGAAAGTAGTTCTCTTTGGAAGGTAGAGCCTCCACAAATTGAGAGGAAAGAATGGTTAAGAGACTGACTGGAAAGATCGACAAGAATTAGTTCAGATCCTGAGACAATAGGTTTTAATCAAGAAAATGACATTTTCACATTTGCAGTTTAGAAAAGCCATTCTCCCTGCAGTAGGAAGAATGGATTGAAGGTAACAATTGTGACTGGGCACTTGGACACTTTTTGTATAATATAGATGAGAGTTGAAGGTGGCCTAAATTAGAGTCAAAGCAGGAGGAATAGAGAGGCAATGACAAATTAGATACAGTAATCCCTCTGTATCAGTGGTTGGGGGGGATACATTGCAAGACCCCCCCCCCCCCAGTAACTGCAGATAGTACTGAACCCTATATACACTGTTTTTTCCTATATGTATGTATCTGTGATAAAGTTTAATTTTTATTTTGACAATAATAAAATAGAACAATTATAGTACTGTATTATAGTAAAAAGTTATATGAATGTAGTCTCTTTCTCTCTCAAAATATCTTATTGTATATAAACCACAGAAATCAAAACCACAGATGGGGGAGACAATTGTATTTGGAAAGTAGAATTGAAGGGTGTGATGATTGAATGAGGGAAAAGGAAGGAATCCAAGATTAGGCCCAGGTTTCTGCAGATAGGTGTGGAGATAGAAGAGGAGGTTTCAGACACGTTGCAATTGAGGTGAGTCATATGAGGAAGTCTTCTATATTAGATACAAAGATCTAACCCTTAGAAGAGAGATGGTCTGGCTGTGAATTTAGGAGTCATCAAAGGATGACTGAAGCATTGGATATAAGTAAGAATGTTGTGGGTAGAGCCAGTATGGAACCCTGAGGAACACCAACATTTAAAGGATAGGCAGAGAAGGGGAAACCTACAAAGGAGCCCCATGAGAGTGCTTAGAGGGGGAGAGGGGAATTTAGGAATCTAGGGGTAGAGAACTCTTCAAGGAGAGTTGTTAACATAAGAAATACTGTTCTAAGGGGGCAGATAAGTAGCTCCTGCCCTTAGTAAGCATGATGAGATAAAAGGGTTTTTTAAAGTGCCTTTTAATAAAGAAAATTTTATGCCAATTCCTTTAGTTCTTCTCCCAAAGGTTTGCCATTAAAGGAAAAACCATTTCATTTGGCAAAATAGAATTTTTTTTTCTTTTTTTTTTTTTGAGACTGAGTCTTGCTCCACCACCCAGCCTGGAGTGCAGTGGTGCGGTCTTGGCTCACTGCGCCCTCTGCAGCTTCCGCCTCCTGGGTTCAAGCAGTTATTGTGCCTCATCCTCCTGAGTACTAGGTTTATAGACGTGCTCCACCACACCCACTGATTTTTGTATTTTTAATAGAGACAGATTTTCGTCATGTTGGCCCGGCTGGTCCAGAGCTCCTGGCCTCATGTGATCTCACCTCCTTGGTCTCCCAGAGTGCTGGGTTTATAGGCATGAGCCACCACACCTGGCCAGAATTTTTAAATGCTGTAGTTTTCAATTAGACTCCTGAGGCTCTGACATGATTGCTTAAGGACTAGAAATCCACATATACTAAATCACTGTAGATTGAATGAATATTAATATTTTTTAAATGTAGATGTGGTTAAATAGTATTTAAAATCATTAGAAAATATGCTTGAGTTTGGAAATTTTGTGTTTTCTCTGATCAACAGAGAGCAAAGTTGTCCTGCTGTCATTTTACTGTCTTTGAAATGTTTTGACTTTATAAAGAGAATCCTGCAGGAGGAAGGCCTCTAGAGTGTTGTTACTATTTTTTCATGACCCTCTTGTCCCAGATGGTCATTAGATGGTATATTCACTTTATGATACTTCACTGAGATATGCACTGTTCTGTATGTTTGTTGTATCTGAGTAGAAAGTTGTTTTTGGTTTTTTTTTTTATGAAGTAGGTTGTAGGGGACTGAGTCCTCATAACCCTAAAAGAAGAACTCCATTAAGTCAATATTTCTTATATGCCAAATGAAAAGAACGTTACCCCATACGTCCCACCCTTCCAGTGTGGTTCCAGGTTATGGTGGGGATAGGATGATGTTGCTAGATACTTTTTAATGGACTAATGATGACTTGGGGTTATGAGTTTAACTGGGAAGATTTCACCAATTGTTCATGTGTCTTATTTTATATATTTTAACATTTAAGAAATGCTAAACCCAAGCCTACCTTTTAGCCTCTACTTTTATCATAATACAAAGCTGTCGTTCCACTTACTTGGTTCATCACAGCAGGAACATACGTTGATCATTTACATTTTGTTATTGTTCTTTATATGTTTATCTTCTGATGCAGCTGAGGTTCCACTTGCGTGGGAATCACTTGAGGGAATTATTAAACATGTATATTCCAAGGTTCCACTGAAGACCTACTAAGAAATAATTTTTGGGCATGGAGGCCTGGGAATTTTCATTGTAAGAAGTCTCCCGCACAATTCCCCAAGTGATTGATGGCCATTATTCTGCCATATAGCCAGACTATCAAGCATCAACTCAACTTTTATTTCCCCATGAAACAATTACCCGTGCTTAGGAAGATCCCCCTCTGAATAGCCGTACTTATTAGCTATAGTTCTTGTGCAAATTTTTACTTACGTCATTGCAATTTTATGTTTCTGTGGTCTCTGTCATAAGTCTCAACTCTGCTACTAAAGAAGCCCTAGATGAATGAGCATCACTGTTTTCCAGTAAAACTTTATGGACACCACACTTTTAATTTCAAGTAATTCCCACATGTCATATTATTACTTTTATTATGTCCAGCCATTTAAAAATGAAATTCTTAGCTCACAGGCTGTACAAAAGTAGGCAGCAGACTGGATTTGGCCCTTGGGCCACAGTTTTTGCCAATCCCTGCTCTAGACTATTATCCCAACACAATATTGGTCAATATACAGTAAGTAAATATATGAGTGCTGAGTGAATTAATTGTAACACTCATGTGATTTTACACAGAGCATGCATATGATCTAGTGTACTGACTGGTTTGTAAATATGTGTTCAATAAATGTTCATTAGGTCAATTTTCAAACTCAAGTTAATACCAGAGTTATCAGAGTTTTCTGTTTCTTTAAATAAACTGCTTTTTTCCCCACTGTGTGTTGGAATAGGAAGGCCCTAACAGTCTGATTAATGAAGAAGAGTTCTTTGATGCTGTTGAAGCTGCTCTTGACAGACAAGATAAAATAGAAGAACAGGTATATCTATTATTGAAAATTCTAAGCTGAAATTTATTTTAACACTATAGGCATTCCTTGGTGTATATTATTTCATGTAAATAGAATTTGAACATTGTGAACTTAATAACCTAGAAGCTTAACTGTGAATACATTGAGTCACAAATGTAAAATAATCTTTTTTTTTTTTTGAGACAGAGTCTTGCTCTGTTGCCCAGGCTAGAGTGCAGTGGCACGATCTTGGCTTACTGCAACTTCCACCTCCTGGGTTCAAGCGATTCTTTTGCCTCAGCCTCCCGAGTAGCCGGGACTACAGGTGCGCGCCACCATGTCTGACTAAATTTTTTTGTATTTTTAGTAGAGACGGGGTTTTACCATATTGGCCAGGCTGGTCTCGAACTCTAGACCTCATGATCCGCCCGCCTCAGCCTCCCAAAGTGCTGGGATTGATTACAGGCATGAGCCATGGTGCTGGCCGTAAAATAATCTTTATAAGTCAGTTCCTTTGTATGTGAATTTCCAAGCAATCGAAAGAAAACCAATAATTGTTAAAAGGAACCATGCATAATTAACTTGAACTTAAATAGAAATGCTCTTTTTGCTTATTTCCCTCTAAGTGTCTAGCTTAAACCATTCTTTTAATATAAAGCATATATTTAGTCTAAGTAAAAAGCTTCTTTGAATTTTTCTTCACCAAGTATGATATGAAAAGGAAGATGACCAAAAACTTAAGGTTTTTCATCTATAGTAGTATTGTTTTTATTAACCCCTTTATTGCCTTCACTACTTCACCTTCAGTTTCTTTCTCACTTTTACTTTGTTCAGTGTTTTGTCATCATTATTGAATGTATAGCAGTTACACCCAGCTGCTGTGGAAATTGAAGAAAAGTTATTTCTTAAACCCATTAACTAGCTTCAAGATTAATTTGATACTTTGTCTTCTTTAATTTAGCAACAGTACGGTTACCATATGTTACAACTAGATGGTACTTAAGGACGAATTTTGTTATTCTTCCCCTTGTTTAAGCTATGCTAGTTATGGTGGAAGTTTAACCTTTTTGGGGGGCAAGTATTAATAAACTGTGGCTACAGAGTATCTTGCCAAATAATCATGTATGTGTCAGTTTTATACTACAAATGAATTTGCATAGAAAAGTTGGCTTGTTCATTTCCTGTCATTGCTAAGACAGTCATGGCTATTATGCACTTATTGGTCTACCTAAGGGTAAATCACCTGCAGTAGTAACTGCTTCTCATGTGTATCTTTCATTATTTTTTAAAAAATTACTGAAAAAAAGTTCATGTCACATTAATTTGTAAAGCTTATTGCTCATTTTTTTAATACCCAAAGGATGCTATGTACCACTCAAGAAGAGTGGGAACTTTTAGTTCCTAAATCGGCTCTACTTTTGGAAACCTAAAGTACTACTTGAAGTAGCATTATTTATTTGTTTCCCTTAGTTTTTTGTCTAGGATGTGCTGTTTTGGGAAAAAGTAGTGAATGAGTCAAGATACCTCAGTCTTACTCTTAGTTTTACCTCTAACTAACTTTGTAGCTATGAACTTATCACTGAATTCTCTGGGCCTTGGTTTTCTAATCTGTGAAACAAAGTAGACAAGATAATTCAAAACATCTCTTCTCTCTAAAATGCTACTCTACTGAATATCAGTATGGTGATTGAGTTGGGTTTGAGAGAATTGATGAACCTTTCTGTAAGCTTTAGAAAAAGAAATATTCATGGGGCCATCCAATCAACTTCATTCTATTCTTGACACTGTAGTAGATGCTCTGCAAAATAGTCATTGAACAGAGCATTGTTTTTCTTGCCTGATAGCCAGGCATGTTGATATGACAAAGATACAGTGTGGTAATACTCTATAGAGTAGTGAGAGCTTCAGTAATCCATAAAATCAGTTCCATAGATTTAGATCATTTCCCTCTTCATATTCAGTATATATTGCACAGATCTCTCAACAACACAGCCATTAAATGGATATTCTCCAAGTGACACTTATATCATACGTTTAGTTTACGTTATTTGCAAACATAGGGAAAGAAAGATACATGCGATAAACTGTTGCATGAGAAATGAGATCTTAGCAGTTGGTTGAAATAAATGAGAACAACCGAGGCAAACTAAAGAGGAAGAAGGAGGTCAAGTGGCAGCTTAACAGGAGTAAGATGATGAGATGAAGGGCAGAATACCTTCATGGAGAGGAGGCAAGGAGATATACATGATATGTTCTTAGGAACATAACTGAAGCAAACAATGATATTATTTCTAATTATATATAAACCTGTGGGTCAGCCTTCCAGGGGCTTGATAAGGTAGAATCATTGGAATTATTTGGCCAGGGTTTGGATAGGAGAGAATTGGCAGCAGCGTTAAGATTGACCCATGATAAATAATGCTATGCAGGTAGCAGGGAGTCTGACTAGGAGCAAAATCAAAGAACTTATCCCTCGCCTAACATAGTATCTGTGGAGTCAGAAAGAAGAGGTTAAATTGTGATATCTGAGGCAAGTATCAGGATTTGCCGTGTCTGCGGAATAGTTTCATAATTCTAATGGTTATAAGCACTAAGGCGTTCACTAAGTGAATGTTGGTAGTTCCAGGTTATATTATCCATTCTTCAGTTGCAAAATACACTTTAAAACCTTCCCATCTTAACATTATATGTTTTTTTAGTCACAGAGTGAAAAGGTGAGATTACATTGGCCTACGTCCTTGCCATCTGGAGATGCCTTTTCTTCTGTGGGGACACATAGATTTGTCCAAAAGGTAAGCTAATGTCAGAGTTTACTAAAAGTACACCTTGTATTGTTCTTCATTGTTGGTGGAAATATCTTTTATTTGAGACGGAGTCTCACTCTGTCGCCAGACTGGAGTGCAGTGGCGTGATCTCGGCTCACTACAGCCTCCACCTCCCAGGTTCAAGAGATTCTCGTGCCTCAGCCTCCCTAGTAGCTGGGATTACAGGCATGTACCACCACACCCAGCTAATTTTTGTATTTTTAATGGAGACAGAGTTTCACCATGGCCAGGATGGTCTTGATCTCCTGACCTTGTGATCCGTTCACCTCGGCCTCCCAGAGTGCTGGGATTACAGGTGTGAGCCACCATGCCCAGCCGGAAATATCTTGTAGTATAAGTTTTCTCCCCTTTTCATGAATTTAAGTAATGAGACTGTTTTTGGTTTTATATATTGTATTCCATATACATCCTCCAAAACAGTTAGGAATCTTGTTCTGAAAATAAAGTTCTTTCATTTTTATTTAAGGGGAAAGTAGGGGGTGGGCAAATAAGGAGTGGCTAGTCCAAAATTGTTAACCAGAAGTATATCCAGTTACACTAAATCTCTCTCTTCTTTGGGGTTAAATGGTATTACTTTGTATTATTGGAAGCACTACATTCTTTTTTGGAATGATTTTGGAACATAATACATAATAGGTGCATGAAGTCAGCAGTTGCTGCTGTGCTTGTTTCATATAGTGCTTTGTTTTCTCTTCCCTTTATCTTGTGTTTGGAAGTTGGTACTGAATGCTCTGTTGTGCCTTTGTTCTGATTACTTGGTTTTTTCTTTGTCTGTCTCTGGTAGCCCTATAGTCGCTCTTCCTCCATGTCTTCCATTGATCTAGTCAGTGCCTCTGATGATGTTCACAGATTCAGCTCCCAGGTACTGTATGAATGTATAGAGTGGACTTGAGTCTTTCTGTGCTATATTTCAGCCTGCTTTCCCAGTTCCTAGAAATCTTTTGGTTAGGCCACTGATTTTAGTTTTGAATTTTAAATAGTAACATTAAGCATTAAAAAGGTCTTCCTTGTCTACTAAATAGTTCCTCTGTCAGGTTTGCATGTGTCCTTTACTATTCACAGCTTGGAATTTTGTCATATAGGAGGTACTCCAGAAAGATTTTCAAACTGAATTGAAACAAATAGAAGATACTGGGTTTTGTATATCATGTAATATCTGTTTCTTCAATCAGGATTTAGCAGTTTTGATGGATGTGGTCTATATGATATGTTATAGCAGAAAAGCAGATTTTAGCAGTCTCACTTTTAAGCTAAAGTATCTCCAAATTATATTCAACAAAGAAATCACTTTTTAATAATATATTTCATTTCCATTGTAATACTAAGCTCTATTGAGCAGATTGTGTTTTCCTTATGCAAATTACCTTTGGATATTATAAATGAATATTTCTGTTCATATGCTAAATCTCTGGAAATTTGTTTTAATTTTTAGCATTGGTAAGGGTTTAGGAGTTTAAGACAGGAAGCTGGATGCTTGCGGTCTCTAAAGTCTGTACCCTCAAAATAAAATCAAATTACCATTGGAGGAAGTTTTTTTTAGTGTCAGCGTTAGTTCTTTTTTTTAATTTTCTTAATCTTCACATCTTTGCCATTCAACTTTTTATCTTTCTGGTGATTGCATCTTATTGGACTAGATTATATTATGTTAATCTTATATTAAAGACCTGAGCACTCTGGTCAGAATGACTAAGTTTAAACCCTGGTTAGGTGTATGATCCCAGTAAGTTTTCTAACTTTTTTATGCTTCATTTTTATGATTTAGCTAGAACCTGACACATAATAAGTGCTCAATAAATGTTACCTTTTATTGCTATTATAACATAATTTCTTTGAGCTAATAAAAGTTATCTACATCATTATTTTTTCCTCTATGAGAGTATTGCTATAAAAGTTTTTAAAAGTCATAGTTTAAAGAGATTTCTATTATTTTTATGTATATAAATAAAGTTTACATTAGTTTTTAACCTGCAATAGAGAAGAATATTAAGACTTTAATGTGTTTTTCTGACTTGTACAGCGTTTTTCTCCTTGAATACTTTTAAGAAAAAGATTTAGCAATTCTGGATCAGAAATCATCCATAACCAAATATACTACAGTATATTTTACCTTTTGCTTGTCCATTTATGCATTTTTTTAAAAATTTTACTTATTTATTTTCGAGACAGGGTCTTCCTGTGTTGCCCAGGCTGGAGTGTAGTGGCATGATCTGGGCTGACTGCAATCTCCACCTCCTAGGTTCAAGCAATTCTCCTGCCTCAGCCTCCCGAGTAGCTGGGATTACAGGCACGCACCACTACGCCCAGCTAATTTTTGTATTCTTAGTAAAGACGGGGTTTCACCATGTTGGCCAGGCTGGTCTAGCACTCCTGACCTCGTGATCTACCCACCTCGGCCTCCCAAAGTGCTAGGATTACAGGTGTGAGCCACCATGCCCGGCCCTGCATATGTTTTTAAAAAGAGACTCATATTCATAATGAATCTGTGACAAAACTACATAATACTGGGAGACTTTGGTTTATTGTGCTAAGCTCCACATTGCATTAAAATCATATCACAGACTAATCAAAAATGTAGGAATACATAGGCTATAAATGAAAGAAAATATAATGACAGCAAGGAAAGAATGTAAGCCAGTAATAAAGAATGCCTAAGAATTAGGGGTTCAGAACCCAAACCAGGGCCCTCACTGTAGTGCTGTAGAACAGCTGAATTGCTTTTAAGTCCAGGTAACTGTATCACTGAGAAGCAGGTGCCTATATTTTTACAAAATTTTGCTGACAGCTTACTTCTTCATAATATTAATAACTTTTTGTAAAACTCATGTATGTAACTTGAGAGAAATCTTGCTGGATTTTTTTTCTAATATATGGTGCTCATGATTGATCAGATCCTGTTTTAGCTTTTGATTATGTACTGTTTTATATGCCAGAAGAGGTAAAAATGAAGAAAATAACATTAAGGTCTTCAAGTATTTATTGTCCTTGCTAAAGCATTAGTTATCATTAGCAGACATGGACTCTAGCAATTAACTGTTGTAATTAAATTGTGTACCTTATGTTCGGCAGTTCCTTTATAATAGATGACTAATTCCCAATTGATAAGATATTTTGTTTCAGAGGATGTTACACTGGCTTATCAGCCATTATCAAAGGATCTAGCAAGTTGATTCTGTATAGTCACACTTCAGACTATAGCATTGGATGTAGATCTGGAGTTAATATTAGCTGAGAAACATTGCGTTACCTGGAAAACTCTTCCAGTTCAACACAGTGTAAAATTATAGTAGTGACTATACAGTAGTGTTACATTTTACAGTCCTCACACCCTATAGAGACTTTTGTATTAAGCAAAGTAAGAGGCTCAAAGGTTATTCATTAACATTAGAAACACTTATGTTATATTCCATTGCATAGGTCTTTTCTGTTTTTGTTTTTTGTGTTTTTTTTTTTTTTTTTTTTTTTGAGATGGAGTTTTGCTCTTGTTGCCCAGGCTGGAGTGCAATGGTACAATCTTGGCTCACTGCACCCTCCGCCCCCTGGGTTTAAGCTATTCTCCTGCCTCAGCCACCTGAGTAGCTGGGATTACAGGCACCTGCCACCACGCCCAGCTAATTTTTTTTCATTTTTAGTAGAGATGGGGTTTCACCGTGTTGGCCAGGCTGGTCTTGAACTCCTGACCTCAGGTGATCTGCCCGCCTCGGCCTCCCAAAGTGCTGGGATTATAGGCATGAGCCACCACACCTGGCCTACATTGTTCTTAATACACAAATATACATCAGTTACTCCACAGCACTTGAAATATTGGAGGTAGCCAAATTCTTTGTTTTGTAATATCTTCATAATTAATTAAAAAACTAAGTCGACATTTTTAATCACCTTTAATAATTTGCAAAAATATTATATAAGCATAATATAATCAATTCTTATTTACTTCAACAAATTTTAAAAGTCCAGATACAAATATCATGTCTAGTTTCTTGATCATTTATATCAGCTCCCATACAGAAGCCTTCTAAATCTCTGGTAATTTCGCTTTGCTGTTTACATAAGTGTTGGCTCATGACTACCTTGTTCTTCTTGAAATGATGTTTTATAGTCTTGAATTGGCTGAAATAATCAAGTGTACAACTCAGAGATGCCCTGAAAATAGCTTAAAATAAAATATATACATCTACTAGGAAATTAGTACCAACACATGAATCTGTCTGATGGGCAGATATTAGGAATGAAGTCACTCCAGATCTGAGAAATTAAAGTTGTAAAGGACTGCAGGTTCTGTGTTTTTTTGTTGTTTGTTTTTTCATTTTTGTTTTTTGGGTTTTTTTGAGACAGAGTCTCACTCTGTCACCCAGGCTGTAGTGCAGTGGCACAATCTCAATTCACTGCAACCTCCGTCTCCCAGGTTCAAGCGATTCTCCTGTCTCAGCTGGGAGTACAGGCATGCGCTATCACACCCAGCTAATTTTTGTATTTTTAGTAGAGACAGGGTTTCACCATGTTAGCCAGGCTGGTCTCGAACTCCTGACCTCAAGTGATCTGCCTCTCTCGGCCTCTAAAAGTGCTGGGATTACAGGCCTGAGACACCATGTCCAGCATTTTTTTTTTTTGTAAAGAGACAAGGTCTCACTTGTCCAGGCCGAGTGCAGTGGCATGATCATAGCTCTGTAATCTGACCTCTGAGCTCTGACCTCCTGGACACAAGTGATCCTCCTGTCTCTCAGCCTCCCAAGTAGCTGGGACTACAGGCATTCTACCACACCCAACTAATTGTTTTTATTTTTTGTAGAGACAGGGCCTTGCTATGTTGCCCAGGCTGGCAAGTTCTTGAAATAATGGCTGTGGCCACAAACTAGAAAATAGTTTTCAGGTGTACAGAGAATAGAAAGAATTTAGATTCATAAGTTGATCGTTTTGGTCACATTTATTTGCATAACACAGTTCACATTTAAAGGTGTCACCTTAGAAATCAAAGGGGAAGAACATCATCCTCTATTGAAAAAGAAATAAATCAAAGGATGTACAGTGAATTTGCAGCTTAATCTATGGGGAGCATCATTGCAAAAAAATGGTTCTGTATGAGGCTCTTTCCCACCCTTTGTCCACAGGATCAATTATTGTTGTGGTAATTATTTCACCCCTCTCCCTTTTTTAGTGTACAAGTGATACATGCTAATTTTAACAGAACTTGAAAGTAGAATAAAATTAAAATAATAGTTTACTAATATTCCATTTATCTTCTCATATATATGAGATAAATATTAAGGTGTATGTTCTTATCCATATGTGCCTGATTTTTTAAAATCTGGCACATATGGATAAGTACATACACCTTAATATTTTTTTCTTCTACCAAAATAGATAACTCTATATAAACTGTTTTATAATCTTTATTTTAAACTTATATTTAGGCCCATCTTCCCATCAGTAAATATAAGTCTATATGTCTTCGTCTATTTATGCATATGCATGGCTGGATTTACCTACTCACCTAATATTGAACATTTAGCTTGTTTTTGGTTTTTCTCTGTTATATATAGTGCTACAGTGAGCATCCTTGTATATACATCTTTGCACCCTTATCTAATTATTTTCTTAGAATATATTCCTGGAAGCATAATTGTGGGAACAAAGACCATGAACATTTTCAAGTGTTTATTTTATTATTTTATTTTATTTTTATTAATTTTGATACAGGGTTTTGCTTTGTTCCCCAGACTGGAGTGCAGTGGTGAGATCACCACTCACTGCACCTTGACCTCCTGGACTCAAGCGATCCACCTGCCTCAGTCTCCTGAATAGCTGGGGCTAAGGACTACAGGCACACACCACCATGCCCAGCTAATTTTTTTATCTGTAGCAGAGACGAGGTCTCACTATGTTGCCCAGGCTGGTATTTTATTTATTTTTTAAGAGATAGGGTCTCATTCTGTCATCCAGGCTAGAATGCAGTGGCACAATCATAGCTCACCGCAGCCTCAAGTGATCTTTGCCTCAGCCTAAGTAGTTGGGACTACAGGCATGGGCCACCACTCTCAGCTAATTTTTTTTTCAATTTTTTATTTTTTGTAGATATGGGGGTCTCACTGTGTTGCCTAGGCTGGTCTTGAACCCCTAGCCTCAAGTGATCATCCCACCTCAGCCTCCCAAAGTGCTGGGATTACAGGCCACAGGCCTCAGCCAAGTTTTAAAAATTTTTACTGCCACACTCTTCATTAGAAAAGTTGAACCAGCTTACATTCCCAGGCCAGTTTTCTATTGATATAGTAGCACTGAATATTATAATTCAGTTAACTTTTGTCAATACGGTAGGCTAAAAGTGCTATGTTCTTAGCCATCTCTCTTTTGGGTTAACAGTGCACTATTTTGTTATTATTATTCTATCTAACAAGCCCCCTCTATGGTTTTGTGACTTTGTAGTAAGCGTAGTTGTATTTCTTTTTTTGAGGTGGAGTCTCACTATGTTGCCCAGGCTGGAGTGCAGTGGCGCGATCTCGGCTCACTGCACCCTCCGCCTCCCGGGTTCAAGTGATTCTCCTGCCTCAGACTCCTGAGTATCTGGGACTACAGGCATGCACCACCACGCCTGGCTAATTTTTTGTATTTTTAGTAGAGAGGGGAGTTCACCGTGTTAGCCAGGATGGTCTCTATCTCCTGACCTCGTGGTCCGCCTGCCTCAGCCTCCCAAAATGCTGTGATTACAGGCATGAGCCACTGAGCCTGGCCAACATAGTTGTATTTCTTTTACATGCATAAAAGAAAGAGATCTGAGCTGTTTTTGAGCCCTTCTAGACTCTCTTTTTTTTTTTTTTTTTTTTTAAGTAGATGAGGTCTTGCTATGTTGCCAAGACTTAACCTCAAACTCCTAGGCCCAAGCAATCCTCCCAAGCTGCTGGGACTACAGGCATGAACCACCATGCCCAACTTAGACTTTTATTGTACTGTCAAAAGGCAATTTTCTTTTCAAATTTCTGGGTAATAGTGTTAGAAAAATCCTGCTTGGTAGCCTCCAGAAATGGCATCATACTGAGTGATTCAAATATGAGGTAAAAGAAAAGGTTAGAATTGGAGTGAACGTCCCCTCTTATCTCAAATGTATTTTATCTCCATTTTGTTTCATAGTTTATTAGTTTGAGAATGCTTTGTATGTCAGCTAATCATTTTCAACTCTAGGTCCAGAAAAATCAAGGGCATGATGTCTGAAATTACACTTAGCCTAATTAAAACTTAGAAACACTGTTCACCTTCTTCAGTGTTTTTGATTGAGTCTTTTTCATTTATAAGTGACAGAAGGTGTTACTATAACATTATTTCCTAGAATGTCAAATTTTGAGCCTAATAGCATGGTAAATTTGGCTATATTTGGTTTTCGTTGTTGTTGTTGTTGTTGTTTTTAATGAAACTTAGTATTTCCTTGTTTCCCACTTCATTTTTTTTTTTTTTTTTTTTTTTTTTGAGATGGAGTCTCACTCTGTCGCCCAGGCTGGAGTGCAATGGTGCGATCTCGGCTCACTCCCAGCTCTGCCTCCCAGGTTCACGCCATTCTCCTTTCGCAGCCTCCCGAGTAACTGGGACTACAGTCACCCGCCACCAGGCCTGGCTAATTTTTTTGTATTTTTAGTAGAGACGGGGTTTCACCGTGTTAGGCAGGATGGTCTCGAACTCCTGACCTTGTGATCTGCCCGCCTCAGCCTCCCAAAGTGCTGGGATTACAGGCATGAGCCACCGCACCTGGCCTCTCACTTCTTTTTAATATGTAGTGTCATAACCGAACAGTAAAGTGAGCAGATTATTAGGTTAAATCTGAAGTGTCAGTCTGGTCACCAGTGCCCAAGTTACTGCCCCTATGGTAATATTGGTTACTTCATATTTTCCTACAGCAAACATAAAATTTGTTATAGTGAGATTTTTACCTGTATACCTCTCTTAACTTTAATGTTATTACCTCAAGGAAGATATTATAATGAATGAAGATTCCATGATGAAAGTTTTGCAGAGTTTATTACAGTGATTTAGTACTTCATTAGAATCTTTAGTTTTTTAGGAGCACAGCACTGAATGTTTGTTTCTTTGTTGGACCTTTTGAAAACCGGTTTTCCATTGATGCAGTGTAGCTGTTACAGGAATATCATTTTTAAAACATTTTTATACAGCATGGCTGAAAATTGAACCTGGGCCTCCCTCATGGCCTGCCATTGAAGGAATAGCATTTTTTGCCTATATAGAAAGACAATGTTAAATGTGCTTTCTATATATTTTTTAACTTGTGCTACCTACTATGTGTTTATATTTGTGGAATCTGTTTTCTTTTGGACAAAACCACAAATCAAAAACACCTCGTTTCTTAGGCATTTGAAATCCCTAATTCAGAATAATCTCCCAAACAGAAACACAACTACCTGCATTCTTTTTGACAAAAGAGCTAAGTAGCATTAAAAAATTATTTTAAACCCAATCCTGTTTTTTAACAGAATAGAATTCTTCTGTTCTTCACATTCTTCTTTCAGAGGTAACCTATTGAAAGTAGGGTTTATTTGGGAGAAGCATTTCTTTCTGTCTCTTATCTCATAATAAATACAGGTGTGCTTAACTGCTAGTTTCCTACCTCAAAGATATACTCAAATCTAAAGATTTTTAAGATTTTGGGATCTGAAGAGTAAACATTTCTCCTAATCACAATGTGACAGAGACAAATGAATCAAGCCAATGCTACTTTTATTTATGCATACTAACTGGAAATTTTCTTTTTGGAAATCAGATACATTTTGTATGTATTAGTAATTTGGAATCCTGCATTAGTTATCCTTGCCCTCCCAAAGCAGATTCTGAAATTATAAAGGTGCACAGGTTCTCCATGCAACACCAAAAGTTACATTTTCCAAGGCTTTGTAAAATTGTAGAATGTCCTGTTAGTTAAATTTCTGTCAAATCAGTAACTCACACTGTTTTGAGAATTATGAATAAAGGAATAAAATATTGTTAGTGTTTATTTAGTACAAAAATAGATTATAGAATCTCAGCATTTTTGTCAAAAAATTTCTTTTTGATGATTGACAAATCAGGAGACACTTAAGGCCATACCTGCTTTCAGTAATCAAAAATGCATTTAAGATCCAGAAACTTGAGGTAGCAGAAGTATACATCACTATCACATATAACATATCCTTTGGTATAGAAAATTATATTCCCAGAGTGAGTTTCTTTTTTAAAACCGTTAATGAGGCCAAAGTGGGAAGATCACTTGGGACCAGGAGTTCAAGACCAGCCTGGGCAAGATGGCGAGACCCTGTCTCTACAAAAAATTAACTGGGTGTGGTGGTGCACTCCTGTAGCCCCACCTACTCAGAGGCTGAGGCAGGAGGATCCCTTGAGCCCAGGAAATTGTAGTGGCAGTGAGCTATGATCATACTACTGTACTCCAGTCTGGGCCACGAAGTGAGACCCTGTCTCTTAAAAAAAAAAAATTAGCTGGGCATGGTGGCACAGGCATATAGTTTTAGCTACTTAGGAGGCTGAGACAGGAGGATCGCTTGAGCCCAGAAGTTCAAGATTACAGTGAGTTATGATTGTGCCGCTGCACTCCAGCCTGGGTGACAAAATAACCCTGTCTCTGGGGGATGGAGAGGAAGTTGATTATTTACTTTGAAATATGTTCAAAACTGATTCCTGTTCTATATTCCTAATGAACAGAATAGACTTTATATAAAACAAATAGTTAAGGATAAAATTTTAATGGAAGTATAATATATATATTTTCCAGCTCTTCTGTCTTCTAATGTATTTATTACAGAAAATGAAATTACTTTGTTTCCACAATCTTTGTATCACTTCCGTTCTCCAATAAATCTGAGAATTCTGGTAGTGTGAAATATTCAACTTTCTTTGCTTATTTACATAAAATGTATAAGGACAATTTGTGATAGTTAAGAGTTACATTTAAATATCAGTAAAAAGTTATAAATTTAAATTAAAAATTTTTTAAAAGGAAATTATTAGAAATTTAAAAAGAATGAACTAAAAGGTGATTATATGTAAATGCTTGCATATATGAATATTAGCATTGTCCCTAAAATAATTTAGAACAAAGAAATTGGAATCAAATAAATAAAGCTTTGATTATTTTTAAACTGGCTTATATTCCATGATAAAAGAGAGGTTTATCAGTGGCATAAGGAAGGTTTTTCACCTTTTTTGTATTGAAATCTTTGACATATACATATATATCTTTGCTCATCTTTGTGTATCTTTGCTCATATGAGAGCAAAGATATAAGCAAAGATATGCTGTCTCTCTATATGTCTTTGTTCATACCAGACCTTCCTGATATCTCCACATAGTCTTAAATATAGGAACATTAGACTGGATGATCTCTGTGCCCCCTTTATCTCTACTCTTCCATTATTTTATACTTTAACACATCATCTCTGTTTTATGATATAGAATGGAATATTTCCTTTTTCCAGAAAATGCTTATTTTGGTCACTTGATACACATTAGGCCAATATGTGTTACTTGAGTGACCCATCTTCCTTCTTTTCATTTCTGTCTCCTGTCATTAACCTGGATATCTGGAATGTGGACTAAACTCTTCAAACACTATGTAAAACCTACTAACCTTTGTGCATTTGGTTGCTCAGCTACTAAGAGCACCATTTCTGAACTGAAGTTAACTGAATATACCATTCTGTTTTAGAGATTATGACATACCTTTTGGATTCTCATGCCTTTTTCCTCCCCTCTCAAGGTTGAAGAGATGGTGCAGAACCACATGACTTACTCATTACAGGATGTAGGCGGAGATGCCAATTGGCAGTTGGTTGTAGAAGAAGGAGAAATGAAGGTAATTCCCCCTGAAATGTTATAGATTGCCAAAGACGTCTCTGTTTCAGTCATATTATCATTACTATTGATATGAATAAGGATAGCACTTTCAACTTACCTTTAAAACAAATTATTACATGTGATCAAAGCAGTACCATATATTGAGCAATAAAATGTCTTTTTGCTTTTCTGGTTTTGCCTTTACTAAAGTTTTTTATGATTATAATATAAATATATGATTAAACCTTTCTGTTCTGACTAGGCCATGAAGAAAATAAAATTTGGAGAATTAGATATGACCAGGTCACAATTAGCTGATGGTCCTGTATTTGGATATTTCCTTTTGTTTTTTTAACATACTGAATGTTGTGCCTAGATGACACTTTGATTCACTCCCTTTTTGGTCTATACCCTCCTTCTTTTCCCTTCTCTTACTGCACCTTTATTTGATATTTGGACATTGGTCAGTTAATCTTGTTTACATCCCTAAACACAGGGACAGAAAATAAGAGCAGGGACTGAGAGATACAGAGATGGATTGAAAAGCAAAAGCAACATTGAATTTTGGATTCTCTCATTCCTAAGGGACTATGCTAAATAAAGATACAAAGATAATAAGACACTCTCCAAGCTAAAGCTTTAGTTAAGGAAAAAGAATATTGACATTTAAAAGATACTATTGGCCAGGCACAGTGGCTCATGCCTGTAATCCCAGCACTTTAGGAGGACGTGGCAGGTGGATTACTTGAGCTCAGGAGTTCAAGTCAAACCTGGGCAACACGGTGAAACCCCGTCTCCACAAAAAATACAAAAATTAGCTGGGTGCAGTACCACACACTTGTAGTCCCAGCTACCCAGGAGGCTGAGGCAAAAGATTCCTTGAGCCAGGGAGGTCAAGGCTGCAATGAGCCGCATTTGTGCCACTGCACTCTAGCCTGGGTGACAAAGTGAGACCCTGTCTAAAATAAATAAATAAATAAATAAATAAATAAATAAATCTATTACTTGGCTCCATCTGATAATGTACTGAGTGAAGAGTACAGATGAGTGGTGGAGAAAATCAGAAAAGAAAGATCTCTGTGATTTGAAACAATTAGATTGTTTTACAATGCAGAGAAGCATTTGAACTACATCTGGAATTAAAAACAAAGTTGTGACAAGGATGAGGTGAGGGCATTTTAGGAAAAAAATTATAATGTGAGCAAAAACTTGAAAGCAAACTTTTTAGTCAGGATTTTTGCATAATCTGTGTTGACCAGAATTATTCTGGCAAATAAGATATAATATTAGATGCTGGGATTTCCTCTCCCCTTGAATAAGGAACAAATTAAGACATAAGATAAAAGAGACAGATAAATGAGATACCAGAATGTTAGCTATAATTCTGATAAGGTGATTGTAGAAAATAGTTTGAGATCAGCTGCTACATACAGGGTCTTGTTACTCCAGAATTAAGCATGTTCCTGGCATTACTGGATAATCACAAACCTTCACTACAGAAGCGGGCCAGGATGTATGCTCTTCGCGGAAGAAAGGGTTGAGCCAGACCTGCCTTATTTCTTCTTCTGTAGTCATCATTCAGTCACCGTAGAGTCACCTCCCTCTGGGGAGGAGGAAGTGAAGTACTGAAAAGAAGCCAGGAGTGATGGTCTGGATGACGTCCCTCTACCTGGAATGAGGAATAGAAAATAAGTACTCCTACAGCACACAGCGTTAGAGAGAAATTGGGCCTAGATTATAGGAAGCATAAAGTTACTCTCTAAAGAGAATAGTCGTTGTCTATAACAGTAGACTAGCCACTGTATGAAAAGTATCTTTTTTTTTTTTTTTTTTGAGACAGAGTTTTGCTCTTGTCACCCAGGCTGGAGTGCAATGGCATGATCTTGGCTTATCGCAGCCTCCACCTCCTGGGTTCAAGTGATTCTCCTGCCTCAGCCTCCCGAGTAGCTGGGATTACAGGCACCCACCACTACGCTGGGTTAATTTTTGTATTTTTAGTAGAGATGGGGTTTCACCTTGTGATCCGCCCGCCTCAGCCTCCCAAAGTGCTGGGATAACAGGTGTGAGCCACTGCGCCTGGCCCGAAAAGTGTAGTTTTAAGAAGATCAAGCCGACAGGGAAGAAACTGGAGAACAAGCAGACTACTTAAAAGAGTCAGGCACAAAGTGATGAAAGCCTACCTAGAACAGTAGAAAAGTCAAACTGTTGGATGTCTTAGCGAAGACATTTTAGACAAAAAATAATAATGTGAGCTAGAGGCCTCCCTGCTCTGCACCTTTGGCACCACGTCTAGGAACTGCCAGTGCCATGGTGTCAATAGATTCCTGCCTCACCCCAATCATCTCTGCTATGCTTTATTAAGAACAGTTTTTGACTGGTGGCAGTGGCTCACGCCTGTAATCCCAGCACTTTGGGAGGCCAAGGCGGGCAGATCACCTGAGGTCAGAAGTTCGAGACCAGCCTGGCCAACATGGTGAAACCCTGTCTCTACTAAAAATACCAAAAATTAGCTGGGCGTAGTGGCAGGCATCTGTAATCCCAGCTAGTCAGGAAGCTGAGACAGGAGAATCGCTTGAACCTGGGAGGCAGAGGTTGCAGTGAGCCGAGACGGCGCCATTGCACTCCAGCCTGGGCAATAAGAGCGAAACTCCGTCTCAAAAAACAAAGTAGAATAGTAAAAAGCTTACTAGCTGTGTGAACTGTAAAGGGAGGAATCAAAAGTCTAGAGTTTCTAGTTTGGGTAGCTGGGAAAACGGTGGTCCCAATAATATGAGTAATAAATAGGTAGGGGAAGGTAATCTGTTGAGAGATACTCTAAGAAAAACTATGTGAAATGCCTAACAGTGTCTAGCCCCATAGGTCCTTCATAAATTGACACTTGGTTCTCCCCCATGATGACATGTTTCTTCATTTCTCAAGAATATTTATCACATAATTATCTGAAGTAGCAAACTCTATAATTTTAAAATAATTAATTTTACTAGCATTTAAGGTATGTAACCTCAGTATTTAAAGCAAGATAGATCTGTATTTACGTTTTTGCCATCTTAGCTTTCAGCCATTGATTTAACAAATAACTGAGTGCCTACTGTGTTTCATATACTATTCTAGATGTTGGGGATACAGCATTGAACAAAGCAGCCTTAATTTAGTATCTTTAAGGAGAATATATTCTAGCCAGGTTTATTTGGTTTTCTTAGCCATGTTAAACAGTCTTTTGAGAATGTTTAGTAAATAATGCCTAATTCAAATTGATACATTTATTTTTAAACAACTCACAATAAGTCATTTATCACATATGCATGTTTTTATATGAAGTTTACCTTGGATTTATAATTTTAAGTACTTTTTTGTCTGTTAATTTGAAAATTTTTAATTTTCTTTTAGCAGAATATGTTCTATAAATAAACTTTCATAAAAATCTAAAGAGCAGCTATATTTAAAAGCATGCTTTCATGCTTTTATGGGCTTGATTTTTAATTTTCTAACAGTTTTGGAATTATGTTCTCTTTAGGTATACAGAAGAGAAGTAGAAGAAAATGGGATTGTTCTGGATCCTTTAAAAGCTACCCATGCAGTTAAAGGCGTCACAGGACATGAGGTCTGCAATTATTTCTGGAATGTTGACGTTCGCAATGACTGGGAAAGTAAGCTGTCATTATTAATATATTTTAATCTAATTATTATTTTGAATTTAATATCAAATCCAACCTAGTTTTCTGCATCTCATACATAGTTTACAAAGTCAACGTAGAAAGTATTTGGAAAATCATATAGAGGACTAGCAATACATTTATATAGAGCTTTTCAGTGTATGAAATGCTTCCTAGTATGTAATTTGATCCAATAACCTCAGTAATCCTACAGTGATAGGTAGTTATTATTGCTTATTTTACATACAAATAAAGTAAAATTCAGATAGGCGAAGTGACTTGTCAAAGGCAACAAGAGCTATATGGTGGAGAAGCCAAATCTGAAATTGAAGATTTCTGTTTCATCATCTACTCTTTCCTAAACTGTTTCCATGGTAAATCCTAGGTGAATCCTTTTGTGATTACTTTAGAATTATTATTATTATTTTTTTAGACGGAGTTTCGCTCTTGTCGCCCAGGCTGGAGTGCAATGGCATGATCTCAGCTCACTGCAACCTTTACCTCCCCAGTTCAAGCGATTCTCCTCCCTCAGCCTCCCAAGTAACTGGGATTACAGGCACACACCATCACACCCAGCTAATTTTTGTATTTTTAGTAGAGACGGGGTTTTGCCATGTTGGCCAGGCTGGTCTCGAACTCCTGACCTCAGGTGATCCACCTGCCTTGGCCTCCCAAAGTGCTGGGATTACAGACGTGAGCCACTGCACCCAGCCTAGAGTTATTCTTAGTGTGTATTCCCCTTAGACACAAAATTTCCTAAGTATAGATACTTCTCAACATCATCAGATGTTTATCATTGGCAGTTTGAATCCCTTTTTCACAGAAATAGCCACCTAAGATTAGATATAACAATTTATTTAACATCAATAAATTAGGGAAAAGGGAAGGGTTTTAGTGTTAGGGAATTATTCGTGCCTGAGTGATGCAGTAGTGATTAGAATTGCTTTCTTGCTGTGGAAGATAGATATTGGGCCAAAGAAAATGAGGCTTCCTGGTGATCAGACCTCACATCCCTAATCTGTAACCATAATACTAAGTATTAGCTACCTTCCATTTGGATGTAACCTAGATAGGGCAGGATCCTGTTCAGTTTATCATACTGTCCATTCGTACTTGACTTTCAACATAAGTGAATTGATCACATTCTAGGAAAAGATAATATATCTTTTTATTATTCTCTTCATTTCAGCAACTATAGAAAACTTTCATGTCGTGGAAACATTAGCTGATAATGCAATCATCATTTATCAAACACACAAGGTAAAGATCTCTTCATTCATCCTAAAAGGATTTCAGTGTAGTTCAAACTCAGACATACAGATTCTCTAAAGTAAAATTGGGGAGGTTATTAAAAGCCACAAAAATCCAAAGAATTTATTAATGATTCATGAATGTCATGTATTTGAAAGGTATATCAACTTGTTCAGAACAGAAATATGTGCAGGCAAGAATCTGAGAGATACAATCTAGAAATAGAGTGCTTGATAAAAATCAATGGTTAGTTCCCTTTATGCGCTTTTTATTTTTATAGAGACAGCGTCTTGCTATATTTCCCAGGCTAGTCTCAAACTCCTGAGCTCAAGTGATCCTCCTGCCTCAGCCTCTCAAGTAATTGGAACTACTGGTGTATGCCACACTCTTAGCTTTCTTTATACACAGTTTAAGTCTAGAAAAGAGCCTTCTGAAATACTGAAATCCATTTAAATACCTTTCTAGTATCTAGTCTCTATAAGAGGTAAATGATAGTTACCAAATATGAAAGTGAATTATAGCTTCCTGTGACGACAACAATAAGGGTAATGGCTAGCATGGTATTAGCCTATGTTAGGACTAATAGATATAAAAGTAAATGGATTATCCGAAAGCAAAGAAAAATCACAGAGCATGACTTGAGAGGTTAGTCATACACCAGAGCACACAGAAACATAATTTAAGTTAGTTCTCTTTCACCTTATTTCTTCTGCTATTCCTGATATTTAAAATTATAGAATCAATATTTCTCTTGCCTTATTCTTCTCTTTCTCTTCTGAAAACTGCCCAGTAACGTAATGTGTATAGCATAATAAAAGGAATTAAAATTTTGGAGAGATCCACCAAAAACAGTATTAAACATTATAAAAGAAATATAATGATTTAGTAGATACTTCGTTTTTCCAATTCAGTGAAAGCTTCATTTTTCTTTTTTAAATGGTTTTTAATTGAGTGCAGTATATGAAAACATTATAAGTCTGTTATGTATTTCTTAAACTCAGTCTTGTCATCTGAGACATCTTATATCTAATAATTAGGAGCCATACTTAATTTTACATGGTAGCTGCTCAGAAATGCGTAACAATTAAGATTCTGTTTCAGCATACAAATTTTGAAGTCTAATTTGAAATCTAAAATTTAGTAAATGTCAGAATATTAATTAATCACCCTGTAATTTGGAATGAAGATAAATGACCAATAATTTAGAACCAAAAGAACCTTATTATCTGAAAATAATCCATCATGGAAAACAATCTGCTGAACGTATTCTACTAGATAAATAGTAGATGGAGGGAGGGTCATATAAGTTGTATCAGGATTGAAAAATAAAACTAGAAATTATTAAAATAATAAATCTTATATGTAACAAAATTTGTTACAGTTATAATTATTTGCCAATTCTTGGAATAAACAAATTGTCCTGGAATCATTTTTTCAAGAAATCACATTACATTCACAATGTATGTAACCATACCACTAACACTATATCTGAAATTTATCATCACCCCAAACAGAAACTCCGTACTCATTAAGCAACAACTCTTCATTCCCTCTCCTCCCATTCCATAATAATGTTCTGCTTAGACCCAAAGTCTATAGTGTTATTTACACTACAATATTTTTCCCTTTAAATTTGACATCTTTTGCAGTATGGTCTTAAAAGAGGGCTACTGGTCTCTTGATATTTAAGTCATTCTCATTCTTTAAATTTCTATCTTATCATCCTGTGGATTTGTATTCATTAGGTCTAAATTTGCCACATCTTCATGTATTACTTACTGTCTCCACACAATTTACCCAACACTGTATTCGTCAACTACATGAAATTTTGTATCTTTAAAAAATGAATCATTTCATCTTGCAAATGATTTGTATTGTATGCTATTTATTACTCTCAGTAATCAGGAATGACGCTGCATAACAAGGACTAGTCCAGATACATATACGAGATAACCAAAATAAAAGTAACTTAAATAGGATAAAAGTTTTTTTTTCTCATTTAAAGTAGGTAGTCCCATTTATTGAAGACTTAGGCTCCATGTCATTCCCATAGTATATGTTTCCCCTTGCATACCTTAATATTGAAATATTTAATCTAAGTGACTTAGAATTCTTTATAATGTGATTTGATTCAAATAAGCCTTTTTTCTTTAAATCTTTGAATCTAAGCGGAACATAATCATGGAGTATAAGGAGAGAGGAATGGAAAGTTGTTGCTTACTGGGCACAGAGTTTCTGTTTGGGATGATGATAAATTTCAGAGATAGCAGTATGGTTACATAACACTGTGAATGTAATTAATGTCCCTGAATTGTACCCTAAAAGTTAGTTAAAATGGCAAATTATACGTGTATATATTTTACTGCAATTAAAAAAATAGAACATTATTCCTTTTATTATATTGTTCTGCCAAGCTATTAACTCTGTTCATAATTAATCATTTGGTAGATATCCTCAGATGCTTTCCATTTAAAATTTGAGAGATTTTACCTTCAATTAAGACATTTATTGGCATTATATTTCTCTTGTTAGTTCCATGTTAGATCTGTTTTTCAGAAGATCTTTACTTCTCCACAGAGGGTGTGGCCTGCTTCTCAGCGAGACGTACTATATCTTTCTGTCATTCGAAAGATACCAGCCTTGACTGAAAATGACCCTGAAACTTGGATAGTTTGTAATTTTTCTGTGGATCATGACAGTGCTCCTGTAAGTACAAATATAAATGTGTATAATTAAACAATATAAAGCTAAATACACAATGCAGGACAAAGACGATAAACACAGCCCATACACAATACTTGATTTGATAATGCTTCTTAGATTTTATGTTGGATTGACTGCTAGGAACAGTATAGCCCATGTGTTGTCTGAGGGCAACAGTCATGGCTATGAGCATTCCACCAGGGCTGTTTACCTTTCCTTCTAAGGTTTGGTGAAACAGCCAAAAGGGCAGTAGGCTACTTCCCACAGTTATCTCTTAAGCCATTATCAACTACCAGCCAAACCTCTGTGGTTTACCACAATTTAGCTCCATTTACTACTTAAGAGGAGGGAATCCTGGGCAACATGGTTAGACCTCATCTCTATTAAAAAAAATTTTTCTTTTTTTTTTTTAATTAGCCAGGCCTGGCGATGTGCACCTGTGGTCCTAGCTACTCTGGAGGTTGAGGCGGGAGGATTGCTTGAGCCCAGGAGTTTGAAGCTGCAGTGAACTATGATGGCACCACTGCACTCCAGAGTGGGCAACAGAGCAAGTCCTTGTCCCCAAAAAAAGTGGGTGGGGAGGAATCCTGGTGTCATATCAGCTTGGTGCTTATAAGATTTCACTGGAGATACTTTTAAGAGTTACGATTTTGGTTAACCTAATATAATATTAGACCAGCAGAGTTTACAAAATACTGGGTATCTACTGATGCTTTGTTTTTTGTTTTGGCAGCTAAACAACCGATGTGTCCGTGCCAAAATAAATGTTGCTATGATTTGTCAAACCTTGGTAAGCCCACCAGAGGGAAACCAGGAAATTAGCAGGGACAACATTCTATGCAAGATTACATATGTAGCTAATGGTATGTATTTTATTGTTTTTGCTCTTTGATAATGTGGCTGTTCTTGATCATGACCTATATGACAACAATTTGGACAAATGCCTTTTAGTTCTTATCCATTAGATTACTAATTTTTAATTTGGAGAAAGGTATATCAGAATTACTAGAGAATCTTTGAAAATACAGATGTCTGAATTTCACCCTGGAACTACTACTATATGAGTATTTCTGAAGCTAGAGCTGGATAGGAAAATTTTAAAACTTTATCCCTAGGTCACTGTCATATACCCTTTTTTTTTTTGAGATGGAGTCTCGTTCTGTTGCCCAGGCTGGAGTGCAGTGGTGCAGTCTCAGCTCACTGCAACCTCCGCCTCCTGGGTTCAAACGATTCTCTGCCTCTGTAGCTGGGATTACAGGTGCCCACCACCATGCCTGGCTAGTTTTTTGTATTTTTAGTAGAGACGGGGTTTCACCATCTTGGCCAGGCTGGTCTTGAACTCCTGACCTTGTGATCCACCCACCTCGGCCTCCCAAAGTGCTGGGATTACAGGCGTGAGCCACTGCGCTCGACCTAGCCTTCATATTTAAGCACCATTTTCTTAGATATTTGCCTCATAGAATATATTTATTATTAGGAATATAAGCAACAATGGGGAAGGAAATTAAGAGTTCTTTTACTCATTGTCAGCCTTTTTAGCTTTCTGAATCAATGTTCCCCTAGTCCTTATTAGTTGCTAGTTACATATTTATTTCTCTTTGGCATTCATTGTCAGGCTTTTTGTTTTCTGAGTCAGCGTTTCCCTAGTCCTTATTAGTTGCTAGTTACATATTTCTTTCACTTTGGATAGGTCTTTTCATTGCTTGCTTTGGGTCCTTACTTCACCTACTTTGCACCTGGAGTAATCATTGCAACCTCTCTCATCAAAAGTCAAACCTTCTTTATACAGGGCCATAACTGCTAGTATGTTCAAAGAAACAGTTGTACCTGAGTAAGTTACTATTTAATTATAGTACAGATTTGTGAATAATCTGCCCTAAATAACCTTAAGTGGTGCTATACTAATTTTTGCAGGTAATTTCGGGAACCAAGAACATTGTAGAAAGGTTATAAATGCTTTCTTATTTGCTGTCTGATTATGTCTGATGGATAGTGTTAAGGAATGAAGGGTTGGGACTGAAAAGATACTAATTGGTCCAGCTGGGTACAGTGACTCAGCCTGTAATCCCAGCACCTTGGGAGGCTGAGGCGGGCGGATCATGAGGTCAAGAGTTTGAGACCATCCTGGCCAACATGGTGAAAACCCGTCTCTACTAAAAATACAAAAATTAGCTGGGCATGGTGGTGTGCACCTGTAATCCCAGCTACTCGGGAGGCTGAGGCAGGAGAATCACTTGAACCCCGGAGGTGGAAGTTGCAGTGAGCCAAGATCGCGCCACTGCACTCCACCCTGGCAACAGAGCAAGACTCCGTCTCAAAAAGAAAAAGAAAAGATGCTAATTGGTCCAATGTGAGGAATATTTTAAAAGCAAGGGAACAAATTAAGTGCTTCACATATGTTTGGAGAATTGTATCTTAATACATTTTAATTTTCCTTTATCTTGCAGTGAACCCTGGAGGATGGGCACCAGCCTCAGTGTTAAGGGCAGTGGCAAAGCGAGAGTATCCTAAATTTCTAAAACGTTTTACTTCTTACGTCCAAGAAAAAACTGCAGGAAAGCCTATTTTGTTCTAGTATTAACAGGTACTAGAAGATATGTTTTATCTTTTTTTTAAACTTTATTTGACTAATATGACTCTGTCAATACTAAAATTTAGTTGTTGAAAGTATTTGCTGTGTTTTTTGATGTTCCCCTATAGAGTATTGTTTCGTTGGTTTTTGTTGTTGTCGTCGTCGTCGTTTTAAACAGAGTCTTGCTCTGTTGCCTAAGCTGGAGTGCAGTGACACCATCATGGCTCACTGCAACCTCGACCTCTGGCCTCAAGGAATCCTCTCATCTCGGCCTTCCAAGTAGCTGAGAGTCCCCACAGGCATGTGCCACCATGCTCAGCTAATTTTTTATTTTTTGTAGACATAGGGGTCTTGCTGTGTTACCCAAGGTGGTCTTGAACTCCTGGCCTCAAACAATCCTCTTGCCTCAGCCTCCCAAAGTGCTGGGATTACAGACATAAGCCACCGTGCCTGGCCTTGAGAATTATAGTTTATAGCCTTTAAAACTTAATTCTTTTATTGTTTCCTTTTTCTTCTAATGCTAATGTAAAGAAATTTTGATATTATAGAACTATAGAATTGTAGAAGTGCAAACTTCCTGTATTCTTTCCTTTCCTAGAAACTTTTTTTTTGTATATTCTTCCAGATTTTTCTGTGTATGTACTGACATATTTTTGAGTGTTAAAATGTTTATACTTAACTATTATAACAAAATTCTTGTTATATAACCTTTTTTTCACTTAACAATGTATCTTAACTATCTTTCTTTATAAGATTTAAGATGTGTAAAACATCTCATTCTTTTAACATCTGTTACATGCATGTTGCAGAATTTATTAACTAGTCCCATGTTAATGTCTGAGTTGGTTCCATATTTTTACTGTCAACCAGTACAGCACTGAACACCTTTATGCAAAGAGGTAGAAATCTTTAACTTTATTTTGGTGTTGTTGAGACAAAGTTTCTGTCTTGCTGCCCAGGCTGGAGTGCAGTGGTGCAATCTTGGCTCACTGCAACCTCTGCCTCCCAGGTTCAAGCGATTCTCCTGCCTCAGCCTCCTGAGTAGCTGGGATTACAGGCATCCACCACCACGCCCAGCCTATTTTTGTATTTTTACTAGAGGCGGGGTTTCACCATGTTGGCCAGGCTGGTCTCAAACTCCTTATCTCAGGTGACCTGCTCTCCTGGGCCTCCCAAAATGCTGGGTTTACAGGCGTGAGCCACTGCGCTCAGCCCAAAATCTTTAACTTTTTAAAGTAAGTGATACATTAATATGATTAAAAGTCAAAAGTGGCCAGGTGCAGTGGGTCACACCTGTTATCCCAACACTTTTTGGGAGACTAAGGTGGGAGAATGGCTTGAGGCCAGGAGTTCAAGTCTAGCCTGGATAACATAGCAAGATTCCATCTTGACAAAAAACAATTAGGCATGGTGGCATACATGTATAGTCCTAGGTACTTGGGAGGCTGAAGCAGGAAGATCGCTTTGTCTGGGAGTTTGAGGCTGCAGTGAGCTGTGATTAGACGACTGCACTCCAGCCTGAACAGGTAATGTCTGTTAAAAAAAAAAAAAAAAAAAAAGTCAAAAGTATGAAAAAGTTATACAGTAAAATTTACCCTGTCTTGCATTCACCATATAGTATTAACATATGCTATTACTAGTTTCTTCTAGAAAGTTTTTAATGCTTGAGTGAACAAATACAAGTGTATTTTCTACACACATACACTTTTTTGTTGTTAAAGAAGCAGCAGCATACTGTAAACACTGTTCAACATCTTATATTTGCATTTATTTTATCTTGAAGGTCTCACATATTTGTAAGGAGCTTCCTCATTTTGATGGTTATACAGTATCCCATTGTATAGATGTACATAATTTATTTAATCAGTTCTGCATTGGTGAATATTGCAGTTTCCAATTTTTGCCAGAGCAGTGTTATAATTGTATCCATATGTCATTTTGTACTTGCAAGTTTATATGTGGGAAAAATTAATAGATGTGGTACTACTGGCCCTGCTAGGGGTTTGTGCATTTATAATTTAGATACTACTTTTCATAGAGGTTATGGTAATTGACCATCTCAACAGCAATAATGAATTGGAATCCCTGTTTCCCACAGTTTTTCATACAATGTGTAAAACAAAACTTTATAACTTTCCCAACTCATTAGGTGAAAAATACTCTCTCAGTGTAGTTTTAATTGTATTCCTCTTCTTATTACTGAGTTTAAGCCTGCTTTGGTCCATTGAGAATCTTTTGTAAAGTACTATTTCTATAAATTCTATTTTGTAATAACATTTAAAATATTAGTAGATATTGCCAATTGTGATACACAAATGGTAAGCAATAACACACGAATATTCTCTCATTCTCACCTACACTGGATGTTAAATAATTGGCTGAGAAATGTATATTCTTGAGTCCTTTTCTTTAGCTAAAAATCATAGTCAATTATATAATGAAATAATTTTAAACAAGTCTGATTTCTAATGATGTTTATAGTATGTCTTTCCTTTAAAAAATGCAAAGGCTAAATTTATTGTCCGATACTAACTAATATCCCATACTAACATAAGGGATATTGCATTGATGTCTCAGTTGTTTAGCTTTATCCCAGGAAAAAGGGTATTTGAAAATATTAAACAGGTTCCAGTCTTAGTTACCTGAATGATTGGTGTTTTGGAATATAGCTTGACCCTTTAGGGATTCTGTCTTCAGGCACAAGTGCACTGCATTCAGTGTGCTGACAATTTTTATATCTTGTACTTTAGAATTGTTATAGCTAGATCTGGACACATTACTTCTTATTGATTCTGAGTCTGTGCCATATTTATCAAATAAACCAGAAAACTGATGGCACATGACAGCAACAGGCTTATCACCCTGCTTCGCTGTATGTCTCTTTGCCATGGCCTCTAGGTTTTTAAAGTGGTGCTGTTTCACTCTATCCAAGACCAGATTTTGTTTCACTCTAACTATATCTGCCTTCTCTCTTCTTCACTATGACCTCACTGAAACGGCCTCCCTCTTGATGCTTTATGATGACTTCCTTACCAAAGGTTCTCAGATATTCAACCAAGCAAGGCAGAAATACAACTTTGTATTAAAGCAAGAGAAATCTGAATGCAGTTGTGTGTAAAACATGCTCTCAATTATATTTGAGAAGAATAATTTTTTAAACAGTTGAAACATAAATCGTAGGGTATTAGCAGCATTTGCTTCTAGACTTGGATTTAGAGCAGTGTTTCATTGACTCTGTGTGTGTGCATGTGTATGTTCACAGATTTTTCATTTGTGCACCTGGGAGGGAGGAGCTTGGAATCTTAAAAAATTCATCTCTGGGGAAGAGAGGTCTATTGTTTGTGGATACATGTATATGTGTGCAAAGATACAACTGAAAAGATTCATTGGCCCAAACTCAGATTTGGCTTTTTGAGTCCAGATTGAGCTTCTTTCTAACAAAGATCCTAATTCAAACCTTAACGTGGTAAAATCTTTGTTACTGTAACATAACTTTTTTTTTTTTTAACAATAATTATGGAAGATAAATGTATGAAGTCGAACCTAGCATTGAAACCCTAGGAAAGCAAACATTCTTAATTTTGGTGATGGAAAAAATAGTAACATTCAATAATGTGTATATCATCTTTAGAGAAAGTTCTGTAAAGAGTTAATAAGATCCAAAGTTGTTTAACAGTAAAAACTTTATATATATATTATATATAATATATATTTTTATTTATTTCATTTATTTATTTATTTATTTTTTTGAGACAGCGTCTCACTCCTGTCGCCCAGGTTGGAGTACACTGGAGCGATCTCAGCTCACTGCAGCCTCAACTTCTCAAGCTCAGGTGTTCCTCCTATCTCAGCCTCCTGGGTAGCTGGGACTACAGGCACACACCACCATGCCCGGCTAATTTTTTGTACTTTTAGTAGATTTGGGGTTTCACCATGTTTCCCAAGCTGGTCTCAAACTCCTGAGGTTCAAGCAGTCCGCCTGCCTCAACCTCCCAAAGTGCTGGGATTACAGGCGTGAGCCACCTAGCCCAGCCAGTAAAAACTTTTAAACTCATTTGACAAAGAGGTCTGAGCATGTTTGTTGATTAAATAAGGCAGGCCTCTCTCTCATAGCTTGAATACATTTTTTAAATTCTTGGTAAGTAGTATTGTATGTCATAATTTTTATTGCAGGCTAAGAGGAAAGAAATGCCATGTTGTGGGGTAAAAATCCAGAGACCTTTCACTGATTCCCTCTGCTCACCTATATTGCCCTTTTTTTTTTTTTTTTTTTTTCAGATGCCTACGCCCCCTTTATTTTATACAACTATGCAAATTGTGAGGCCAAGGATATGACTGCAAACAATTAAGATTTGATTTACATGAATAAGCTTTCTTCTCCATGAAAGTACACTGTGTCACTTCACACTTGGTCTAACACACACACAAAATTCTCACCCTAGGTGGCACAGATACACTCAGCATGCAATATTAAGTACAATTTCCATTTTATTTTTCTCCAGAGAATAGTCCATCTTTAGTCTTTAAGGACTCAGCTCCTTACATGGGCTTTGGTGGGGGTCATGGGGCAGCACCCGCAGGTCTAAATTGGGGTGGAGTGTTCGCTCCTTCTCCTTCATGAGATCGATTCCTGACTACTTTGTTGTGAGTTGCACAGCTCACACAGTAATATAGCTTCACATACAGCTTGGGAAGCACATAGACATCAAAGACACTCGCTTCGGAAATGTCCCTGACTGCTGCGACCTTCACTGTGTTTCAAATGATGAATTTCTTAATGGCCTTGTTGGTCAGGCGCAGTTGGTACAGCAAACAGGCTGCACGTGGCTGTGGCCCTTTTTGGCACAACCATTGTTCCTTCTTTTGTCATCTTGAAGGCCTGGACCGTAGAGAGGACTGTTCCCCTTTTTAATTTTTTCTAACTTTTGAAAAATTCCATATACCTTCGATTCCTTGCTGATGGGATAAGTTCAAATTTGTAAGGTTAATAATTTTGCATTCATAATGATAAATTTTAATAGAGATTCCATGCATTCCATGAATATGGAGGGTGGGAGAACTCTGTTCTGGTAGTCTTGCAGCTGTTAGTAACAAACATACTGCTGAGTTTTTTACTTGTCTTTTTTTTTTTTTTTTTTTTCCTTCAGTGACTGAAGCAAGGCTGTGTGACATTCCATGTTGGAGAAAAAAAGAAAAAAAAAGCTGAATGCTCTAAGCTGGAACGTAGGATCTATAGCCTTGTCTGTGGCCCAAGACCTTGGCCTTGTGTACAAAAATGACAAAATATTGCAATAGCAAAGCTGAACATCTAACACTAGCTATCTCTTGCTAGATCTCCTTGCTCAGCATATAACTATAAATACATGTAAAATTACATGTATATGGCTATATTTTTATTTGCTTGCTCCTAGAAGAGAAAAAAAAAAATCAACTTTGAATCACAACTAGGAATTGATGCTTTAATTTTTGGATACTTTTTCAGAATTTTTAATTTACTATAGTCCGGCCTAAGATCCTCTGTTGTATCAGGTTTTGTGCACAAAAGAAAAGCACAAAAGTTGAATGCACATGGGGCATGTGCTTTCTGTGCACCAAATATCTGGATGAGGTTCTTTTTTCAGGCCTACAGTCAAATCTGTGTCCAGGATTTTTTGACTTTTTTGCTTTGTATAATCATAGAATTCATTGCTGCTGATTTCTATAATGATTCATGTTGTCATGTGTCTCTTAATAACTGAGGGCTGTCAATAACCTGTGATTTTGCCTTTTCTGTAGTCTTACTCCCATGAAGAACCTTGGTTCTGATGGAGAAAGTGAAAAGCTTTATTTCTTCCCCTAGATATCTTTATATTTCTATTATATTTTTTAGTTGTGTACTGTGTGCTAGAGATTTTTTTCAGTTTGTTACAAACACAATTTGGTAAGCCCTAAATTGGTTCTGCCTGTCTCCAAACAGAAACATCTGTACAAATCTTGTTGGTATAGACTACTTTCTGGAAAATGGTCAAGATAAGTTCATGTTTTCTTGAAATTTCTAAGATAGTATATGGTATCACTTGTTTAAAGCAAATCAGACTGAGTTTGACATTTAATTCAATATTTCTGGTATTCGGTAACGGGTATATATGTTTGTTCTTCCAGTTTGGGTCAGTTTAAAAGATATGTTGCAAAGTATACATAGAAAATGTGAGCAATGCCTCTCTTTGCCTCTTGATCGGAAACTTCATCAGAGCAGTAAGGATTCCACATGATTTAAACTGAAATGCTTTTCTTTGTTGTTGTAAGAACTTAAAATGTAAAATACCTTTTTCAGTTTAAGTCCTGTGAACAACATTGAAGCATGGAGATGAGGCAAGGAATAGTACTCACTGAAGTTGAAATGACTGCCCACTTCAAAATCTTCATTGTGTTTACACACCAGTGTATTTATACAAATCAGAGACATTTTGTAGATGCTTTGCTGACTTGTTCAGCTCTGTAAAAACACAGAAATCAGACCCATTTTGTAAAGCAGAAAGTCATGTTACATGGAACATGTATGTCCTGTATATATCACATACATGGTAATGGAGTCTTAATGATAAGTGCAAGATAATAATTAATGATGGGATTAGTCTGATCGCTTAATATGCACAATCCTGGAAGTGAATTACTTGCATCAGATATAGTGATATTTATTATTCTGTACAGAGAGAAAAATACATATAAAACATATGCTTACATTACATGCACGCAGATTTCACGCTCCATAATCTTTTCTATTTTTTAATTTACCTTTCTGTAAATGATGTGCATGGAATATGCCTTATAGAAAAATGCTGTTCATAATTTGACTACGTGGAAAAGTGCCTATATGGTGGTAATGCTAGTAAGGCAAATAAGACAAATTATCATGTTGGTTTACTACATCACCGGTTAACATTTTATATTGTGATGTTTAAAAAAGAAAAATTTATACCTCAAATGTGTATTTTATTTTACAATCAGCTGTGGGGTATGGGGTTGGGATGGGAGAATGGGGGGGTTTGGGGGAGGGCAGGTTTATTCACCATAGCCGCTGATAAGAATCTTCAAAAAAATTCTATATGCTCACTATAAATGTTTCTCTGTTTGCCATTTCTGGTAACTATCATGAACACAGACAGTTAACTCTTTCATAACTAAATTGGATAGCTTTATTTTACAGAAGTATGGCAAGTTTACAAAGCAATATCTAAATCTAATTATCATTAGTTGCATTTGGACTAAATGTGATGATATAATTTTGCAATTGATTCTGTAAATAAAAGGATTACACTAAAATATTTGTATTAAAAGAAGAAAAGATAACATTTTACCTTTAGATAACTGCACTTGTACCTCACTAGAGTTAATCCCACCCAATCAGATTGAGAAATAAATTGGGGAATGTGGAAAGAGTCCAAAAGAGGTCAGAATTTGGAGAGGTACTGGCCTTCTGGACAACATTTAGACCCTCTACAATTATTTTCATTAAGCTGATGCCTGCATCCTGAATATTCACGTTTTCTCACCTACAGATATTTGTCTTCCCCAAAACCAAAAGAAAAAAACTACCCTTTACTCTCTTTTCTACTCAGTTACTCTTTTGTGCTATGTTAGAAACTTGAAATATATTGGTGATGTGGGGATTTTGTCCCCGACTGCCCACTGTACAGAACAAGAGAGCACAGTGTTTCAGTTGGAATTCAGGACTCCTGGTTTTGAGGTAGAGGATGATCACTGCAGTACTTGGTTTGGAATTGCCACAGGGGTAGCTAAACCAAAGGAGGGTTATATCTGCAAGGGAGGTGTAAGAAGGCAAAATAAGGAAAAGGAGGAATGGGTTTTCTATTTGTTCAGTTTCATCAACTAATTTATACACCTAATACAACGTCAGTGTCAATTGCTATTAAGAAATTTTTAGTTGGGCTGAGCTGGTTCTCTTGTGAAATTGTGCTGGTTATCTTTAAGCTTATCAGTTATTTGTCCAATTAAACACTTTTCACCAGTATTTAGTCCAAGTTGTACAGACGATGTATTTGGATTTTGTCATGGTTCATCTACAGACTCAAAACATAATCATTTTAAAGTACCTTGGGAGTGTGTAGAGTAACTTCTATAATAGCTTTATGATCCTGATGATGATTTTTAAACACAATAAAGTTGGATCTTCCATGTTACAATCACAGAATTAAAACCAGTATTTAAAGTGGAAAAGTATTAAAATATTATGGACAAATATGCTGGCTTGATTTGTTTTCCTTAACCCTGAGATATTGCCCTACTCTGAGTAGTTAAGAGCTTGAAATTCAGTGTTCTTCCCGTAGCCCAGTTAGGGATCAAGAAAACTACTGAGTTGCAGCCTAAATTTTTTTTTTTTTTTTTTTTTTTTGGAGACAGAGTCTTGCTCTGTCACCCAGGCTGGAGTGCAGTGGCGCTATCTTGGCTCACTGCAACCTCCATCTTCCAGGTTCAAGCAATTCTTGTGCCTCAGCCTCCTGAGTGGCTGGGATTACAGGCGTGAGGCACTACGCCCGGCTAATTTTTATATTTTTAGTAGAGACAGGGTTTCGCCATGTTGGCCAGGTTGGTCTCAAACTCCTGACCTCAGATGATCCACCCACCTGGGCCTCCCAGAGTGCTGGGATTACAGGCCTGAGCCATCGCGCCCAGCTCAATTTTTTTTTTTAACAAAATACAACAGGATGGAATATATCAAGTACATGACATGTAATAAATATTTTGTGTATCTTTTGTCATATGTATTATACATATGTGTGTAGTGGGTTACAGTTTACAATTAATTTCTTACTGTGGATCACATCCAGAAGTTTTAAAAGATGGGTAGAGAAGCCATACTCACTTGGGTGTTTCAGAAATGGAAGCACAGTGCTTGTGAATGATACACACTTATTTTGTAATTGAGCTATATGCACTTAACCATAAATAAATAATCTCATTTATTTAAATCTCATTTAATCTCAGCTCCACTTGTTGCACTCAGTCAGTGGATTCGTATTGAAAGGCACTGAGCATATTTCTTTCCTAGTGTTCAAAGATACATGCTATCCAAACAATGTGATCTGTAAACAAAAGCCAACTACTTAATCTGGTGGGATGCTGGAGGGAAAATCTGACTTGTGTTGAATTTGTTGACAGAGAAATATTATGTGGTCCTCATTCCTAGAGGGATTTTCTAGGGCAGTTTTAACTGTGCAGTTTTTCTTTAGACTTGACTTTGGCATATAACCTGCAAATAAGGTGTAGTTCTAACTAGCAATTTCAAATGGGGTTGCTTTTATAGGATCTTCCAGATTTTCTTGCCATTACTTGAATTTGGTTACAACAGAGTTCATACTATCATTTATATTGTCTACCTTTTAAGACACATTTTCTGTGAACCTTCCACATCTGTATACTTTGAATAGCCTTGCACAAATATCATAAGTGAAGCTACTTTATTGGGCCTCTTCATTCTCTCTTTCTATAGAATTCTGTGAGGTTAGTACTAGAACAAATCTTTAAGATCTCTGAAGTTATTAGAAGATGCCAAACCAGGATTTTCCTGTCACCCAGGCTCTGTGGTTTATGAGGTGGTGGCTATCTCCACCGTGTCTGTACCAGGCACTATGCTTTTTCTGACTCCTCCCCACTCAACAGTCCTGTGAGGTGGTAGCGGTGATTGGTGGTACCACCCCTGTTTTACAGATAAGGGAACAGGTTGGGGTTCCAAACCTACTGATTCCCTGACTCAAGTTTGTTTTTTTCCCATTAGACTCTACTTTGTAATGCCTGTGTGTAATATCTAGAATATAGTGTTTGATGGACTAGAAAGAGCCAACATGCTTAAAGACTAGCAATTTTGGTGTATAGGTCTTAGTCCCACACTTCAGTATTGGCTTCACAAAATTCCAACACATGGTTCCTTAACAATGGTTCGATTTATGATTGTTCGACTTTATGCAAAGCACTACAAATACAGTACACTCCAGCTTACCATGGGGCTGCGTTCCGATAAACCAGTCATATATGGAAAATACCGTAAGTCAAAAGTACATTTTCAGCCAGGGGCAGCAGCTCACACCTGTAATCCCAGCACTTTGGAAGACCGAGGCGGGTGGATCGCCTGAGGTCAGGAGTTGAAGACCAGCCTGTCTAACATGGTGAAACCCCTTGTCTCTACTAAAAATAAAAAAGTTAGCTGGGTGTGGTGGCACACACCTGTAATCCCCAGCTACTCAGGAGGCTGAGTCAGGAGAATTGCTTGATCTCGGGAGGTGGAAGTTGCAGTGAGCTGAGATTGCACCACTGCACTCCAGCCTGGGTGACACAGCAAGACTGTCTCAAAAAAAAAAAAAAAGGTTTTCAACTTAGTTATTTTCAACTTGCAGTGGGCTTATCAGCACATAGCCACATCATAAGTCGAGATGCTTCTGTCGAAAGTACGTTATTGTTTTATTTTCAACTTATACAGTGGGGCTTATCAGTATGTAGCCCCATCATAAGTCAAGGGGCTTTTGTAACAATGTGTCTTATAAAATCCCACCAGATACAGAAAGGAGGTCAGTAAAGATGAAACTCGATCACAATTAGGTGCTTAAACTTTCTTCCTGTCCTCCAGCTCAGAGGATGAAACAGGAAACTGAGTCATAAAACACTACTACAAACAAGCCCAAGGATTTTATCCCAGATTTTCAACCCAAGGATGAGCTGCAATATAACTATCACTGTTTTGGCTGCCTGCCACAGAATGACCACTGAGGAAATAAAGCAAGCTTTGGATTCACTGCATCTTGGTTTACTGTGATTCTTTTCTGTATTACCGTTGTTAGGATTGGGAGGTTTAAATGGTAACTGGGTCCAGCAGCAGGGAATCTGTGTGCAGCAGCTAAATCAAGGTGTAGTCAATGTCCAAAACACTTTAGCAAATTGGATATCAGTAATTCCCCAGCACCTTAAAACAGTTCCCAGAACAAGTATTTATTGAACTCCTACTACATGCCATGAAGGATTGGAGATACAACGATAACCAGCATATAGCCTTCATTGTTTTTGTCGTAACCAAGCTTTTAAGAAATGTATCCAAAGTTAAAGGAAATAGGTTGGGCCGGGCACGGTGGCGCACATCTGTAATCCCAGCACTTTGGGAGGCCGAGGCAGGTGGATCACGAGGTCAGGAGTTCGAGACCAGCCTGGCCAACATGGTGAAACCCCGTCTCTACTAAAAATACAAAAATTAGCTGGGTGTGGTGGCGGGCACCTGTAATCCCAGCTACTCGGGAGGCTGAGGCAGGAGAATCATTTGAACCCGGGAGGCAGAGGTTACAATGAGCCAAGATTGCACCATTGTATTCCAGCCTGGGCGACAGGGCGAAACTCCGTCTAAAAAAAAAAAAAGAGGAAATAGGCTTTGAGATCAGAAGCATTTGAATAAGGTACATTGAACAATAGATTTAGCCACATTTGAGATGTACAAAAGTGTTTTTAATTCTTGGTTCTCGGTTCTCAAAAGGTAGATAGGAAATGGGTTGTTGTGTTTTAAGTTCACCAACCTCTGTACGTTGATAGCACCACATTAATGGTATTCATTTTAATTTAAAACTACAATTTATAGTCTGTGACTCACTTTTCATTCCTAGCATCCAGTAGCTTTTTGTTGTTATTTCTAAGTAAATTTCCAAGTTCCTGAGTACCATGTGTTCAACATACTGAGAAAGAATGAGACTTAGAAGTCAGAAGACCAAAGGTTCTCTTGCTCTCTCACTTGAACAGCTTTTATCTTGGGCAAATAATTTTAATGTGTCTAAGTCTATTGTAATCTTCTATAAAATTATACAAAGCCACCTACTATGGCTACATCACAGGGTGGTTTGGGGAAGAGCAAGATAATGTATTTTAGTGCTTTAAAAACTTTAAAGTACTATGCAAATATTAAGGAATACTAAGGCAACTACAAATAATGTGCTAGGTGCTGGGTTTTGAATGGTAGAGATAGGAAGATGAGCAAGAGACAGGAATAATGACAAGTTGCAAACATTTGGAGGCTTTGAGCAGAACTGTAAGTTACTTGGCTTGTCTGGGGTTTAGTCTACCTCCAGGACATAACCAGTAAGGGAGAAGACTAGGGGGAGAGGCACAGGCAATTGGTAGAAAACCTTGAAGTGTGTAAAGTTTGATCTTTGTTCTGCCAGCAATCGGAGACACTGAGGGACTTTTTGGAGCATTATTATTGTACACATTTTAGAAATACCTGTGGGTCTTGCCGCCTGGTTTCGTTTGAATAGGGAATAAGTCAAATGGTTTTGGTTTTGTTTTTTGATACAGAGTCTCGCTGTGTCATCCAGGCTGGAGTGCAGTGGTGCGATAGTTCACTGCAGCCTCTGCCTCCCAAGTTCAAGTGGTTCTCTTGCCTCAGCCTCCTGAGTAGCTGGGATTAAAGGCATGCACCACCACGCCAGACTAATTTTTATGTTTTTAGTAGAGATGGGGGTTTCTCTATGTTGGCCAGGCTGGTCTTGAACTCCTGGCCTCAAGTGATCCGCCTACCTCAGCCTCCCAAAATCATGGGATTACACCATAAGCCTGATGGTGATGGTGGTGGTGTTTTGTTGTTTTGTTTGTTTTGAGATGGAGTTTTGCTCCTGTTGCCCAGGCTGGAGTGCAAAGGCGCAATCTCGGCTCACTGCAACGTCTTCCTCCTGGGTTCAAGCGATTCTCCTGCCTCAGCCTCCCGAGTAGCTGGGATTACAGGCATGTGCCACTGCGCCTGGCTAATTTTGTATTTTTAGTAGAGACGGGGTTTCACCATGTTGGTCAGGCTCATCTCGAACTCCCAACCTCAGATGATCTGCCCACCTCGGCCTTCCAAAGTGCTGGGATTACAGGCGTGAGCCACCGCACCCCCTCAACTGTTACTCAGTTCTATTGTATGTCCTTTTCCTTTGTATTTGGATTATATAACTACTATGATATTGCTTGTTGTATTAGTCTAGAAGCTCTACTAATAAGCTAGGCTATAGCTTATCAGCTCAACTGACCAGTAGAACACAAGGCCCCACTGAAAGTCAGAGAGCAGTTTCAATGGAGTGTATGTTTAAGGTGGCAAAAAAGTGAAAAAAAAAATATGGATAGGTTGTGAATAGCAGCAAATGAAACTGGAGGGGCAGAAGAGTTTTTAACTTCAATGAGAAGTTGCAAGGATGAGATCCAGGAAAAGGAACACCATTATCTTTTTCCGCTAGGACTTAAGCTTTATTAAGAGATGCCAGCTCTCCCAGCCAGAGATAGTGGCAGATAAGCAAGGGGTCAAAAGAAATGCAGGGCAGCCCACAGTAGGTTTGGGCTGCAAAGGGTTATGGATAGTTAGCTGTGCAACTGCTGAGGAGAGATGATGAAAATAAAGATTGACTGAGTCACCTCTGCTGACAATCCCTGTCCCTGTGGTGCTCTGTGGAAGGTACTAGGCTGTTCCCTAAAGTATCAATACACATGAGATTCATATCATCCACTACAAAAATATACATGTTTCCATCTTTGGATGATAAACTGATTCTGTGTTTATATGAGGACACAATAAATATAGCATTTCATAGACTACGTAGAGCTAGATACCTTAGAAGCCAGTGAATCCAACTGTCTCATTTCACAAGGAAACTGAAGACGAGATAGGAAGTGAATAGCATAAAGTCTCACAGCTAGTTAGTGGCATAGCAAGGACTGGAATGGAGGTCTCTGGATTTCCAGCTCCCTCAACACTGCCTTCCTCTGTTGTGACTGTTTTCTGTTTGGCGTAAGTGCTGAGTATATTAATTTATTGCCTCGGCCATTCAACAAACTTAGAGGACCTTTAATGTAAGGCACTTGTTTAAGGTAACAAGAAAAGACATAGTCCCTGCCTTCCAGAGACCTCAGTCTGGAAAAAAATGTGGGCAAGATTTATCTCTGCAGTACAGAATAAAAAATCTTTGGCTTTTATTTTTATATATTTTTATCATTTAATTTTTTGTTTGATAATGTATATAATTCAATATAATTTATCAAGAAGTAAATATTAACAGCTTGGCCAACATGGTGAAACCCTGTCTCTACTAAAAATATAAAAATTAGCCACACACGGTGGTGCATGTCTGTAATCCCAGCTACTTGGGAGGCTTGAGGCAGGAGAATCACTTGAACCTGGGAGACGGAGGTTGCAGTGAGCTGAGATTGCGTTATTGCACTCCAGCCTGGGCACCAGAGTGAGACTCTGTCTCAAAAAACAAAATTATTGGAGGTGCGTGTCCAAAACTTTTTCTGATGGGGTGTTCAAGGTTTGAGTTCTACTGGCATAGGTAAGTGCTGTCCTGATCAAGTGAAAGATGGCTTTTCCCCCAATAACTTTCTATTTAAAATTACCATTCTCTTGGCTATACCAGCAAGCTTCAGTTACTTAACTGTTGTACAGTTGAATAAGGTACTGGTCCATGGCCTGTTAGGAACCAGGCTGCACAGCAGGAGGTGAGCGGCAGGAGAGCGAGCATTAGGCTGAGCTCTGCCTCCTGTCAGATCAGCAGCAGCATTAAATTCTCATAGGAGCAAGAACCCTATTGTGAATTGCGCATGTGAGGGATCTAGGTTGCACTCATGAGAATCTAATGCCTGACCTGAGGTGGAACTGTTTCATCCCAAAATCATCCTCCCAACCCCACCCCATCTGTAGAAAAATTGTCTTCCATGAAACCGATCACTAGTGCCAAAAAAAGGTTGGGGACCACTGGGTAAAAGCATCCAGATGTGTTGAAAGAGGATTCGCCTGAGGTAGGCAAGCTCTCCATACAGATCTGAGTACCTTTTGTTATTAGAGGATGAAGTTTTAAGAACGAGAGCTCACAGGTTATGTCTTCGATCAGAAAGGACTGAGGAAGTGCACCAAAGCTCGATTTCATTGTAAGAGCCCTTTGAGGTTATAGCCCAAGTCTAGACAGTGAAATGGGCAGGAAGGTAGAGACTCCTCTGTTAATTCCTTTGTGAGCTTCAGGGCTACAAGAGAACATCACACATCATGCAGGGCTAACAATACTCTGAATTTGCTTTAAGATTGTGTCCAAGGCTTCTACTGAGTACAATCCCAGCTGATTTTAGAGTGGAGACAGAATTGCCCCCACAACTGCACCCCCACTACCTCCACTCCAGCCCACTTCAAATTTGCAAGTGACATGAAAGCAAAGGACTTCCATAATCAACACAGGGTAGATGACCATAGCCCTTCTAGTTTGGATTACTTCCCGATGCTTTCCTTCCATCACACACAACACACACACACACACACACACTCTCTCTCTCTCACACACACACACACAGAGTATGCTTAGCAGCTCGTGCACACACACATACACACCTTGTATGCTTAGCAGCTGGCACAAGGCCCTCCTACTTTTATGCTCCCTGCCAACTGGAATGCTGTTGCCTGGGACTAATCCTGCTCCAGCACAATCCTGGGACATTACAGTTCAAAGGAGTCAAACTTCATAGGGCAGGTGGGGTGAGGATGGGGAGTGGACAGTGATACATACCTCTAACAGGAGCTCAATTTTTCCCCCTATTTGGCCCTTTGCAGCAGAGTGCAGGGAACAAACAGGAGAGTAAAGGGAATAGGTGGTGGCAAATACCTCTCTCTGGGGCAGTCACTCCACAGGTTGAAGAGATGGAGAAGACCTTCAGTGTTGTTCTGGGACAGGAGGGGGGCGTGTGAGGAGCACCAAATCCAAATAACATTTTCTAGTTAGTTATTACATCTCTCTTGGGTTAATTCCAATTAAATTTTTATTAGCCAACACTTGGTCTCTCCCCAGGTGTTTTCCAACCTTGTGCTACTGAATAAACAGTTTTGTAAAACCATTCAGTCAAGCCCCACCAGGCACCTCATACTGAAATTCCAACCTATTAGTGCAGCAGCAGCACCTGTTAACTGCCAACGTTCTGGCCCCACCCCAGAACAAGAGAATCAGAAATCGCTGGGGGAGGGCCCAGCAGTCTGTTTAAGCAGGTCCTCTGGGTGGATGCACACTCATTTGAGAGCCGCAGTATTAAAGCCATCTTTTGCATTCAGCCTCCTAACTCCAGCTGTTAGTGTAAGGCTCTTCTTTTGGCCTTAGGGAGCAGCTGTTAGAAAACTCACATCCTGATGCAAGAGTGCCCATACCTCCCTCTGCAGCTCTCAAACTTGCTCAGGATGGAAAACAACGGCAGGGATGGGGGTAGGAGGGCTGTGTTCCAAGCACACCAAAATGAAAAAAGCAATCCATTAAGCTTTAAATACGTAATTGTAAACTAAACCATCTGCCATCTTCTCTCGGCTTCCAGTGTAGAGGTTACCCATTATTTTTGCTAACTGGCAAAGTAATCAATAAATTCAAGACTTACCTAGCATAGGAGCATACTTCAAGAAACACTGGCCATGAAAAAAATCTCCACAGTGAACATAATGCTCAGGAGATTGGTATTGATGTGTTTTGCTGTTCAGTGTGAGATGTGCCCCTTGGATTTAATCCTGTATCGTCTCCTGAAATCAAACATCCTGTCCTGCCACGTGCATCTCATTGCTCAGCAGATCGCCCAGGCAGAGAGCAGGCTTGAAGATCCTTTACTGTCTTCTGTCCAGCCTGTTCCACCCTGGAGAGGGCTGAGCATACAGGTGACCACAGGTCATTTCAGAGAAAAACTCAAACTGATTCTCTAGTATCTGGGCTTTGGTTCTTTCTTAGTGACTCACACATACCTTTTTACCTCTAATTACAGCAAAAGTGTAGCCAATAATTTTCTGTAAATTATTGACTCACAATAATTTCTAAAGAGGCCATCCTCAGCTATACTAAGCTGTACAAACTCCCCTCTCTAATTCAGCTCACACAGCTTAAATGCTTGCAATGGCTGTTTGGTTGTGGCTGCCCCTCTTCTCCTTAACTAGCCCTCCCACTCTCACTATCCAAAAGATGTCTAGTTGAGATGATAAATCTGAACTAATAAAACCCTCTAAGAGAGCTCATTTTAATGTAATAGAATACTGCTATCAATCAATGTTATAGAGTTTGAGAATAAATGGTCATGTGACTCCTAGCATGAATTACAGGTTACTACTATGACCAGACTTTACAAGCTTCCAGACCTCAGGGCTAGGGTTAATCCAAAGAAAAAAAGGTTACTGCTTACACTTATTGGTATTAACTTTCTTTTCATTATTTACTGAAACTAGAAAAAAGTATTCTATAACAAAATGTATACAATTTAGTAATTGTACAAAACATTAATCCAGCAAGATATTAATTACAGTCACTACAATGAACACTCAATATATTTTTCACTGCCATTTCCATGAAAAGCTCAGAAAAAGGCTAAAAAGTCACAACAAAAGCAATTTAAGCTTTATGTACAACAGAAAAGGTAAATCTTCCACAATAACACTGCAGACACAATCACTAAGAGGCTCTCCATGCTGCCATGGTTTCCTGGAATGTTTTTCAGAGTCCATCTTCTGCAAGAGACATCATCAGCTTTCCAAGACCAACACTTGAAGCATTAGATGTAATACAAAATAAGGAGTTCTTTATTATTTATACAAAACTTGTACATTAAAAAAATTAAGATTCAATAACTGTGCTGACCCCCTGAGGAAGCTAAGAGCGTTCGTGGGTCCATCAAAGAGCCCTGTGTGAATGTTTCAGTCACCAACCTCCTGGCCACAGGAACTAGGCACACAGTTCTAGGGCCATTCACGTGGCTCCTTCACTGGCTCTGAAAGCTGACTTTCCCTTTCATTAGGCTCGGCAAGCAAGCCAGGGTTTCCTGGACAACATTAAAGAACATTATCTTCTCTGGCCCAAGCTAGAGCATTTTATCAGTACCCAAGTTGATTTTTATTTCTTGAACACTTCCAATAAACTAGCATAAGCTTTATTACAACATATACAGATTTGATACAGTTTACAAAAAAAACGATTTTTCAACTAAATAAAAATGTCTTTTAAGCAATTAAAGTTGGCTTAGAGACATGGTATTTTTCTTTCAAAACTGTGTTTCTACAATGATTTCTAAGGTCCCAGTATTGCTTGTACTTGACAGTCACCCTCATCTAAGCAACATTAAGAGCTCTGATATCTTTAGTAAATACAAAACCCTGTGTTTCTTAAAAGCCTAATGCTGAAAGACATGTTATAGCCAATCTAGACAAACATTTATATTTAAACAAAAGGGCTCTCTGAACAAATAGCCTACGGAGATAAATACAGTGATTTGTTTTCCTGACAGAACTATTTAGCACGTTTAACACATTATTCTGTAGTTTGGGAATAAGAGTGTTTCTTCCCTTGAAGAAAACAGGTCCCCCTTCTGAAGAATAATGCTGATTACCCCCCAAAATCAAAATAGACCAGCACCAAATGAAGTATTAACTTACAAATATGAACTTAGAACTTAGCTCTTACTTCTTGAAGTTCTACATCCCAGACTTAATAAATTAACTACAAAATCAGGAGTTTCATCAGCTACAATATAATTTAAAAATCCATTTTCAACCAGCAGGGGTGAGGGAGAAGGTCAATTGCACTGATCACCATGAACTTCAAGAATTTCATCAAAACTTTTTTCCCAGCTTGTATTTGCCTTCAGAGGTGAGCTGTAGATTACCATCTCTGATGCTTTAACATACAATATTCTTGTTGAAATCTCTTCAAAGAGCACAGCATGTAAAGCACTAAACTGTGTTCACATCTGAGGAGTCTGCATGGAAAGAACCTGAGACCTCTCTGAAAGAGCCAAAAACCAAGTGGCTGTCTCAGTAATCACATCTATTCATCCTCCATAAGAGAATGCATTGAGCTTTTTTAATTCACAGATTTTATGTTAGTCCTTTAGAACCCAATGCCCATGTTCCAGTTCAGAACTGTCGGGCTATTCAAGCTGTCTTCTTGGTGCAAGCTCCTTGGAGGTCTTGTAAATTGATCTTCGACCTATGGTAGAAAATGACAGGGTAGCAATATATAAGTATCAGGAGTGTAGAATTTTAACTTGGAACTACAGTACTGAATAGTAAGTTTTTACACTGCATATTTTTTGAAGTATAGGGGGAACATGTTAAATATATCTTTGAGTCTTACCTGTTGTGAATCATGTGACTTTTGACAAGATGTCCTGCTGCCAATGCTGCCATAAGTGACAATTCCCCAGCCATTACGGTCCCACACACAATTCGGGCAAGCTGCCGGGCATTTTCCCCAGGATTATCTTTGCATGCTCCTTGAACACCTAGCATCTGTAGCCAGAGAGAGACACAAAAAGATTCACCCTTAAAATCATGAACAATTTCTTACTAAGTCAGCTAAAAACAGGGCAACTATAATGGCATCAGAATAGAGCTAGACTCCACTGGAAGTACTAACTTTCCAAGACTTGACAGCCACGCCTGACAGTGCATAATACCATAGCTAACATAATATTCACAGCCTGACTGGCAGTACCCTTAACTCAGTAGATGAACATTCATTTGCTCTCTTCATCTACTTTCTTATCTAAGCATAAGCTTAAACATGCTTATTTGGACACAATGGATTAGGCTGATATGACAGGAGAGTTTTGAAAAGACCAATTAAAATATAGAGGTGAGTGATACATAGTCTCAGATAGAAAGAGAAACCCAGAGAGTCAGAACTAGGCTTGTGGACTCTATGCCTGATACATCATACCTGCAAACAGGCTTGCTGAGGTAGTAGGTTGGTCCCACCACCCACCGTTCCTATCTCTATAGATGGCATGGTGCAGCTGATATATAAATCTTCATTTGTGGGACCACTTGCTTCCATTAAAGTAATACAGTTTGAACTACCAACATTCTGTGCTGCATCCTGGAAACAAGAAAAGAAAAAACATACAACATACTTCTTTCACTTGGAAAGACGTAACACGAGAAGTGGAGGCTGGAGAGCTCACCTGTCCACAGGCAATGTAGATGGCAGTGACAATGTTTGCTGCATGGGCGTTGTAGCCTCCTATGCTCCCAGCCATGGCAGAGCCCACTAAATTCTTGTTAATGTTGACCTCAATCATAGCCTCTGTGGTAGTCTTTAATACCTACAAAACAGAGCTGTGTACATTTAGATGTTCCTCCAGAAGGTTCAGGGGAATGTTACCCAAATCTATCTTTCTGCACCTCCAGAAAACAAAGTCTAGATGTGGCCCCATTTAAGCCCTGTCCTCCATTAAAAAATAAAAATTAAAAAAAAAAATCAGTAAAGTTTGTTCCTATGGATGATACACACAGACAGATGGGCAAGGCACAACAGTCATCTTTGATGGAAAACACTGTCCCATATATTTAACTTTATTTAAAATGTTAATACTCCTTTCCCCCATTTTTAAATACAATTAAAGATTACAAAATAAAAAAGATAAATTATCCATCCAATCACTCACTTCTCTGACAACCTTGGCTGGAATGACAGCTTCACAAACAACAGATTTTCCTCTTCCCTCTATCCAATTTATAGCAGCAGGTTTCTTGTCAGTACAATAGTTACCACTAACGGCTAGAATCTGCATTTCAGGGAAATACTCGTGAAGTTTTGAAAGTGCTTTCTCTGTACCCTGTTAACAAGAACCCAAAACACATACATATCAAAATGCATAAAATATTCATCCTTCATCCTTATGAGAAGAATTTGTATCTATGATATATTTCTAAGTATAATAACTATACTTCAAAGAAACCGAGCACAAAAGTAACAGCTGTTTTGTTAACCATCACAATTACTTTCTTGGTCAGGTATAGATTCCTAATGTGTTTCTTTCTCGGTATGAAAACCAAGTTCTTTGTAGTCATTGTTGAATAGGATGTAGATAAAAAATGATAATGTTAAAAATACTCAATAAAAATACTCATATTTATATGTCACTGGGGAATGAGTAATAAATTCCATCTTCTAGTTATTCAGCTGTTACCTAAAACCCCAAGTAATGAAGTCTGTAAAGAGAAGTGGGTCATAAGAGTCGATCTTGTGAGTGGAAAGTCGTTGAGCTTTATATTACATAAAATACAAATAAGCCTTCCAATGACTTCCAATTAAATGGCATTAATTCAATTAACAACTCATACCTCAATAACCCAAAACATATTTATTGGCAATTAAAAAAATAATTTTATTGTGGTGAAACACATAAAATTTACCATCCTACCCATTTTTAGGTGTACAGTGGTAAGTATATTCACACTGCCATGCAACAAATCCCCAGAACTCTTTTTTTAAGTTCTGGGATATATGTACAGAACATGCAGGTTTGTTACATAGGTATACATGTGCCATGGTGGTTTGCTGCACCCATCAACCTGTCATCTAGGTTTTAAGCTCCACATGCATTAGGTATTTGTCCTAATGCTCTTCCCCTTGCCCCCAACCCCCCGACATGCCTCGGTGTGTGTTGTTCCCCTCCCTGTGTCCATGTGTTCTCATTGTTCAACTCCCACTTACAAGTGAAAAGGTGTGGTGTTTGGTTTTCTGTTCCTGTGTTAGTTTGCTGAGAATGATATTTCCAGGCTCATCCATGTCCCTACAAAGGACATGATCTCATTCCTTTTTTATGGCTGCACAGTATTCCATGCTGTATATGTGCCACATTTTCTTTATCCTGTCTATCATTGATGGGCATTTGGGTTGGTTCCATGTCTTTGCTCCCAGAACTCTTTTCATCTCACAAAACAAAAACTCTGTACTTACTAAATAACAACCACCCATTTTCCCCTTCCCCAAACCCATGATAACCACCATTCTACTTTCTGTTTCTATGAATTTGACTATTCTAGACACCTCATTCAAGTAGAATGATATAGTATTTGTCTTTTTGTGACTGGTTTATTTCATTTAGCATAATGTCATCAATGTTTATCCATGCTGTATCATGTGCTATAATTTCCTTCCTTTTTAAAGCTGAATAATATTCCATTTTATATAGACATATACATACACACACATACAAATACATCTAATTTGTTGTCCATTCATCCAACAATGAACACTAAGGTTGATTCCAATTCATGGCTATTATGAAAAATGCTGCTACAAACATAGCTGTACAAATATCTCTCTGAGAACTGCTTTCAGTTCTTTTGGGTATATGCCCAGAAGTGCAACTGCTGGATCATATGGTAATTTTGTGTTTAAGTTGTTGAACTGCCATACTGTCTATTGGCAATTTTAAAGCTTATACAGATGCTCCTTGACTTCTGATAGGTTTATTAGGCTGTAAACCCCACATAAGCAGAAAATATCCTAAATTGAAAACAGACGGATGGACAGACGGATGGATAAATGGAGTCAGGGTCTTGCTACATTGCCCAAGCTGGCCTCGAGCTCCTAGGCTCAAGCTAACTTCCTGCCTCAGCCTACCATGTAGTGAGGACCACAGGTGTGTGCCACTATGCACAACTATTTTTTTTTATTGTTTGTAGAGATAGCATCTCACTGTGTTGCCCAGGCTGGTCTTAAACTCCAGACCCCAAGCAATCTTCTTGCCTTGGCCTCCCCAAGTACTGGAATTATATTGGTGTTCTTAAAGACAAATCTTGAAGTCTCTGGAAGAGGTCAGCTTCAAAGGTGGTCTCTTGACTGGATAAAGTTTTGAAATGTCAACACTAAGATTGTTCCCAGTCCTAAGTAAACTCAGGATATGTGTAATGCCAAGTCTAAATTAAATCTATCAAATGTAAGGAATACCAATCAACAAATGCCTGATTTTTTATAAAAGTACTTTCATTTTAATAAGAGTACTTTCAGATACTCTGCCTACACTTACCTTTGAAATCATATTCATCCCCATGGCATCCCCTGACCTGGACTGGAAACGGATATAAAGGTTGCGTCCAGCTATACTTGTATGAAGTTTCTGTAGACGTGCAAATCTATAAATAAAAGATGCAGAGATTGTGTTTTATTCTTTTATTATTATTATTTCTTTTTTTTTTTTTTTTTTGAGACGGAGTCTCACTCTGTGGCCCAGGCTGGAGTGCAGTGGCTTGATCTTGGCTCACTGCAACATCCACCTCCTGGGTTTAAGAAATTCTCCTGCCTCAGCCTCCCGAGTAGCTGGGATTACAGGTGCGGGCCACCATGCCCAGCCAATTTTTGTATTTTGAGTAGAGACAGGGTTTCGCCATGTCGGCCAGGCTGGTCTCTAACTCCTGGCCTCAAGTGATCTGCCCGCCTTGGCCTCCCCAAAGTGTTGGGATTACCGGCGTGAGCCACTGCGCCCAGTCACAATTATTTCTTAATAAACTTACACAGTTCACGTAAAAACAAATGTGTTAGCTTGAACTATACTGTGGTTATCATTTGTGCTGATTATGCTACTTTATTAATTTTCTTTATTTGAAGTAAGTCTATTATACTAATACTTCTCTCCTATTTGAAAAATCTTTTTTTCTAAGACAGTTCTCTCCTAGGCAAAGTAACAGTCTAATCAAAATTACTAGCGCACACTTTTTTTTTCTTACTAATTTACCTCTGTGGAGCTATTCATTTGAATCAACATTCTTTTTTTCCCCCCAACCAAGCATAAATATTACTCATTTTAAATGAATGGCTTTAAAGTTGATATTCTGTTATGTGCTCTTAAGCAGGTAATATGTTAACAATTATGTTTGGTAATCATAGAAAATGACACTGGTTCTAAAATAAACAAATAGATATAACTGTACATACAAATCCACTCACACACCTGCTAGTGCTGTCAAATGCCTCCTTTATCACTGCGAACCCTTCAGATGTTTCAAGCCAGGCTTTCACTTCTGCAGAGTCACAAGCACGTGGAAGACGCACAACTGGGCCACGAGTCATCCCATCTGCAAGGACTCGGCTGCTGGCACCTCCACCAAGCTACACAGTATATGTTAGAGAAGCAAGCACGTTACCCAAAAACGCTCATGCTTGACCCAAAAGATATCACTAATTGTCCTTAAAACTCTTCTCATTGCCTTATCTATGATGTATTTTTAAACTGGCAAATATATAAATGCCAACTTACACCTATTGCTCTGCAGCCTCTATTGGTGCTGGCCACAAGACAACCTTCTGTTGTTGCCATTGGAACCTGAAATTCTTTTCCATCCAAGCAAAGGGGTCCTGCCACTCCAACAGGGATGGGCATATATCCAATAACATTCTCACAACAAGCTCCCATCACCTAAAAGGTAAAGTCAGGCACCAAATGAAAATCTATATAGTAAATGCACAAAAATTTATCTCAGCTTGTCAGTAATAACTATCTCCAAACTTAATCCTTTAGTATGTATTTTTTTTAAACAAAATGTTTAATTCACCTTTAAAAAGTGTTTAAAATACTAAAATCTTGAGTAATGACTATAAAAACAGGAAAAATATTTTTAATTCCTATGACCTACATCATAAGCAGAATAAAAAATTAGGATAAAATTATTTAAAAGGAAAATGTTTTATAAAACTGTGTACATATATGAAACTAATCAAGAAAAAAGATTAAAAACATACAAAGCAAATCTCTCTTAATCGAGAAAATAACATACCAAGGAGTAGTTATAATCCCTGTAAGGTAGGTACTGGAGAGAAGAAGGTTCTGAAAGCTTTTTGGAAAGTAACTGTCGGCGAATAGATACACCACGCTCATGAGTTTCCATCAGAGTTTCCAACTTGTAGGCTGGGATATGCTTAGCAATGACTAACTGGATGATCTCAGCATCACTAAGGAATTTTGCACCTTTCTAAAGAAATGGAGAAAAAAATGAAATTGGGGTCAGAGCGAGAGATGAAACAGAAGACTTGAAGGACTGTATTTCATGTTATAAACCATTTAATACAAATAATGCTAAGCTAAAATAATGTAATTTTTAAATTAAATCACTGTAGTTTTTAATTAAAAGATACCTCTGCAAAATAATTCATTTAATGCAAAAAATGCCAAACAAAAATAATATAAATACCGTATCATTAGGTTTTACAATACTAAGACAGGTTTGCACTAATACACCATAAAAAGAAAAATAATGTGAATTTAGCAAAGTTTCAGGTGTGTGTCAGATGTAACAGCTATTGTTTAAACTCTAGCAAACTTTCTATTTTTGATATCCTGAACAGGCAATATATTCACATGTTTTAAAAACTAAATATTAAAAGAGATATAACAAAAAGTCTTCATCCCATCCTTGTCTACCGTCTGCCCAGTTCTTTGCTACCTACACATAAATAGGTACCACTGTTTTATTGTGTATCCATCCAGAGATTTTTTTATGCATGATTATAAATATGCATATATATATATATATACACACGCACACATATGGGTATAAATTCACACAAGTCTTGGGCCAAAGGGTATGAACATTTATAATCTTATAAATTTTTATAATTTTTACAAATTTATTAATTTGAATAAACACTGTCCAATTGCCTTCTCACCACCAATGTAAGAAAAGACCTTTCCAGGCTGGGGGCAGTGACTCACGCCTATAATCCCAGCAGTTTGGGAGGCCAAGGCGGGCAGATCACCTGAGGTCCGGAGTTCAAGACCAGCCTGACAAACATGGAGAAACCTCGTCTCTACTAAAAATACAAAATTAGCCAGGAATGGTGTCTCATGCCTGTAATCCCAGCTACTTGGGAGGCTGAGGCAGGAGAATCAATTGAACCCGGGAGGCAGAGGTTGCAGTGAGCCAAGATCGTGCCATTGCACTCCAGCCTGGGCAACAATAGCAAAATTCCTTCTCAAAAAAAAAAAACCAAACCAAAAAAACAAGAAAAGACCTTTCCCTACAACCTCAATAGAGTATGTTATTAAACTTTGGGATTATTGCCAATCTGATGAGTGAAAATATCTCAAGTACAATTTTAATTTGCATTTCTCTTAGGATGAAGTTAATCACCTTTTCACATTTTTAAGAGCCATATGTACTTTTTTCCTGACAATAGACTGATTATATTATCTGCTCTTTTTAAAAATTAGATAAAAATTTAGTCTCATCAATTTGTAGGAGCTCTTTATAGATTAGAGATTAGCCCTTTAGCCTTAAATATAAATTGCTAATATTTTCACTTGGTTTATTAGCTATCTCTTGACTCTGCTTGGGGTGGTGATATACATACATACATATACACACACACACACTCACAATCACCACCCTCCACAAAACTGGTACCAGTAATTCCATTTTGTGGGTTTATTTAAGGATCTTCTTTGCAAACACTAATATTAGCCTAATTTTTCAAAAGAATAGTAAGATAAATATTAGCTGGTTTATGTATTATCAGTGCAAATTCATTCATTCTCTTAGTAAGTTTACTGAGCACCTACGAAATCCAAGGCCCTCTCAAGACATGGACTTAGCTGTCTAAGAGCCTGATGTCTAATAATGGAGATATTCATGTAAATGTAATATAAGCAACAAGGTACGACTGCCATTAAAAATGCACAGTCTCTATATAAAGGATGCTTCAGAAAAGAAAAGTTACTTCTGTTTGGCGGAATTGAGGTAGGTTTCATAGAGATGCTAGCATTTGCCCTAAAGGTGTGAACACCTGGAGAGGGGAAGGCATGTCAGATGACAAGAATAGGAACCCAGAGTTGGGAACTGTGTTTAAAGAGCAATGACTAAGTTTAGCTAAAAAGTATATGATTAAAGAATGCAGGCCGGGCATGCAGTGGCTCATACCTGTAATCCCAGCACTTTGGGAGGCCGAGGCAGGCAGACCACTTGAGGCCAGGAGTTTGAGACCAGCCTGGCCAACATAGTGAAATCCCATCTCTGCTAAAAACACAAAAATTAGCCAGACATGGTGGCGCATGCCTGTAATCCCAGCTACTCAAGAGGCTGATACACAAGAATCACTTGAACCTGGGAGGTGGAGGTTGCCGTGAGCCAAGATGGTGCCACTGTACTCCAGCCTGGGTGACAGAGTGACACTCTTGTCTCCAAAACAATAATAATAATAATAATAAAATAAAATTTTGTCAAGTATACCTCAATAAAGCTGGCAAAAAACTGCATTTTACCAATAAACGTATTAAAATATATTTAAAAGAAAGAACCATATTAAGCAGACATGGATGGAACATGATTATTTGCATGAAAGCATGAGTAGATTCATATGGTCATGTAGGCAGAAAGCCCTGTTCAAATGTCAGAAAGAAAGGCAAACTTCCTCATGGGTATCAAGCTTACAAAACAAAACAAAAACAAACTTTCTTCTATCTTTGAAACTTGTCTCTGTGTTAAACTCTTTCTAGGCCTCAACACACCTATGAGAATACAGTAGTCACTCATCTCTATGATAAACAGTAATAAACTAGAAAGAGTTTTGACTCTGGAGTCAGAAAATCTTGGACCCTGCTATCAGCTTTATCATTTCCTAGAGGTACTACTTTGGGAAATTAAACATATCGGAACCTCAATGTTCTCATTTGAAAAACAGATAATTTTACCTACCTCTCAAGGTTGTGTGAAATAAAGAAAGAAGATAGTATCTGTTAGTCATGTTACACCGTGCCCAGTACTTAGCTGTAGTGTTCAGCAGATACTAGATTTTTCTTCCTTGAAAAAGCTCCTTTGTAATGAAAAATGCCACATTGGAGTTTATGTTATCATCCTCACCTCTGCATTCCCAAGTATCTGTAGACATTCTTCGTTAGGCCGAGGTTCCCTGGGAAGTTCAATTTCAGGTTCCTGTGTCACCAGTACTGATGAAGTATCGAGTAAGGAGGAGTTACCAACCACAAATGTAGCTCTGTTTGGGGTATCTGTTTCAGCCACTAAGGGTTTTATAACCTCAACTGTTCAAGAGATCAAAAGAAATCTCACAACACAGCACATAATTTTGAAAACAGACTACTTTTTGACAAAGCAATGAAGGATTGAAAGTGAAGAGAATAACAAGTTACCTTTTCTTTCTCGGTTTATCCCTGTCTCTTCCTCTACTGAATCACATTTCTGGTTATTTCTGACCAGCATAGGTTCACGTCTACAACAATCGTCTGGGACTTTCTTTTGTGTCACTACAGGAGATGTGATAGGGTTTTTTAATGAGAGTGTAGATTCTGTCTCTGTTTGTTCAAAGAAGATGTACTTGACAGCCAGAAGGAGAGCTAAACTTAGGGTAATAACTTGTTCAATATCCATGCTGATCATTCTAAATAAAAAACAAATTAAAATATTATTCAGAAATGTAAAGGACACAATCTAAACTTATATTAGCATAGAGTGTTATGATTAATATATCACAAAGTAGATTTCAATTAACTTACTTAGAGAGATAAAACTGCCAGAGGGAAACACTTGGTTCAATTCTCTTGGATACATTTTCATCCAGTCCTAATGAAACCTTAGAAGTATCTGCTGTACTGTTTTGAGGAGAAGGATCAGCTATCCAGCGACTGTGAGCATGAACAAGAACCAAGCCTAGAGACTGAAATAAAATTTTAAAAATAATGTATCCTCTGCATATCAATAGAACTTAAATTTCTTATCCCTAGCAACTGGACAGCCAGGCATTATCTCTCATAGCTTCCCCTTACCATGAAAAAAAAAGCCCCAAGCTTGCTATGCAACTAACTAAAGTAGTGACCCCACTGAACTACTGAAAACACCCCAAAGAACAGGCTTTCAAAGAGAGATAAGGTGGAGGAACTTAAAAAGTCTGTTTAGGAGAAAGGGGCTAATAAAGACCAGGAGCCTCAAAGAAATGAACACATTAAGAAAAAAAGGAAGAAGGGAGTGCAATATCATTGAATGGGCCAAAATTGTAGAAAAAAAGAAATCTTAAAAAGAATGAGATTGGAACTGAGGATACTAAAAGAAGAAGAAAACTATGTCATTACCATAATCATCTTGACCCTCTGAGTTACAGGATTTGGCTTATTTTCTTCTTCTTCTAAAACTCGGGCAAAATGGCTGAGCTGCCAAATTGGACGACCCTCGCGGCTTTCCCGAGAAAGCTACAAATTAAGTCAGTGTGACATTAGAAGGTATTGATTCTGTTTAAGTAAACTGTGTAAGCAGAAATCTTACTCTTCTACTAGTGCCATATGTAAGAATTGGTCTTACCTCTAATACCAAGGACACACAAGCTGGGAAGAAAGTCATGAACACGAAGTAGTTGGCAAGAACTGACATGCAGCCAAAGCAGCACATAATTTCAAGCTGACGTACCCCTGGTTAGAGAAAAATTAAAGATATAACTAGTAAAGTGTACGTTATTTTTGATGCTGCATATATCACAAAGATATATTTGTCTTCCTGCAGGTAGACAAATACATGAAAATATTAGTACATTAAGCTCCTTGCCATTTACTGGAAATAGAATTAGCAACTTAGAGGTGATGCCAGCCTTAGGAAACAGCAGGAATAACCACAGAACTCTAAGTCCCTCAAGGGCAAAGCTCTTGCCTTCTCCCATGACCCCAATATCACAGTGCCAGGCAGAACGGTAGTGTTTAATACACAATTGATAAAACATATGTGTTTCCAATTCCTTTTTGTCAAGCAGTAGTGCCTTATTATTAAATAAGGAGAGGACAGGCTACTCTGATGGAGCAAAGCCCCAGTTACACTATTGATCTAATCCCACTTGTTAGGAGAAAAGCAATTTGCCAATTAACCAAGGATTTTTTATATAAGTAGAATATCCTGCCAGTTATGCCAGTCCTGATATAAGGTCAAAATAATATTTTTTATGTACCAACAAACTCTGATTTCAATATAACCTCAATGATGCCTACTGAAGTTCTTATAATTTTGGTTATTTCATTGATCTGTTTGGAAAATGATATAATACAAAATGCCAACTCAAGACTAAAAATTAACAAATATATTGTACTACAACTGTTTAAGGTATCATTTGGTAATCTCAAATAGAAAACAGAATTATAGAGGCTAGAAGAGACCTTAGATTACCACCAAATCCTTCTCCCTCACTTTACAAATAAACTTGAGTATAATATAAAACATACTTCTGATGTCACTCAAACATAACAATGCTTTGAAACATAAATTTAAATTCTCCTATAAAAACTGCTCACAAAAACTCAAAGTTTTATTTTATTACCTAAATTTTAAGATATAATTTGACTGACTAGAACAAGCATATATTGTATTTTTTTAATTCCCAATGCTTTGAAACATAAATTTAAACTGTCCTATAAAAACTGCTCAAAAACTCAAAGTTGTATTTTATTACCTAAATTTTAAGATATCATTTGACTGACTAGAACAAGCATATATTGTATTTTTTTAATTCCACAATTACCCTCAAATGTGGAAATTCAAGAGACTACAAAATCACAATAACAAAAGCATTATAAATCAAACTACATTTTAAATAGTAGCTGAATATAATCTTTTCAAACCTGAGGCCATTAAAACCATACTTGACCAATGCTTTCACGACTTGACTATCTACTATTTCTCTCTGCACGATATTCACTCATGTTGTTGCCATATGCTTTCCAGGCATTTTTCCTTACTGTGTCCCCAGATAAGTCTCTCTATACACAAAGAAACAGCACCAATCCACATACATCCAAGAAGCTAAGACTTTCTTCTTTTTGTACTGGCTTTTTCAAAGGGTTACTTCCAAGTTAATATGTGTTAAATCTGTACTTTTTTATCCTAACCCAAATCTCTAATTATACCATTTCTGTATAGCTGTAAATGTCTCACTGTCTTCTCCAACCACAAATCTAATCACTTCCTTTGTCTACTTCTCTGACCATATCATGACAAAACTCATCGCCCAACTGCTTTCCACATCATTATTATTTCAATGAATAATCCCGTAGTTTCATGGCCCAACTATTACTTCCTGGCGAATCCCCTTCTCACATATTCTTTTGCTTGAATAAAATCAGACAAGTACATTTTCACCTGATCAACATTTTTTCTTGAGTGTAGTGGTGGTTACAAGACTATGTCATTGTCGAAACTCATAAAATTGTATTCCCAAAAGTAAATTTTAAAGTAAGTAAATTTTTAAAATTAAAAAATATTTTATTTGCTAAATAAAATCTTTGTTGAATAAAAGAATAGATAACTAAATAATAATTTACTCTCAGAAAGTTAGAAGCAATATTACATTTTTAATACACTATCCACTGAAGAGGCCTAAACTAATGACAATAATTTACACCCTTAAAAGTTAGATAATTTACTTCTGAAAGAATGAGGCATCTCATTGGGGGCTCTAAGGTACCAGGAAATACATAGTAGTTAACCAAGTATGGTCTTTATAAGAAAGCCATAAAATATAGTCCTAATGATTAGGAGACCTTCACACAGCATAACATATTCCTTCTGCCAAATTTCCATGCCAGCCTGTAATTTTTATTCTACATAATGAAGTCCTATGTTTGATATTAATATCTAATTCTCTACTATCCAATTAAGAATGAAGAAACATGTGCTGAAGCTAATGCTGGGTACTTGCTGAGATGTACTGCTTACTATCGGATTAAATATTTCCAATCACCTTATTAGGTGAATCTTACTCAGATCTGTCCAATTCCTGACTCTTTTCTCCCTACGTGATAATTAAAACACAAAGAACCAAGTCACCAATTGAGTCTAAGTAACAGCAGGGGCTGGAAAGTGTTTTCCAGACCAGCCTTGGAATGCAATGTTGGTTAAAAAAAAAAGAAATCAAATGAATAAAAATATCACAAAGTGGAACACAAAGAGAGGATGGCAGGAGTGAAAAATAAATCAGTAACCTGCTGCTAAGTTTCCACCAAAGCAAACAGGCCAGATATACCCACACACTAATATAATAAAAAATTTTAAGAGTAATTTAAAAGTCAGAATTTAACAATAAATAATACAAGTCCAAGATGTTCTTTTTCCTCTTTAGCAACATACCTATTTTAAAATATGGCAAAAATTGCTTACAAACCTGACATGGTACCAACTCCAATCACAAGACATTCAACAAGAGCATCGAGGGTAAACGTAGGACCTAAAATTGCCATTCCACGAGCAATATTTTCCCTTACTTCATCCTAAAACAGATCAAACATATCAATGAGGGCAAGGGACAAAATAACTTTTTTAAATGTTAGAGCATCCTATGGCTTATATTAATATCAAATTACTATTCAAAGAGTAAAATATACAATATGATAAAACAGGTATTCAAGATAGAAAGTATGATTGTAACATAAAGGATTTTTAAAATTTTTCTTTTTTCTTTTTTGAGATGGAGTCTCACTCTGTTTCCCAGGCTGGAGTGCAATGTGCAATGGCACGATCTTGGTTCACTGCAACCTCCGCCTCCTGGGTTCAAGCGATTCTCCTGCCTCAGCCTCCCGAGTAGCTGGGATTACAGCTAATTTTTGTATTTTTAGTAGAGACGGGGTTTCACCATGTTGGCCAGGCTGGTCTCGAGCTCCTGACCTCAGGTGATCTGCCCACCTCGGCCTCCCGAAGTGCTGGGATTACAGGTGTGAGCCACTGCGCCCAGCCAAATTTTTAAAAAAGAACATATAGTGCCCTGATTCCCTTTCCACTGAGTAAGATATTTCTTAGGAATATTCCTTTGAGGTAGTGCATTAACTCTGTCATTTAAATCACACATAATTAAATCCTACAACATTCTATATTTTTACCTACCATGACAGAAGCTTAGTTGCAAATTTTTTATGAGATCATATTAGTATTAATAAAACCAAACTCACTTCCTTGTTAATATGTTCAAATGATCACACACATTCATCAATAAATAATCAGGGCAGAATTGTGTGCTATTTTATACTCAAGATACTCTGATGTAATATTGTTAAAATGGTTAGGTTCTTCAAAGTGACTAATGAACATTAAGATGAAACTTAAAATAGGAAATAATGCCAGTGTTAATTTAAGGGGTTTAAAAATAAATCTGGCCAGGTGCAGTGGCTCACACCTGTAATCCCACCACTCTGGGAGGCCGAGACGGGTGGATCACTTGAGGTCAGAAATTAAAGACCAGTCTGACCAACATGGCAAAACTCCGTCTCTACTGAAACACAAAAATTAGCCGGGGATGGTGGTGCACGTGTGTAATCCCAGCTACTCAGGTGGCTGAGGCAGAAGAATCCCTCGAAACCAGGAGGCGAAGGTTGTGGTTAGCCAAGATCCCGCCACTGCACTCCAGCCTGGGTGACAGAGTGAGACTACATCTCAAATCAATCAATCAATCAATCAATCTACCCTGGGGTTCTCTTCCATTAGATCTTGTTCTGCTCTCTGACATGTTTCACTAGGAAAATACTCTTATTTACCCAAAAATTATTATTACCATAATTTCTGAAAACTTTCAAAAAGAAAAATGGGGGCAATTCCAAATTCCAGTAGCTACAGAATCATAATTGAGTTGTTAGATACAGGGGACTGTTCCTGGGGCACTTATGGAGACCAGTCTTGGGACTTGAGAATTAAACTTAAAACTTTGGGCAATTCTTAAATCTTGTGCTATGAAGAAACGCTATTAATCCTTCCTATTAATGTAAACTGAAAAAAGGAATACTATTCACATTCCTATCTTATAAATAATACTTACCTGTGAGTTGGAACTGAGGGCAAACTTTGCTAATGTGCTTGCTCTGGAAAGGTCAATCAAAAGTAGGAAAAAGGGCAAAGCTTCACTGGAAAAGAACAAAATGATCAGATAAATTTAACGGGAAAAAGTATGATTTTAAAAAAAATCTTTTTAGAACAAAACCTTTCCCCCTCCATATTGTATGATCCTGTAGTATGTGTACCTTTCTGCAGACAAAAAGGTATACCCTATATTTCTTTGGCATCCTCAAAGCTAAACATAATAGTTGCTCAAAATATTTGTTAAAAATATTTTTAATGTTAAAATGTAAGTATGTTTACACTTAAACACCTTTTGATAATTTTGTATCAAAGTATCATCCTTAGTAAAAAATATCTCCTTGGATTACCATTAGGGAAAAAAAGTGGAATATACAAAAATTTTCATTGATCACTACCTGTGGAAGGATAAACTAAACAAACTTTCTGGAAACTAAATTGGCAATAATAGCACTGAAAAGCTCTTAAAAAAAAAAAAAAAAAAAAGCAAAGCTCTAAAAAAAGCAAAACCACTGTCTCACTCCTAGGAATGTATCTTAAGAAAATGATTATGAATATGAACAAAAATTTCGTTACAAAGACATTCATCACAGTGTTGTTATTAATGAAAAAAATTATATAACCTAACAGTCCAACATTAGATGATTAATAAACTACAAGATGTTTAGACAGAAGAGAATACATATAGCCATTACAAACAATTTAGTTTAACATTAAGGACGTGGAGGCCGGGCACAGTGGCTCACGCCTATTATCCCAGCACTTTGGGAGGCCAAGGCAGGTGGATCACTTGAGGTCAGGAGTTTGACACCAGCCTGACCAACATGGTGAAACACAGTCTCTACAAAAAATACACAAATTAGATGGGCATGGTGGCAGGTGCCTGTAATCCCAGCTACTCAGGAGGCTGAGGCAGGAGAACTGCTTGAACCCGGGAGGTGGAGGTTGCAGTGAGCCAGGATCATGCCATTACACTCCAGCCTGGGTGACAAGAGCAAAACTCCATCTCAAAAAAAAAAAAGGGACATGGAAAGATGTTGATAAACTATTATTAAGCATAAAGAAATTATAAAACAATATATACGATATCAGATATTTTATTTAAGTATAAAAACAGTAGAAAAGGATATATGCCAAAATGTTAATAGTTATTAAAATTAGCTAATAGTAAAATTATACAAAAAATTTCCCCTTATTTTCTTAACTTTTGAAAATGTACCTTTACAGCATGGGGAATAAAAGTTTTTTAAAATGTATTTTGACAGAAAGTATATTTAGGTTTTAAATACTTACTTCAAGCCTGTCAATTCTTTGTCTAAGAAGTGAATGACAACTGTACTGAATACAAAGCTTGAGAAAATTGTGAAGAGGCCAGCAATACCTAAAACGACAAAAGTTCAATACTAAAAAAACTTTATCCTTTACTACACAAATAATAACAGTGTCACACAGCATTCTGAGATAATACTAGTTTACTCCAAATTATTAAGATCTCAAATTTCAGAATGTCTAATTGCCAATAATAAGGAAACTATTCAATGCATGCAGCACACTTTCAGCAATACACGTATTTCCAAATCCATGATTTGAATGAACAGGTTTATTTCCACAGCAAATCAAAAATCTGATGACACCAGAAGTTAAATATGTAAAACTATTACCCAAAATATATTTTGATCCAAGTTGACGTAAATTCTGGAACTGGAAGTAAATATACAGGATTGCTATGCATCGTGTTATTGTCAGAATTATAATGTCACTGCTCAAAACATCCTAATAGGAGAGAAAGAAAAGGAAATTCCAATAGCTTTGACTTTTAAAATAAGTAATCAAAACTAAGAACTTTTATTTTGCATGTGTAATTCATTTATATATTGTCATAAGAACATAAATGTAAGCACAAGTCCAATAAAAATCACAAACCTACAAATCAAAAATTAAATCCAACTTTTAATCAAACCACTGTGGTAAGCCAATACATCACCACAATTTTTTTTTTTTTTTTTGAGACAGGGTTACATGCTGTTACCCAGGCTAGAGTACAGTGGTGCAATCACAGCTCACTGCAGCTTCAACCTCCCAGGTTCAAGGGATCCTCCTGCCATGGCCTCCCTAGTAGCAGGACTACAGGTACATGCTACCACACCCAGCTAATTTTTTAATTTTTTTTTAGATGGAATCTCACTCTGTCGCCCAGGCGACAGATTGTGCAGTGGCACAATCTCAGCTCACTGCAAGCTCTGCCTCCCAGGTTCACGCCATTCTCCTGCCTCAGCCTCCTGAGTAGCTGGGACTACAGGCGCCCGCCACCATGCCTGGCTAATTTTTTTGTATTTTTTAGTAGAGACACGGGTTTCACCGTGTTAGCCAGGATGGTCTCGATCTCCCAACCTCGTGATCCACCCGCCTCGGCCTCCCAAAGTGCTGGGATTACAGGTGTAAGCCACTGTGCCCAGCCTTTAATTTTTTTTTAAAGACTGGGTCTTACTATGTTGCCCAGGTTGCCCAGGCTGGTCTTGAACTCCTAGGCTCAAACAATTCTCCTGCTTTGGCCTCCCAAAGTGCTGGGATTACAGGCATGAGTCACTACACCCGACCCACAATCATTTTTGACTATTAGTCACTTATAAAAGATGTATTTCTCAAATAAAGTCAATTACATTCATTTGTAAAGAGAAAGCAAAATAAGAGCATTTCCAGTGCATTCCATGTAAGCAGAAATTTGAGGTAAGTTCCTAAATACTAAAATAAATATTTTACTCATAACTTTTAAAAATTATGTGGTCCCTATAGGGGCTTAAGGGCTCTTCAGAAATTGAAAATGTAATTCACTTTAGTCAATATCAAATTAACTTCACTAACCTCTTCAAACTTTGGACATTCATAATTCCAACCACAGATCTTATTGTTACCAGTAAACATGTTCATGGACATCATGCAGATGGTCAGTGTCACTGTCCCCACTATGACTTCCCAGGGATGGGAGGCCACAAAGAGGCCATGCATTCGAAAAAGTCTTGACAACATTGTAGCTACAGAATCCTTGGATCCTGGAAGGAATATCAAGTGTGAACACTTAGTATACAGCTCATTGTATTTTTAGGAAAAGATTTTAAGGAAAAGTGTGCTGTAAACCCTGCTTTGTATGCACAGTGTCCTATACATATGACTATTTGATACTGTTCCTTATAATTCTGGAAAATAATTATAAAATTAAGAGAACTATGTTATTACTTCTTCACTCAAACAATAAATCCTTTATTACTCACTGGCAACCAACTTTAAAGCAGCCATTTCTTAAAAATTATATGAATTCAAACATTTAAGATCAAACCAGATAAGTATCTTGACCTTATTACCTAAGCCTTGCAAGTAGAAGAGCAATCAAGCAGAAAACACAAGTGAGAAACAGCTATTCACATTTTCTGATTACCTAGATATAAAATGCATGTTAAGTATCTTCTTCATCATCTACAATTGGATTACACAAAAGGTAAACACCCAAGAAGCTACTTGTTGAGTGTCCTGCTATAAATCATGTTAGTTTATAAGATCCTCAAGGGCAGGGACCTCTTGTACTTTTTCATTCCATACAACATATGGCATAATGTCACTAGCAAAAGGATGTTTAATAAACCTTCCTAACATTGCTGTCAACAGAAAAAAAGTCTTTTCTGATAGATGTTTCTACATTAATAAAACAGGGTTAAGAATTTTGCTGTGGTGGCTGCTTTTCTTCTAGCAGAATCATCAACAATAGTGCTAGAAGACCAATGGAAAAGCATTAGATGTGAAAAGCTCCAAACTTTCACAACTAATCAAAAGCTGGAACAGTACTAGAAGAGGATGACTAGCTGAAGTATCTGTACATAGCATTCAAAAAAATTCCCAACAGAACATATAGAAGATTTTGATCTAGTGACTACCATGACTAAATTTCCTGTTTGCTAAATAATAATTCTGATATTCTGATTTTGAAAACAAATCTTCTATTACCATTGGTCTCCACAAATAAACCTGCAAGTTTTACTTCTTTCACTAAAATTAATGCCTGTGATAAGGCATATTAGTAACCTGCAAAAATCAACCAAAAAGATTTAAAAAGTAAGCTCATTAACTGCCACTCTAGCAAGAATTCAAATGAATCTCACATTTAGTAATAAATAAAAGTGATTCATCTGTTGAAGACAGACTATAAAAAGGCAATCAACTAAGTGAAAGAAAGCATTAATCTATTTATAAAGGGTTAGGGGAAAGACCAAAAAAAAAGAGTAGCTTTAAGGAACCAAAGCAAATACCAAGTGTTATCTCTCACTGCATCACTCCATGTTCTCTACATTTCAGACATACCACACCACTAGCTAAACAGTTTTCAAACTGTTGATCCACAACAACTGCATCAATTACATCATGACATCAATTTTGTCGTTAAGAACAAACATTTTTAAATAAAATAAAATAGAAAACAATATTATAAAAAAACAGCTGTTGGGTAAGCCAGGTAGTATGGGTAGGTATTATTTCTTAAAACTATGTTTCAAGAAACTATACATATATAAGTGTGTGTGTGGCTTTTAAATTAACATGTATTTCCCACTGTGGGTCACAGTTTTAAAAAGCTGGCAGTACCTAAAGGAATATAAATGTGGCATGTACCTGCCTGTGTTTACTCATGCTTTTTCAACCTTCCACCCTGAGTCTTATTCATCAATTTACCCTCCAGCACCTTGCACTCATATATAGCATTGCTCAACAAATGCTGGCTTAAATTCTTAAGCTATAGTAGCATGTATTTTATGACATCTTGAAACAGACCTAAAGACGACTTTTTTTTAAGGCACCTAGATATGGATGTAACCCATGCCCTCTAGTTTAAGGCTAAATGCAGAGCATTCAGGGAACTTATTAATGGGGTACGGGAAGGAGAAACATTTTACATACAGGTTGAGTATCCCTTATCCAAAATGCTTGGGACCAGAAGCGTTTCAGATTCGGGATGTTTTTGAATTTTGTAATATCTGCATTACATTTATTAGCTTAGCATCCCTAATCCAAAATCCAAACTCCAAATGCTGCAATGAGCATTTTCTTTGAGTGTCAGGTTGGTGCTCAAGAAATTTCAGATTTTGGAGCATTTCGGATTTCAGATCTTCAGATTAGAGACAGTAAACTTGGAACTATCCTGGAAAATGAACAACAGCAACAAAATACTTTCTCATATTAAATTAGCAGGTACTTGGACTTTTAAGTATTGGAAATCTTTAATCAAATCTTAGATTTGAACTCTACTTAATTATAAACAAAAGACTCACTAAAAGGCTAGATTTTCATCATGGTATTCTATCACATAATTTCTTGCCTATATTTAAAACACAACTCTACCAACTGTTCTAAAGGATCAATTAGCATCAAAGTTCCAAAAAGTAAATTAACTACATGTTTCAAAATTAGGTCAAAATTATTTCTAACCCTCTTTCCCTGCAAAAAAAAAAACACTTCAGCTCAGATTATTCCTCATTATGTCAATCAGATTCATTGTTTTAAAAAGTTAATTCATTTGAGTTAAAATCTTAGCTGCAACCCAGAAGGAACACTAACTTGTGAACAAATTGGTTTAACATCATAAACCCGTAATTATACATTAGACACATTATGTTTTCCCTCAAAAGATTTTATGGTGGCATTGTAATTCTGGGACTTTTTTTCCTAGGTGTAAAGTCATCTTTGCAATATTCAAGGAAAAAAATTACACGATTCTGTCAGCCGCCCCTAAACACAGAGAACCCCACCTATTTGGAAACAAACTGAGCAATCTTATGAGGGTGTGTCAAAAGTAACCATAATTATAAACAATCTCATTTCTCATGAACATCCTCCCCGTTGCCCTGTGATTATGCAAAGCATTTCCATGCCATAGAATCCAATTGTCCACCTTCATCAGCAGTTGCAAATGGCACAAGCGGGCTACAGGATAGCTCCTGCAAATTAAGTTGACAGTATTTATGCAATGCTGCAATAAAAATTAATTTTACTTAAAGAAACAAAGTAAATAGGCAAGGTATGCCTTACTTATTCAGACTAAAAAGTATGCTGCAAACATTTTACAGATTCTTTAAAAGAATGGATAATTCTTAAATGTCAATCCAATCTGCTACAGAAACCATCTACCATGGCCAACTGCAGAAAAGGATGTTTTGGCATCTTACTTCCTCCTACTCAGCACTCTGCCTGCATTACACATTCCAGTATTTGATTATATACTATCTCACAGTGTTCTCAAATTAATAAATGTGTACATTTTGTCTCTTTGAAGCCAAGAACTGCATCTTATAAGGCAGTCATTTTCAATCCCAACAAGATCTAGCATTCTGCTGCTCAAGCTGGTATTCCAGAAAGAAGGAAAAAAAAAAAAAAACAAATCTTGCACTGGCAATCAGGAAACCTGGATTCTATACCCAATTAGCTCACGTTCTATTACATGTTGTTTTTTAAGTCATATCTCTTCTCTTCATTCACTTATGAAGCTAGAGCTCCAAAGTTCTCTGACAAAGATAAGTGTTAAATGGAATCATATGAAACTGCTATTTTTGTAGGTTAGTTGAATTTTAAATACTGGCAATTTCACATGGGTCAACCTAAGTAGACCATGTAATTCCATAATGTGGCTATCTATAGTCTAGAAACTAGACCATAAAGGAATAGTGTGTGAACACGCATACTCACACTCTTATCTTGAAATGGTTATCCCACATACCTGACAATTTTCATGTTAATACTGTAGCCTATGTGCAGTTTTGTTTAACCTTCATGTTACTAATTCCCATTTGTTTTGGCCACCAAGTTTATCATAAGTTCTGGAAGAACACTACAAGAAAGCAGGCCTGCAAAATCCAGCCTATCCCCAAAGTACTGTCCAGGCCTTTGCTAGATTATCTCTAAATTGCAAAATGTTTTTCACTGCATGGAGAGGAAAATAAATTCATAAGTAAACAAAAAGTACATTCTCTACCTTGTGGGACGCCGAAATCATGCACATTTAGTATAGCCCAGAAACAAATGTTTCCTACGACTCTGCAGGACCATGTCTAAGAAGGAATATCCTCAAATCCTGAAATATTTCAAACGACTACTTAAGAATGGAGTACATCGACCTCCTCCTACTGCAGAAATTAACTGTTCTATATTTGTATCTCCAAGGTACATTTTTCCTAAAAGAATATCAGCACCAAGGAGACTACGCCCCTTACCAAAAAAAAAAAAAAAGGGGAGAAGAATCTTTTGAGTCCTTGTGCGAATCCCCACGTTGGGCTCCGCATCCTCTCAAGCCGTTCTCCTGTAAATAACCAGACACATCTACACCAATCCACGGTTCTTTCATGGCTCTAAGTTAGTCAGCAGCATTTACAGAGATCTTTCCCGTCACCTAAAAGAAAGGTGCTAACGAACAGCAGTTCCTGGGCGTGAATGCCCGGATACCGGGATGCAGGCGCTTCTCCCGTCTGCCCTGCGAGCTGCCGGCCCGACAGCCCCATAGACCCCTAGCATTTCTCGAATCCAGGGGCCTCCGAGGTCACCCTGCCTGACACCCTTTCCGCCCCGATTATCGTGACCGTGCAGCCAGCACTGCCTACTCTGAACAGGGCCGATGAACGCAGCTACGCCCCGCGGGTCCACCGACGATGACCGTAGTCACGAAGAGGCCAGACCGCCGCCCGCCTCTCAAGCCCACCCCGGGACCCCGGGTTCCTCCAGCACTGGTGCCGGCCGCCGCTCGGCCTGCCGGGCCTCAAGGACATTCCTTGCAGTCCCCGCGAGTCCGGGCTGCCACACCGACAAAGCGCAACCGCAGCCCCCTCCAGGTCCGAAGGAGCTGCCGGTAGCCACTTCCCAGGGCCGAGGGAAGCTCCAGAATTGCCACCAACACAGCCCAAACCCCGCTCCCACCCATCTCCGCCCCGCTCCCCGCCGCCCCGGCCCCCCTTCTCGGCCACCGCCCGCCTCACCTCCAAATCTCACTAGACGCCACCGAACCCCGGCGCTGGCGCTCAGCTTGTGTCTAGTTAACGGAGACGCGAAGCAGAAGGAACCCTCACCTTACGCACGCTCGGAGCCGGACGAGCCTTCGACCAGTAACAGAGGATCGTTCGATTGTCTAGCCAATCGCCTGGGGGCTGCTCGGCCTGACGGCGCTACGTCACGAACGGTCGCCTTAACAACCGCCCACAGCTCTCTGCAGGGCCAAGAACAGGCACCGCACCATCTCTCACCACGGCTCGGCCAACCAATAGCCGTTCGAGTCCCAGCACTAAGGCCTGCTTATTGGTCCTAGAGCCGTGGGGGCGCACGCATGGCAGCTACCTAGGCGAAGGCGATAGGGGACCTGGAGGGTGGAGTGTCCCACAGCCCCAGGGCCTGACCCGTGCTCCTCCTGGCTGTGAGAGTACAGTAGGAGGCAGTGATAGGAAGCAGAATCGGAGCGTGAGGGAAAACGCAGGGTCAGGTCGATGACTGAAAGGTCACTTATTAGCGCGGGAGATATGGAGGGAAGTGGAGGCGGCCATGAGAAAAAGAGGAATATAAAAAAGGGAAGGTGGCGGCGACGGGCACCTCAAACCTGTAACTGGACGGTAGCCGAAACCAGCGCTGTCCCGAGATTTACCCATTAGTGTAAATGGCTCCGGTTACCTGCATCTCTCTCTCGTGTGCGACATCCATTGCATACTGGATTCTCTCTGAAATGTGCCTCTCCTGCGTCTTCTGTGCGTTCCTTCTGCTCTCCGGCTGGTGCAGGGCTTTATTATCTCTTACTTAAAACAGTGCAGTAGCCTCTCCTAACTGGTCTTCCCAGTCTTACACGCATCCACTTTCCAATCTGTCCTGCACAGCTCCCACACGCAGTATGTGGCGTACTGCTTCCTATTATGCCATAGACCCAAATCAGCGTTTCTCATTGTCTACTGGATTAAAGAAAGAGCCTGTCACCACTAATGTGGCCCCACCACACATTTCTGACGTATCTCTACTTTTCTGTGCGAACCTTACAGTTCAGCCAGGAGTAACTGGCCCTTCTTCAGTCACACTCAGTACCTTTTTACCTCCCTGCTTATGTTCTCTTTGTTTACCTTGGACATGCCTACCCATTTTAACTGTTGAGATCCTAAATATCCCTTAAGGACTTTTTCATATACCACCACCTTTCCTAATTCCCTCAAACACATCATCACTCCCGACCTTGAAAACCCATAAAATTTCCATAATATTTTTTGACTTGTCTTACTATCGTATGTGGAAATTTATTAAGGACAGGAATTGTATTTCACTCAATTTTTAAAGCCCATATTTTGAAACACATTACCAAGAAAACACTAAACACTCCTTAGTTTTAATAAATAATTATAGTTTCTTATAATCCTTATATAATAGATATTATTCCCATTTTACAAAAAAGTAAAAATTAAAGTTTGTCAAGCAACTTGCTGTAGATCACATAGATAATGAGTAAAACTGGAATTTGAACCCAGATCTAATGCTTACGCTGGTTCTACTGTTCCCCACTGCTTCAGTGTAAGACCTTCATTCATATCTCTTTACCAAATGTTGTGCCTTTGAAATGCTCATTATGTGGAGTACACTGTGGTTGGCATGGGAGATATAGTGACAAACATGACAGATATAGTGCCTGCCTTTATGAACCTTGCACAGTAAAGAAAACGGGTGAACTACCCAAAGATTGCAGTGTTCTCTTAGCAGCCTTGTCAAAAAAAAAAGAGAGAGAGAAAAGTATATAAGTACCAAGAGCCTAGAAACTGTCATATTTTTAATGCCGCTAGAAGTCTCAAGGGCCAAATATCTTAGAAGTTACAGGTTGTACACATGCCTACTAATGTAATTCAAATAAGGACTGTAAAGTTGTTACCAGAACAAGCTTTAGCCCAAGATTTAGAAATTTTCATACCCAAACTGCCTAATTGAGAACTCCAATAGGAATATGAGTTCCAAAGCAAGCAATAAACGCCAATTGTCTAGTTTTATGCTCTTAAAATAAATTCTATATCATTCCCAAAAGGTATTTCAAAAGAATCTTTACAGCACTTAACTAATAATTTGTACTTAGTGATAAATCACAAAATTTGGTATGGACACAACGTAGAAAGGGAGGGTGGGAGAAGCGCCAAGGAAGTCCATGCGCCGCTTCCTCATATGCATTTAACCCTTCAAGGAAAGAGTTTATAAGAGTATAATTTTTTTATTTTTATTTTTTGAGACAGAGCCCAGGCTGGCGTGCAGTGACACGATCTTAGCTCACTGAAACCTCTGCTTTCTGGGTTCAGCGATTCTCTTGCCTCAGTCTCCTGGGTAGCTGGGATTACAGAGGTGCACCACCATGCCCGGCTGATTGTGTGTGTGTGTGTGTGTGTGTGTGTGTGTGTGTGTGTGTATGTATATACATATGTATATACATATGTATATACATATGTATATACATATACATACACTTTTTTTTTCTTTTTCAAACGGAGTCTCGCTCTGTCACCCCGGCTGGAGTGCAGTGGTGCGATCTCGGCTCACTGCAAGCTCCGCCTCCTGGGTTCACGCCATTCTCCTGCCTCAGCTTCCCGAGTAGCTGGGACTGCAGGTGCCCGCCACCACGCCCGGCTAATTTTTTTGTATTTTTAGTAGAGACGGGGTTTCACCGTGTTAGCCAGGATGGTCTCGATCTCCTGACCTCGTGATCCGCCCGCCTCGGCCTCCCAAAGTGATGGGATTACAGGCGTGAGCCACCGCGCCCGGCCCAATGTTTGCGTTTTTAATACAGCCGGGGTTTCGCCATATTGGCCAGGCTGGTCTCGAGCTCCTGACCTCAAGCGACCCGCCCGCCTCAGCTTCCCAAAGTGCTGGGATTACAAGCGTGAACTACCACACTCGCCTAAAAGTATAATGTTAAGACCCCCTTTAAAAGTAATGAATGACCCACATTGCCATCTTAATCCATCATCTTTACTATTTACATATGTAAATATGTTAGGCTTCCAACCTTCACATTTTTGGTTTTTGTTGTCATTAGTCATGCTTAAAGATGGGGAATTATAACAACAACAATAATACTAAAATATTTATATTGCTGTTTCTATATGTCAGCCACTTGTCTAAGTGCTTTTGATATATTAACTCCTTTTATTAAAAGTCCACTGAGGAAAACAATAGTATTTTACAAAGGATGAAGCTACAGAAACAGAGAAGTTAAGTAATTTGCCTAAATCCACATAGCTTGGAAGTAGCAGAGCCAGAATAGAAACTTTGAAATGTGGCTCCCAAGCATACGCCCTAAACCACTCCACTGTCTTATCTTTTGTATTAGCATAATATGCACTATTTTGTATTAGTACATATGATTGTTTAATTTTCTGATGCTTCATTACAAAAGACTTCGTAATATCAGTGAAGAGTTGTACTTATTTGTTACCCTTTACAGCTCCCAGCTGTGTTCAAATTTGTATTTTCCAGCCTTGGGCAGTTTTCTTTCTTTCTTTCTTTCTTTCTCTACACAGGGTCCAGTGAGAAAAGTTTGGGTTGTGTTTTGAACAAGAGGAGGAAATGGTTTGAAGTCTATTCTAGGCACAAAGGCTAGTATTGTGAGCGTGAGAATGGAGGTGATGCAGATATAGAAGAAAATTTAATTGGTAAGAAATCTTAAAGTAGTATAGAATACAAGACATTTAAAAGGTAAGGAAGTCATGAGCAGCTTGGCAGAAGATCTCAAAGTCCCTAGTGGTGACATTTTATATGCACTGAAAGTCTCAGCTGCTGCTCCTCAATAACAAAACTAAAGATACTGCTTCTTTGTTCCTAAAATTTCCCAAAAGGAAATGAATAGGTGAAGCCTCTCTTGACATTAGGAAGAAACGTCTCTACAAGACTGAGTACACACAAAGATTTCTGCTGTCCACTGAGCCTGCTTTCACTGTTTAACTGGTCTTGTTTGTTTTCTCCATTCCTCTCTTTAGACCTTGCCCTAGCTTTGTAGAATAAGTTGGGTAGTAGTAACAAATTGTATTAGAATAATTTTTTTCTTTTAAAGGAATTGATTTTCTTCTGGGAAACCTGCATCATGTAGAAACAGTATAACTATGATGATGTGTAAGTGTCCATGTCTGAGATTCTGAGGGATTTTTGGCCAAGGTGATTGATTCACACAGAAGTCAATGAAAGATCAAGAAAGAATGAAACAGACAGGGTGTGGTGGCTCATGCCTATCTGTAATCCCAGCACTTTGGGAGGCCAAGGTGGGTGGATCACCTGAGGTCAGGAGTTCAAGACCAGCCTGACCAACATAGAGAAACCCCATGTCTACTAAAAATACAAACATTAGCTGGGTGTGGTGGTGCACACCTGTAGTCCCAGCTACTAGGTAGGCTGAGGCAGGAGAATCCCTGGAGCCTGGGAGGCAGAGGTTGCAGTGAGCCGAGATTGTGCCACTGTACTCCAGCCTGGGCCACAGAGCGAGACTCTCTCAAAAAAAAAATTAAAAAAAAAAAAAAAAAAAAAAAGGAATGGAACAAATTAGAACTAATTGTGACCCAAGTATGAGCACCACTTCTCCCACAAGAGCAAACTCTGGGCCAGGCACAGTGGCTCATGCCTGTAATCCCAGCACTTTGGGAGTCTGAGGCAGGAGGATTACAACCTCCGCCTCCCAGGTTCAAGCAATTCTCCTGCCTCAGCCTCCCAAGTAGCTGGGATTACAGGCGCCCGCCACCAAGCCCAGCTAATTTTTGTGTTTTTTTTAGTAGAGATGGGGTTTCACCATGTTGGCCAGGCTGGTCTCGAACTCCTGACCTCAGGTGATCCACCCACCTTGGCCTCCCAAAGTGCTGGAATTACAGATGTGAGCCACCACACCCGGCTCATTCCTAGCTTTATATAAGCTCCCAGATAGCAAAATCAGTTGAGAGAGACCAGAAGGAAATGAAAATGGAGGGAGGAGATAAGGAAGAGCTTGGGAAAGAGCTGAATAAGATCCTACCAGGCAAGTGTGAAAAAAAGACGGAAGGATAATGGTCTAAGGGGACCTGCCTCAGCTTTTCTGAGCAACCCCATTGAAAGAGAAGCCTAACAGCAATTGCTCAAGGCAACACCTAGCTAGGCAATCTTTTAATGCAAAGTTACTGTCACTTATAAGTAAAAATGGCCCAAATAAGCTACAGAACTCTAACTATATCTGCTGCAAATTGCAACAAATTTGGCTACAAGTAACAGATAACTCAAAATAAAAGAAGCTTAAAAAGATAAGCATTTATTTATTTCTTGGGTAAAGGAAACTGGAGATAGATAATCCAGGACTAGCGTGGCAGCCCATGATGCTTTCCGGGACCCTCCTGTCTCTCTGCTCCACCATGGTCAGCATGCAGCTTCCATCCCCAGGGTCACTTGTGGGCCAAGATGGCAACTGGAGCTTCAACCTTCATATCTGCATTTCAGTCCCTCTGGAAGGAACAGGTTAAAGACAAAAGGGCAAAAAACAAACAAACAAACAAAAAAAAAACCCAGCCCTTCTTAGCTGTTTTTTCATATCTCACATTTTATATCTCAGTGACCAGAACTACAAGGTCATACCTAAGGACAAGGAAGCTGGAAATGTAATCTTTATTTTTCACAACAATATGCCCAGCTCAAAACTGAAAAAAGCATCTTCCATGCTATCCACATACTGGGTGAGCACATAATAAGTACACGATACATTTGTGATCACCTAACTCAAAAACAGGAAACAATTTTACTATCAAGATTTTGGGGGAATAGGAAAGGACATAAGTCTAATATCAAAGACGTATTATTTTATAAACATTAGCTTGAAATGTCAGTGGAATTCTTAATAACACCTAGACTTGACTTTTAGCTAAGTGTATCAATGTATAATGTTACAAGTGGTCCACCATTAAGAAATAATCTAGGGAACTAACAAAGTATTTTGTCTCTTAAAATAGAAAAAAAAAAGGCATCACTGATCTTATTCGTTGCTATATCTCCAGTACCTATTAACCGTCAATGAACGAATGAATTACAGCAACTTTCCAAGCAATTTGTGGTCTTGATTTCCCTCTGACCCAGATTCCTTGCTTTTTCTTTTGCATTTTTTTAATACCCAGCAAGTTCTCAGTGCTGCTTTGACCCTGTACCACAGGCTGCCTCCCCCTCTGAAATTTCTTAGGCCTGTGAGTCCTGCCTCCCAGAGAAGGCTTCCAGTTCTTTGCATATTTGTCCCAGCTGCACTGAACTGAAGAAGCTGCAGTTATTTGTGCTTCCAAAGCCCATGCATTTGGGGGCACAATGAGCCCTGATAAGTTTTCTGGCTGGATTTATCCCTAAAATCTTACTTTTCCCCCTTACTTTATACTTTCCAGACTTTGGGTAACTCGTGCTACTTCAATGACAGCATGTTATGAGACATTCTTGGTAAAATCCCCCTAGTTAGGTCTCAGCGCTCCTGAAGCTAGTTTTTCCCTTCTCGTGGAAAGGAAACGGATTAACAAACTATCCACCTTTCTCAAGCAAGATATTACCAAGGTCTCTGTGCTTCTTCCAGAAAGATAGGCTGCATGTCTTCCCCAAAGGAAAAGAACACCAAATGTCTGCAGACTCTGCTCAATGCTTGTCTGTTGAGAACTCCTGCTTGCTTGTTCTTTTGAGATATAGATATATAGATACTGATATATACACACATGCACATATATATGTCACTATAAATAATTTAGGAAGAAATTTGACCTGTGTACACCAACGAAACTTAAAAATTTATAAATGATGTCATGAAGGGCCGATAATTTTTGCCCTGAAGAAGATAATGAAAGCAGCCAGGACAGCCTCTCTTCCTGCCCAGCCATTTATTTAAACAGTTGCTTGGGAAATCCTACAGGAGCTTGGCCATAGGCTATGAACAAAATCTTCTGTCTCTACCCTAGCCCTTACCAAGGAAACCAACTAACTTTTGGAATCTAAGTCTGCTTAGATCACCAGATAATCCCAATTTTGGTAAAGAGCTCAAAGCACAGATGGTAATATCTGTCCATTGCTTAACAGTGTATTTAATACGGCATGAAGAAACAGTGAAAGAGTTTGACTGATCTCTGCCTCTAGAAATAAAAAGAAAAAGAAATATAGTTTGGTACAGAGAAGGAAGGCATCCTGCCTTAAGGCAGGCCTTAAATATAGCAGAAGCACTCCTTTCTACTCCTTCTCTGCATAGGTAGATATACCTACTTCTGTTGGTTTCATTCTTCTTTTCAAGAAGAGCAAACTGAGTCTGAAACTTTACCCTGTTTCTTCAGTTGATCTCTCTCTTTTTTTTTTTTTTTTTTTGAGACAGTCTCGCTCTGTCACCCAGGCTGGAGTGAAGTGGCACTATCTTGGCTCACTGAAAACTCTGCCTCCCAGGTTCAAGCAATTCTCCTGCCTCAGCCTCCTGAGTAGCTGGGATTACAGGCGTGCACCACCACGCCGCGTAATTTTTGTATTTTTAGTAGAGACGGGGTTTCACCATGTTGGCCTGGCTGGTCTCGAACTGCTGACCTCGTGATCCGCCCGCCTCGGCCTCCCAAAGTGCTGGGATTACAAGCATGAGCCACTGTGCCCAGCCTTTTCAGTTGATATTATTCCTTCTCTACCATGAGGAGGACTGTCTTGGTTTGGGAACCCCAGAACAAAGACTGAGTAAAAAACTGGAGTATAATAGTATCTTTGGGGAATGATCCCAGGAAGTCAGAATAAGGATAAAAAGAAAGGTTAACAGGGAAGAAGGAAAGGCCATCATCAGATGTATTATTTAGCTAGTTACCATTGTAGGCAACTGGGCTTAATACTGCTGGGGACCCTCTAAAAAAAACTGTAGAATGCACCCCTGAAGGATGGGGGTGGAGGTGAGGTGAGACATTTATCCATCAACTCCAGTCCCTCTTTGGCTGAGAAATGCCCCTAAGAAACATTGCCAGCTTTGTGTGTGCAAGGGCTGAAATATTTAGGCTTTAGAAAAGCCTTGAGGCAGGAAAGGTGAAAGACACGATGATGGGCACTTCAGCAAGGAAGCCTTCAGCTTGCCAGGAACTGTCTACCTGGTAGACTCTACCACACCTGCAGCTGAAGAGGAGGTATGGCCAAGAAATGTAGCAGAGTACTGTGTCTGCTGTAAGGAATGCATTATGGGCTGCTGTACCAGACTTTCATTCCTTTTACTTTCCCATTTGGCCTCTTTTGATGGCAAGCCCTAAGTTGTTTTAGAAGACCTGTTCCCCCTGAGATTTTTGTAATTCCTTCTTAAAGCTTGGACAATAGTATTTCATTCACAGACCACATTCTAGAGCCTCTCTTCTCACTCTGGTTGTCCTTGGCCTCTGAATAGGCCTGGTCTCCATACCTGGTAGCCTTCAACATTTTCCAGCTTGCAAGTGAGTCTGGATTATAATGCATGGAAAGTGACCAATATGTATGTTTGTTGATGGTCCTAACTTTAGTGAAATTCTGACTCTTTTTATAAATACTATTAAGCAGGAATTTCTCTAGCCAAGTGAAACCAACAAATATTTCTTTCAGTAAGTATTTCAAAGAAAGAACAAGAGAGTTAATGGGTAGTTAAGTAGGAATTTTTGAAGTTTTGACAAATAGGTGGTTACTATGTTTCCAATATCTAATATCTCATTTTGTCAGACAGAGGAGGCATATTATTTGTGAGAGTTAGGTTCATTCTAAAATCAATGCAAAAAGAAAAATTAACTACAATAGGATTTCAAGGTCTTTAAAAAAAAATGAGGAGGAAAAATGTCAGAGTCAAAAATAGCATTGAAATCTCTTTATATTTCTTAAAATACAGTATGGAAATTTTGTTTTTACAGCTTTGACAAAAATTCTTATACACACTAAGTTGGAAACTCCCTGACTATTGGAAGGAGTCTATCATAAATAGTTAAGTATTCCAATATTTCTGCCTTTAATATTTCACTATTAAATCCTAAAATGGTGGCCAGGTGTGGTGGCTCATACCTGTAATCCCAGTACTTTGGGAGGTCAAGCCGGGCAGATCACTTGAGGTCAGGAGTTCCAGACCAGCCTGGCCAACCTGGTGAAACCTCCATCTCTACTAAAAATACAAAAATTAGCCACGTATGGTGGTGGGTGCCTGTAATCCTAGCTACTCAGGAGGCTGAGGCACAAGAATTACTTGAACCAGGGAAGCAGAGGTTGCAGTGAGCAGAGATCGTGCCACTGCACTCCAGCCTGGGCAACAGAGCAAGACTCCATCTCAAAAAATTAAAATTAACATTAAAATAAATAAGTAAAATAAATCCTAAAATGCATGAGAGCTGGGTAAGTGTTGTTAATATATATTCTTACTTGCCTACAGGGTTGCTCTAATCTGTGTCACTGTTACTCCTCGATATGCTATTAGATTTTAGATTTGCTTGTTGTTGTGATGTATTTTGCAAATATTTCTTCCGGTTTGTCATTTGTTTTTTGACTTTGCTTATTTATGGTGGTGTTTGCCATGCAAAAATTTGTGATTTTAAAAATATGTAGTATTTCCCTGGCCAGGCGTGGTGGCTCACACCTGTAATCCCAGCACTTTAGTAGGCCGAGGCAGGCAGATCACAAGGTCAGGAGATCGAGACCATCCTGGGTAACACGGTGAAACCCTGTCTCTACTAAAAATACAAAAAATTAGCCAGCCTTGGTGGTGGGCGCCTGTAGTCCCAGCTACTCGGGAGGCTGAGGCAGGAGAATGGCGTGAACCTGGGAGGTGGAGCTTGCGGTGAGCCAAGATCTTGCCACTGCACTCCAGCCTGGGCAACAGAGACAGACTTCTTCTCAAAAAAAAAAAAAAAAATGTAGTATTTCCTTTATTGCATCTACATTTTTAGTTATACTTAGCCTTTCACCACGCCTAAGTTATAAAAAATTTATCTGTGTTTTCTTTTAGTTCTGTTTGATTTCATTCTCTACATTAACATTTCTGATCCCTTTGTAGTCTATTCTTGTGGTATGAGGTGTAAATACAATTTTATCTTTTGCCAAGTGGCTTTATCCTTGTTTTTACACATGAAACACTGTTCTCTGCAGCCACACATTTATAAGGTCTCTCTCATCGTGAAACTCTTCTACCTGTAGTGAATCACAGGGGTTTTTTTTGGTTTGTTTAGTTCCAAATGTACTACTTTCTGAAACTGTTTACTGACTCTGGGGATGTACTTTATTTGGAGCCCTAGTGCATATGGCAAGAATTTTAAAAGCATTTTTCCAATTGTCCAGCCTGCTCAGGGATTGTGGAAATTTTAAGTAAGGTAGATGATTTAGTTCCCATGATTAAGAAGTTCAATTTGTGGAAGTGCATGTGGAATGATTAGAAAACAATTGCAAGCAGCATAGAATTAGTGAATTTTACTTTTTGAGTTACTGCTTAAATAGCAGGAAGTATTTCTTTGCACGAGGGCAATCAGTCTTAATGGAGGAATTGCTTTTGAACTCTTCATTTCAGCAGCAGGCAATGGAGAATGGAGAACCTAACTCACAGTAGCTCAAACATTTTTTCCCTCTCATATCAAGAAACCTGGAGGTGGGTGGTTACTGGCATTGGTTCAGCAGCTCCACAGTGTCAGGGACAGCACCTTTACAATTCTGTTGGTCTTTCCCACATAGCTTCAAGGTGGGTGCTGAGGCTCCTAGTATTACATCTTAGTTCAAATCAAGAACAAGGTGAAAAGGCATACCAGCTGCACCTGACTCATTTATCATAAAAATCCTTTCCCTAAACTTCTTCCAAAGACTTCTATGTATGTGTCCTTGACCAGAACTCTAGCACCCTTAAAGGCAAGAGAAGCAGAGAAATAGAATATTGATGTTTTCTAACCTCTGTTGGGAAAAACAGCAAGGAAGAGATAACCAGTGAATCTGCCACATTGAAGTACCTATCTCTTTTACGTTTGCTGCAAACAATGCCTAGAGTGTTACAAGTCTGAAATGGAGCACCAGATCTTATGAAGTCTAAGCAAAAGTTAAATAAGCAGGATTCAGGGAGGAAAGGGACCTTGATGCATGAGTTTGGGGATCTTCTCGTTAGAACTCTGCTGTTAATAGCATGCGGCTTCCAGCTCCTGGTCTCTGTATCCCTCAATTCAAATGCATGTGTGAGAGGTCAAGTGGGTCAGTGTGGGTTAGCTGCCCACTCCTAGTCAGGGCACAGGAGGGATCAAGTCATGCAGTGCCAGCCTGAGGGTGGCATAGGGATTATCCCTGGAGATGCTGGAGCAAAGGGATGGCATATTTTAGTTTATGTAAGTATAAATAACATACAATTTTAAGCAATTTGGTATGTTGATATGCGATAACTGGTTGTATGTTGTCAGATCCAGAAACCCAGAGAAGACAACTGCCCTTTTAAATAGAGTGTTGTGTATGTATCCCCAGTTTCAGAAATTTAACAGGTGATGAGTTTGTTAGTTTTTGCAGGATACTATGATATACTAAAAAGAAAATTTAGTCTTTGTTCCTGGTTCCTGGAACCAGCTCCTAAACTAAAACCTTTGGAATCCCTACAGCTCCTAAACTAAAACCTTTGGAATCCCTACAGCTCCTAAACTAAAACCTTTGGAATCCCTGGGAATGATACTGGCTTTTTTTTTTTTTTTTTTTAAACAGGGTCTTGCTCTGTTGCCCATGCTGGAGTACAGTAGCGCAACCAGAGCTCACTGCAGCCTCAACCTTACAGGCTCAAGCAATTCTCCCACCTCAGCCACCCAAGTAGCTGGGACTATAGGTGCGCACCACCACACTCAGCTAATTAAAAAAAAAAAAAATGGCCAGGCATGGTGGCTCATGCCTGTAATCCCAGCTCTTTGGGAGGCCAAGGCAGGTGGATCACTTGAGGTCAGGAGATTGAGACCATCCTGGCAACAGCTCTTTGGGAGGCCAAGGCAGGTGGATCACTTGAGGTCAGGAGATTGAGACCATCCTGGCAAACACAGTGAAACCTGTTCTCTACTAAAAAAAAAAAAAATACAAAAAATTAGCCAGGTGTGGTGGTACACACCTGTAGTCCCAGCTACTTGGGAGGCTGAGGCAAGAGAATCGCTTGAACCCGGGAGGCAGAGGTTGTAGTGAGTCGAGATCATGCCACTGTACTCCAGTCTGGGTGACAGAGCAAGACTCCATCTAAAAAAAAAAAAGTTGTAGAGACGAGGTTCTCACTATGTTGAGGAGGCTGGTCTCGATCTCCCAGGCTCAAGCAGTCCTCCCACCTTGGCCTCCCCCTGTGCTAAGATTATAGGCATGAGCCACTGCCCCCGGCCTACTAGCATATTTTATGTGCTAATGAGATGACTGGCAACTGGGGACACCTAGACAGTGTTAGGGTGGGAGCTGGTCACCAGAAAGACCATGATTAGGCATGATTAGATGGTGGAAATTTTTAGGCCAGCACTCCAACCTCCAGGCAGGAAGGAGAAGGTGGAGACTGGGTTAGTCACTAATGGCCAATTATTTAATCCATTGTGCCTACTTAATGAAACCTTCATTAAAACCACTAAACATTGGGGTTTAGAAAAGTTCTGGGTTGGTGAACACAGTGAGGTGCTGGGAGAATGGTGTGCCTAGAGCACACGGAAGCTCCAAATCCCTACCTTGTCCTCTGCATCTCCTCTGTTTGCTTGTTGTATCCCTCATAATAAACGAGTAATGGAAAGGAAAGCACTTTCCTGAGTTCTGTGAGTTGTTCTAGCAAATTATCAAACCTCAGGAGGAGGTTGTGGAAACCCAGAAATTTGTAGCCAGATGGAGAGAAGTACCAGTGACAATCTGGAATTTGTGGCTGGCATCTGAAGTGGTAGTAGTCTTGTCGGACTGATCCTGCCACCAAATTATCCTACTTGATTTTTTTTTCTTTCTCTCTTTTTATTTCCTTTTCCCTCCTTGCTTACCGTATGTTTAACTTTTTTTTTTTTTTTGAGACAGAGTCTTGCCCTGTCACCTAGGCTGGAGTGCAGTGGCAAAATCTCGGCTCACTGCAACCCCCGCCTCCCGGGTTCAAGCTATTCTCCTGCCTTAGCCTCCCAAGTAGCTGGGATTACAAATACGTGCCATCAGGCCAGGCTAATTTTTGTATTTTTAGTAGAGACAAGGTTTCACCATGTTGGCCAGACTGGTCTCAAACTCCCAACCTCAGGTGATCCACCCCCCCTTTGGCCTCCCAAAGTGCTGGGATTATAGGCATGAGCCACTGCACCCGGCCAGTGTTTAATTTCCTAAGAATAAAATGGTAAACTTTGCCCTCTTTCTTTCCACCAAGCACAGTGTCCCCCTTATCAAATGATATGCTTGCTTATAAATTCCAGGAACTGAATCTTAAAACAATCCAGTTACCTACTGAATTCTCCCCCACCAGGAGATTACCTCAAGGTTGCAGTGAATTTACAACCCAATTGTGGTGGAAATGGCACCAGCCCATTCACCACAACAGGGGGCAATAATCCAAGATAAGTCATCAGAGCAAGTCCTATAACAGACTCACACTTTCGGCCGGCCGGGTATGGTGGTTCACGCCTGTAATCTTAGCACTTTAGGAGGCTGAGGCAGGCAGATCACTTAAGGTCAGGAGTTCGGAACCAGCTTGGCCAACATGGTGAAACCCTATCTCTACTAAAAATAGAAAAATTAGCCGGGCATGGTGGTGGGTGCCTGTAATCCCAGCTACCGGGGAGGCTGAGGCTGGAGAATCGCTTGAACCTGGGAGGCGGAGGTTGTGGTGAGCTGAGATCACGCCATTGTACTCCAGCCTGGGCAACAGAGCGAGACTCCATCTCAAAAAAAAAAAAAAAAAGACTAAAAAATACCAGACTCATACCTTCTTGCCCCTTCAACATGCCTGTCCCCCGCCCTCCACTCCACCCATAGCAAGCTTCCCTTTTTAACCTGTTGCATTCTGTTCAAAATTTAATTTTTTTTTTTTTTTTTTGAGATAGGACCTCTCTCTGATGAAGCCTCAACCTCCCAGGTTCAAGCGATCTTTCTCCCTCAGCCTCCCGAGTAGCTGGGACTACAGGCTTATGCCACCACACCTGGCTAATTTTTTTATTTTTTGTAGAGATGGAATTTCACCATGTTGCCCAGGCTTGTCTCAAACTCCTGGGCTAAAGCAATCTGCCTGCCTCCGTCTTCCAAAGTGCTGGGATTACAGGCGTGAGTCACTGAGCCCTACCTGAAATGGTTTCTTTAAGGCGCAAAGCTTGGCCATTTTCCCACTGCTAGCTCTGGAATAAAGTCACTTTCCTTCCACCACTCTTTGTCCTTGTTATTTGACTTTGCATGCAGCAAGTGGCCGAAACTGCATTTGGTTACACTTCATTAACTTGTGGGATCTGAAGCTAATTCCAGGTAAATAGTATCAGAATTGAATTGAATTGTAGAATACCCAGCTGGTGTTGGAAATTTGGTGAAGTGATTTTGGAAAAGATAGCACCCATTTGATGTCATAAGTTTTGTGAGTGAAAGCAGCACAGAGATAGATACCAACAAAGCAAAATAAGGAGAGGATGAGTCAGAATGACCCTGGAGGCCTCCCACTGCGACAGCAGAGGCCTCCTCCCAGCTTACTCAGCCAGAGGATAGGAGCCTTGATTTGGAAGAGTGAGTCAGAGACAGTGGTAATGGATTCCAGAACAACAGTGAGCTTTAAGAAAGAGAGCATGCTTCAGAGAGACCAAAAATGACAGCTATGGATAAAGAGTTACAAGGGCTTAAGGCATGGCAAGCAAGTTGATAAATGGCTCTAAGGTAGGTGTTTTTGGCCAGCTATACGGCTGAGGTCAGATGCCTGAGAAGTAGACTAAGAGTTGGTGTGGTTTGGCAGAGTCAGACCCCAGGATGGGGTCATACTAAGGGTCCGAGTAGGTAATAAGGATCCAGTGTCAAGGAGAAAAGTGGGCTCTGTCATATCTCTGAAAGTAATTGCTTCAAAAGCCAGTTTGCCAAATTGACCAATTTGCTGAAAAACATTCAAACACCTTGAACAAATCTGCAGGAGTGTCAGGGTCAGGTTCCTAATTTTAGAAACCAGATCTTGGATATTTTGGGTCTGACCATCTGATATGGCCAAATCTCCTCAGCCTACCTTAAGTGGGTTAGTCACTTGAACTTCAACAAACATCTGATTGCAAAATTACTTCCCCTTTAATTTGTGGCTGCTTATATAGCGATGAGCACAGATTGAGAAATTCACAGAGCCTTCTGGGGACATAAGCGCTTAGAAGAAAAAGTGCTGATGCGTTTCCTGCTCTTCACCTCTCCTCCCTTGGCCTGCACCTCCAGAAGTGTTTCCACCTGCATTAGGCCAGCGCGATGTTCACTCATGAACCAAAGCTATGGAAATAAAACCAGTGAGCCAAAGGCAGATACAGATGAACACTTGTGGAGTTGTCCCTCTTCTGGCTGTGAAAAATAGATATTTATTTTTGGCTGCTAGCTCTATTTACTCAGGCTAGCAAACTGCAGAGAAGCTCCAAATGCAGAACATATAGGGAGTGGAGTGTTTTTTTGGCTTCTTCTTGCCAAGGTATTTTGGCTCTTGACTGGGGTCGTCTGTGTGAGAAATCTCTCTCCTCAGGCTTCTTTCCTAGGGTGGTGAGAAGATGGGAAGACTGTGGCTATTGACAAACGGTGCTGTACATCCTGCCCTTCTCAGTAAACGACTGTTAATGAATTTAAGTGTTTGGCAGGTAGAAAGCTCTTGCCGGTGATCAAAACATGCTGTGTGTACAGCTGTGTGCCTTTCTGAGGGCAGGAAAATTGGACTCTGATGCACAGAGGTTAGTGGATTCCTCCATGTGTTTTGAAAACTGTATTTGAGAAGTAAGTGTACTGAGCTGTTGCTTGGGAGAAGTCAACACAGCAAGCTGGAGACAGAGAAGTCACAGCTATAGAAACAGAAAACCTAATTAGGAGCAGAGTAGGAAAGCTGGACTTGCAAGAAAACTTAGACATCTCTCCCCTTCCTCTAAGCCAGTGTTCTTGTTCTATAAATAGCTAAGAAAGCTAGGTAGAATTAGACTGAAATGGTCTGAGAAGTAAACTAGGGCTGGGAGTGGTGGCTAACACCTGTAATCCCAGCACTTTGGGAGGCTGAGGCAGGTGGATCACTTGAGGCCATGAGTTCGAAACCAACCTGGCCAACATGGTGAAACCTTGTCTCTACTAAAAATACAAAAATTAGCCGGGTGTGGTGGCAGGCACCTGTAATCCCAGCTTACTGGGGAGGCTGAGGCAGGAGAATCACCTGAACCTCGGTGACAGAAGTTGCAGTGAGCAGAGATTGTGCCACTGCACTCCAGCCTGAGTGACAGAGAGAGACTCCATCTCAAAAAAAAAAAAAAAAAAAAAAAAGAGGAAGTAAACTGGATTAGAGGAAGAGGTGTCATGTGTTCCAAAGGAAGGAAAACTAATTACAGGTATGTGAGGAGAGCAATCTCCCGAGCAACTATGATCTGAGGGTCAAACCCTCAAGACCCTATTTCTCGCCCTGATTTGCCTGACTTATTGGGCAGAATCCCATCTGACTTGTCTATTTCTAGGTTGACGTCTCCCATTTCTTCCTAGTTGGGTGGTATTTACAAGCCTTTTCTAAAAAACTTCCAGCCAGGCATGGTGGCTCGCATTTGTAATCCCAGCACTTTAAGAGGCCAAGGCAGGAAGACTGCTTGAGGCCAGAAGTTCAAGATCAGCCTAGGCAACTGTTCTGTGTAGGAAATACGCAATGGGAGAAGAAAAGACACACGCACAATACCTTTAAGGGTAAACAACCTTGATCCCATGTAAATAGTAATGCAGATATAATAAGCAAATGATATAATAATAAGCAAATGATATAATAAACAGATTGATATAATTAGCAAATTGCAATAGGAAGAGGAGAAGGGAAAATATATTTACATTCACCAGACTATGGAGGATTCACCACCAGACCAGGAAGCAATAGCCTGGACTCCAGAGTCAGCCACTCGTCCATGTACAGATGATGAGAGGTCTCATGAAGCTTCGGCACAGTCTAGGACCCTAACTCTTTTTGTAACAAGTTGTTTGGCATGAGGCCCAGTCACGAGGGTTCTTCACGACTGGGCTCAAGGAACACAAAAAGGTCAACCTGTTTTTGTGATTGTCTATTGTTTTTCAATAACTAATGTATAGGAATAGATTGAAGTAGAGATTTCTCCGAAACAGTGCTGGGTGAACGCCTCAAGGGGCTCACACAACCTATTCTGGGACTTGGTGACCATTGTTTGTGTCCATGTTCAATTGAATTCAAATTTAATATTTAACTTTTCCTCCACAGCAACATAGTGAGTTCTCACCTCCACAAAAAGTAAAAAAAATTAGGCCAGGCATGGTGGTTCATGCCTGTAATCCCAACAATTTGGGAGGCTGAGGCAGGAGGATCACTTGAGCCCAGGGGTTCAAGACCGGCCTGGGCAACATCATGAGACCACGTCTCAAAAGAAAGAAAGAAAAGAAGGAAAGAAAGAAAGAAACAAACAAACAAACAAACCAGGCATCGTGGTGCACGTCTGTAGTCCTAGCTTCCTGAGAGGCTAAGGTGGGAAGATCACTTGAACCCAGGAATTCAAACCTGCAGTAAGCTATGATTGTGCCACTGCACTTCAGATTGGATGACAGAGTGAGACCCTGTCTCAAATAAACAAACATAAACTTTCCACATGATCATGATTCCTTGCTTATAGCCTCCCGTCACGGTTATCCATGGGTAAATTCCCAGACCTAGTGCTTCCTGGTCGGCCTAATTTTAGAGCCATCTAAGATCAATAATAAGGTAATATTAATGTAATAAAATGCTGGGTCTGGAATATTTTAATACCTACTACTATAGTAAAAATATTTGGGATAAAAATGACAGGCTGGACACAAAAGTTTCCTTTCCTCACTATGTGACAAAATCTTCAAAAGATAGTGAGAAAGAGGCAAAAATTTCACTTGTAGCCACAAAGCAAGGGAAGAAGTACAACGTTGTGTCATAAGCCTTAAAAAGCATTGCTCAAGGAACCTAACAGGAGATTTTACCTCTAACCTCTTCTTAAACCTACGCCTGCCTTTTCCCATTAAGCAAGACAGAGAAATTAGGGAATTTGATCCAGTATTCCTTAATAACTCCCACTTAGGAGAGAAATAAACTGAGGTAGCCAGTAGACAGCCCAGGGAAATGTCAAAGAAACCCAGGAGAGAGGCCAATAGCACCCACAGCATGTCAGCAAAGGCAGAAAGAACTGCCAGGGATCACCACTTTCTATGTCCATACTGAATTAGGGAAGTGACCTGAATTATGGAAGTGATCTGAAGCCTGCTCCAATCAGGTGGAGGCTTCCTGGGTATAAGAAATCTCAGAAAATAGAGCAAAGCCCAGGTGACATAGTAACAGGTGAATGTAGTGACAAAATAACTCTCCATTTCAGTGTCCTCAATACTGAATAGAACTCAGCATTCAGCTTTAAAGTTTTTGTTCTTAGAGGAAGGCAAATAGGTCTCTAATATGGGAATAGTAATAAGAACAATTTCTCCGTGTAATACATCATATAAACAGAAGGCCCTAGAACAGGGTTTCTCAACTTGAGCATTTGACATTTGGGGCCAGATAATTCTTTTGAGTGTATATTTATGTGGGGAGGGAAGGGGGTGTCCTATGACTTGTAGAATATTTAGTAGTATCCCTAATCTGTACCTACTAGATGCCAGTAGCAACACCCCCACCACCACAGTTGAGACACCCAAAAATGTCTTCAGACATTACCAAATGTTGTGTAGGGACAAAATTACCCTAAGTTGAGAACCACTGCTCTAGAATCTAGACACAACAGCCCACTGCTTCTATGAGCTACAAAGAAAGAAATAGTACGGCAACTTGATAAAAGTACTATATTCAGAAAATCAAGGAATTAAAGAAAGGAAGCTAACAAACTAAAGATGATAATAAATCTACTCTAAAAGAAAAATATAACTCAAGGAAAAAGAAGAAAAATTTTCCCCAGCTCTTTCTCATTATAAAATAATTTATTAACAATATACATCCAACAAAATGAGAGTTGGTCATGGTTTACTATCTGGAAACTAAGGCAAAATCTTCTGAAAAGTAGAGTGAAATTTTCCACTGTCTCTCCATGGTGAGACATGAAACCCTCCGGGGCTTCCATTGAAGGCCTTCAGGAGTCACATCCCAGGAATAAGAGAAAACTCATGGTAAATTAAGTCTTACTAAAAATGTGACAGTAGCTCAATACAGCTCATTCATTATTAGATTAATGGAATTGGACCCTACTCTGTCTAGTAAAGGAAAAGGTGGAATTCTTTGGTGGTAAATGGCATCTTTAGAAGCCACTACAATTTTTATGTACATGTCCAGAATTCAATACAAATCATTACTCATTTGAAAATCATGTGACAGATAACCAAAAGAAAAAGTAGCAATAAATAGACACACAGGTGATCCAGATCACCCTTAGAGTCAGCAGATAAAGGTTCTAAAGTATCTATGATTAATATAATCAAGAAAATAAATGAAAAAAATTTTAATAAAAAATGGATAATTAAAGGAACCTATTAAAAATCAATTGGGCATTCTACAGATGAAAAATATACTATCTGGAATTAAGAACTTGATAGATGTGTTAACAGTGTTTTGGTTACAGCTGAAGACAGGATTACTGAACTGGAAGATGAATCTATAAATATTCCACACTAAATCACATGGAAAAAAATAGATTAAGATAAATTCAGATACAGTCTAAAGGTCTAATATACATGCAAATTAGAGACTCAGAAGTAAAAAAAGAGAATGAGTTTGAAATAATATTTGAAAATCTTTTGGTCAAGAATTTTCAACCCTGATTAAAAAAAAAAAAACACCAGGCCGGGCTTAGTGGCTCACACCTGTAATCCCAGCACTTTGGGAGGCCAAGGTGGGCGGATCATGAGGTCAAGAGATCGAGATCATCCTGGCCAACATGGTAAGACCTTGTCTCTACTAAAAATACAAAAATTAACAGGGCGTGGTGACACACGCCTATAGTCCAGCTACTCAGCAGGCTGAGGCAGGAGAATCACTTGAACCCAGGAGGCGGAGGTTGCAGTGAGCTGAGATCACGCCACTGAACTCCAGCCTGGCGACAGAGCGAGACTTTGTCTCAAAACAGACAAACACCACCAATGCACAGATTTAGGAAGCTCAGTGAACCCCAGCAGTGAGCCCCAAGAACACTTACTACCAATAAATATAAGTAATCAGAAAAACAGACTTAGCCTTACAGTTGCTCCTTTGGAGGAATTCAGTCTTTTGTATTCTGGGTCCTTTCAGAATTTTATTTTGTCTTTGGTTTTCTCCTGTTTGACTATATGTGCCTGACAGTTGACTTTTCAACAAAAATGATAGAAGACAGAAAAAAATGAAATGACATAATCAAATGGCTGAAAGAAAACAACTACCAATTTAGATTTCTATGCCAAGCACAATATTCTTCAAAACTGAAGATTAAATAAGGATTTTTTTTTTTTTTTTTTTTTTGAGACGGAGTTTCACTCTGGTCATCCAGGCTGGAGTGCAGTGGCGGGATCCTGGCTCACTGAAATCTCCGCCTCCGGAGTTCAAGAGATTCTCCTGCCTCAGCCTCCTGAGTAGCTGGGATTACAGGCACCCACCACCATGCCCAGCTAATATTTGTATTTTTAGTAGAAACGGGGTTTTGCCATGTTGGCCTGGCTGTTCTCAAACTCCTGACCTCAGGTGATCTACTTGCCTCAGCCTCCCAAAGTGCTGGGATTAAAGGCATGAGCCACTGTGCCTGGCCAAATAAGGATGTTTTGAGACATATACAAATTGAAGGCTGAAAAACTTCATCATCAGCAGGGCTGCATCAGAATAAATACCAAAAAAAGTTCTATAGGCATAAGGAAAGTAATCCCAGATGTACGCATGGAGCTGTGGGAAAGCATGAAGAGCAACAGAAATGGTAAGTATGTGGCTAATATAAATTAAAATTGAGTGTACAAAATAATAGTAGTAGTGTGTGTGGAATTTAAAATATATGTAAAATGAAAATGCCTGACATCAATAAGGCAAAAAGCAGGAGGATGTAAACAGAGTTAATAGGTTCTAGGGTTCTGCATTATCAACTAAGAACTAAAAGTAATAATTTGTGTTAGACCATAATAAGTCAAAGAGGCATGTGGTAATCTGTAGTAAATGAGTGTATAACTGGGCCCCGCGCAGTGGCTCACGCCTATATTCCCAGCACTTTGGGAGGCTGAGGTGGGTGGATCATTTGAGGTCAGGAGTTCAAGACCAGTCTGACCAACAGGGTGAAACCCTGTCTTTACTGAAAATACAAAATTAGCTGGGCATGGTAGTGCTTGCCTGTAATCCCAGCTACTCAGGAGGCTGAGGCAGAAGAATCACTTGAACCTGGGAGGCGGAGGTTGCAGTAAGCCAAGATCGTGCCACTGCACTCCAGCCTGGGCAATAAGAGCAAAACACCGTCTCAAAAAAAAAAAGATTGTATAACTGAAAAGTTAATAGAGGTAACCAGGCACAGTGGCTCATATCTGTAATCCCAGCACTTTGAGAGGCCAAGGCGGGCGGATCACTTGAGGCTGGGAGTTCAAGACCAGCCCGGGCAACATGGTGGAACCCCATCTCTACTAAAAATACAAAAGTTAGCCAGTGGCAATGGTGGGCGCCTGTAATCTGAGTCATGAGAATCACTTGAACCGGGGAGGTGGAGGCTGCAGTGAGCTGCGATCATGCTACTGCACTCCAGCCTGGATGACAGAGAAAGAAACTTGTCTCAAAAAATAAATAAATAAATAGTTTGTAGAGGGAAAATGGAATAATAAAACTAATTGATTCATTCAGAAGAAGACAAAAGAGAATTAAAAAGGAACATAAAATGGGTTGATTAAAAACAAAAATTGTGAGATGGAAGATATAAATTAAATCATATCACTAGCTATATTACACAGAAATTCAAGTAAAAGACTAGGAATGTCAGACTGGATTTAAAAGCCCAAGTATATGCTGTTTATAATAGACCTACTTTAAATATAAGGACAAAAAAGGTTAAAAGTAAGTAAAAGAATGAAAGAAGTTATATCAAGTAAACACTTTCCAAAAGCACATAGATATGACTATAATAATACCAGAACAAAAGTGTTACTAAATATAATGTTTTACGCTTCCAGAAGCATTACTAGATACAATGCATTACATTAACAAATTAAGGATTGCCAGATAAAAGAGGGGCATTTCATAAGGATAACAGATTAATGACAGGTCATTAATCTGGTCAGCCAGATTAATGACAGGAGCCAAACTAAAAACACATCTCATGCAAGGATTCAGCTGGGATGTAATTAGTAGACATATTATAAAAATGAGCATTGTATAGTGTCTGGGTATCTAATGTGTGGCTTATCTGAAGTATTTTAGACCTTCAGAACTGTCCAGTAAAGTAACTCATATGAATAGTTTAGGTCACTGGGGGCATTAACTGCTGTGTAACTGATTAGAGTCAGTAATCATGGTAGCAGTCTGGACTGATTAGTAATGATAATTTAAGTTGAACATAATTATATGACTTTATCCTGTTCTAATTTAGTATTAAAATTAGACCATGAAATTGAGATTATGCAGGTTAATGAACTTGAAAAGAAAAATAAGCATTTATAAAACCTCCAAATTATACACATAGACTTCAGATAACTCAGACTCTTATATGCCAACTTTGGAACTTCTTGACACAGATTTTAACCAACTAAACCTTCATGTAGCCTTCAGAATCACCACATAGTCCATTGTTGAAAAAACGTGGATGACCCTGGAAAGATGGAAGGAGAAGATGTGTGTTTTTGCTGTTTCAGGCTGTGAGACTCTGTGGTTTAGTCTCAGCCCTGCCCTAACAAGCTGTGTGAGTCTTGAACAAATCACTTAACTTTAGAGACCTCAGTTTACTTATAAGTATAGATTGTACTTTAATCTCAGTGTTGTGCTTTAATCTCAGTATTGTGCTTTCCTACCAAAAAACGTCATTTGAGGCCAAGGGTGGTGGCTCACTCCTGTAATCCCAGCACTTTCAGAGGCTGAGGCAGTAGGATCATTTGAGCCCAGACGTTTGAGATCATCCTGGGAAACATGGTAAAACCTGTCTCTTCAAACAATAAAAAAATTAGCTGAGCATGGTAGTGCACGCCCGTAGTCCCACCTACTTAGGAGGCCAAGGTAGGAGGATGGCTTGAGCCTGGGAGGTTGAGGCTTCAGTGAGCTGTGACTGTGCTACTGCACTTCAGCCTGAGTGAGAGCCTGTCTCAAAAAAATCTCATTCTAGTCAACTGTTTATGATAGGAAACATTTGCAAGCAGTTTATTTTGAACCAACATAAGCCAATTTGTTCTATAATTGTCAGGTAAAAGTCAGTAACCTGGCAATTAAGGTTAGTCAGAGTGTCTATGTGCCTCTCCCTCACAATCTTGTTTCCAGGTGGTAAGCAAGGTTACGATAAAGGGAAATCATAAAACAAATTCTGCCAAACCACATTTGTAAGAAAGCAGGCCAGGTGTAGTGGCTCATGTCTGTAATCCCAGCACTTCAGGAGGCCAAGGAAGGAAGATTACTTGAGGCCAGGAGTTCGAAGTTGCAGTGAGCTATGATCACACCACTGCAGTCTAGCCTGGGTGACAGAGCAAGATCTTGTCTCTAAAAGATAAAATAAAATAAAATAATAAAATAAGTGCAAGCAATCACATAACAAGATCTTCTAAACTCAGAGCAGATCCCGGCTTCAGGCATTCTTTCTCTAACCTGAGAGGTTCACTCTGAGGACTCAGGACCTGCAAATACTATGGTTGGTTCAGGAAATAGACTCCTTAATGAAGTAACAGCTACTGGATGCATACTTTTCAAGTACAAAATGGAGAAAATAGTTTATTATTATCTCTACCAATTTAACTGTCTACAAACCACAGTCATTCATCCATTCATTCATTCAGCAGATATTTACTAAGCATTTACTGTGTGTCAGGCACCGAGGACACAAAGGTGAATTGGACCAAAGCCTTGGCTTCAAGGAGCTAATGATCTGGTGTTTTGAAACAAGTAAATTTAGATTATAATAGAGTAGGTACTACAAGACAGAGCTGAAAAATGCTACAGAGGCTCCCAAACTTGGGCCAGAATTTCCCACCACCTGCAGGACATATCTATGGGGACATACTACAAGCAACTCTAACAAAACATGATCAAAACTTAACTTGCATCCCCTTGCCTCCCACTCCCGCAACCCGCCCTTCCTTCTTCTTGTAGTACCAGCCAGAACAAGCACAGCTTGTGGCTATGTCCGTAGGCTTCTAAATTGTGACAGTGAGTCCCCTCCCCTAAAGACTGTGCTGACTGCGGAGGCACTAGGTGTTACCCTAATCTGTTGGTTGTCTCACACAACTGGATACAGAGTGAACACCTACCTAAAGACAGCCATTCCAGAAACCGACCCGCTGCTGGCTAAGTGCCCTGATAAGAAAACTCTATTCCAATAGGGACAGCGTTTGGTTAGGCCAACTCTCTTCCTAGGAAATTTAAACTGTAGGTCTGAGGAAAGAGTCAAGCAGTTGGCAGGAGCAGAATCCAAAAGATACTCAGAAGACAGCGTACGGAGCCATGAGTGAGCAGAAACTATTAGTATGATAGACTTGAAGAAAAGGGTGAAGTGGCTGATGGGTGGTAATGAGATGGGGACAGAGAGATGCTGTCACCATAAACACAAGGGCCCATGGAGCTGCCACAAAAACAAGGACAGCTGGTTTATGCTTTGGAGCCTTAGCTGACTTAAGTCTCTAAGCTATGCTTACTCTTATAGTCCAGCAATCCTGGTGTCCTTATTTTTACTTGTGAATACAATAGTCTGCTAATCTCTTAGTTGTAATCTGAGTGACTACTGTCTTCCACGAAAATTGCTTAATGAATTATCTCTCTACATAGTCATGCAAAGCTGAAGCCTGGAAGTCGTCCTTTATTCCTCCCAGTCCCTTGCCCCGCATCGTGGAGTCCTGCACATTCTACCTTTTGGAATTTCTCTTAAATACACCCTCTCCTTTTAACTCTTATTATCTATCCTGCAATTTTAAAAAGTAAATTTATGAAAGGATTTGACATAGACATTATTTGAAAAAAATATTTCTTTTTTACATAGAACCTTAAAAGAATCAATGGAAAAACTTAGAAATAATAGCACATGGTAAAGTGGATAAATATAATAAAACATCTTTTTAAAAAATAGCTTTCCCTTATAGAAACCATAAAGGAAACATAATCCTATTCATGAGCAGCCAACATATCTGAAATATCATATGTAACTTTATTTTTTTTGAGACAAAGTCTTACTCCATCACCCCAGCTGGAGTGCAGTGACACAATCTTGGCTCACTGTAACCTGATTCTCCCACCTCAGCCTCCTGAGTAGCTGAGACTACAGGTGCCCGCCACCACGCCTGGCTAATTTTTTTTTTTTTATATTTTTAGTAGAGATGGGGTTTCACCGTGTTAGCCAGGATGATCTTGAACTCCTGACCTCGTGATCCGCCTGCCTCAGCCTCCCAAAGTGCTGGGATTATAGGCATGAGCCATCGTGCCCAGCGATTATTTTTAAAAGAGAAATGTGGTCAGGCGCAGTGGTGGATCCCTTGAGCTCAGGAGTTCAAGGCCAGCATGGCCAATATGGCAAATCCTCGTCTCTACAAAAAATAAAAAAAGTAGCCAGGTGCGGTGGCATGTGCCTGTAGTCCCAGCTACTTGGGAGGCTGAGGTGGGAGGATTGCTTGAGCCTGGGAGACAGAGGTTGCAGTGAGCTGAGATCAAACCACTGCACTCCAGTCTGGGCAACAGAGCAAGGTCTTGTCTAAAAAAAAAAAAAGAAGGAAAGAAAAACAGAAATGTGTCAACAAGAATATGAAAAAAACAGCACACTTTAGAAATACACGCAGAATTCAAATAAATGTCTTTGTTACTTCTTATGATAGTAAAAAGAAAACTCTATTCCAATAGGGACAATGTTTGACTAGGCCAATTCTCTTTCTAGGAAACTTAAACTGTAGATCTGAGGAAAAAGTCAAGCAGTTGGCAGGAGCAGAATCCAAAAGATAGTCAAGAGGCAGAGTACAGAGCCATAAGTGAGCAGGAACTATGAGTATGATACGCCTAATTTTCCAAGATAATGTGAGGAAATCTTCATTTCTTGTAAACAAATCCTACTGATATCCTTGGATGAGGAGACTTAGGGATATAAACATGTCAAATTCAGCCCAAAGTAGTATGTGAATTTAATGTGACCCCTATTAAATTCCCAAGAGGAATTGTTTGGAGAGGACAGTGCTTAACAAAATTATCCTAAAATTAATATGGAAAAAGTTGTAAGAATGGCAAGGAAAATTTTACAAAGAATAGCTAGGAAGACTAGGACTCCCAGGTATCAAAATAAACCACAATAATAAAAGGTTTATAGACAATGCAAGAATATAAAAATTAATGGAACAGAAAAAACCGCCAAATAGACCTTTGCATAAATAATTATTATAAGATACAACAATGATTTAATATACACTATAACTCAACAGGAAAAAAATAAATTATTAAATAAATGATTGGGGATCAAGGGTTAGGTATTGAAAAAAGCAATCATTTAAGACTTTGATGCCATCTATGTGTCTATTGTTAACCTAAATAACAGACACAGAAAGAGGTTCTCTGAAACAAAATGATATTTATTTGAGAGTAAGCGTTGCAATGGAAATATGGTGAGTGTATTCAGGAGGGTGGTTGTCAAAGGAAGACAAAAGTTTTTAAAGAAAAAAATGAGGAGGACTACACAATTGTTTTGATACAATTATCCTTGGCTACCAGGAGCAGTAATCAGAGTGGCATCAGTTCAAGGTTGGATAGGCAGTTGCTGGGTAGATGTCCTTACAGAAGTACAAGTCTGAATAATAACAATTTCAAAACCAAAACATTAAGGAAACACACACACCAATTTATTTTGGATTTTAAAAAAAGGTAAAATGGTAAAATGAAGAGAAACAATAATGCTCCAAAGCAAGGTGGAGCTTTCAGCTAAATTGTCTATTTCTCCTTTGTTCCATATAGAATACCATCATATCTTCTTATGTAATTCTAAATTCCACCCAGCTATTTCCTCATTTGCCAGTTTTAGAAGAAAAATATAGGAATTCTTGGTGTTGCATATTTTTTCCATGGTGGGCTGATAGTATAAGTTTTATTTATTTATTTATTTAGTATTTTATAAACATTCATCAAGATTATTGCTTTTCTTGCTACAGTGGAGGGGATTGTCATGGGTGCAACTGGCTGAGGGCCTGCTTCATGGGCAGTAAAGGGATTTACCAAGGCAGTTGTAGATAAAGAAAGGCATATTTTTTAGAGAATACCCATAGTGTTTTTTTCTCAATCACCTGAGAGGAACCATCTATTGTCCTGTCCTGAAGGGAGTTCCTCCTAGGTCTGGTTGGACCTCTGTATGATAATTAAGATTTAAATCCCTTGTTAGGAAATCTGCTGGGTTAATGGAATTTTCCGTGGTTAATGTTAAATTATCTTTCTCTAATAGAATAGCCCCATACTTTAAGATTTTTGAGTTAGTAAGCTACCTTTTTGCTTTTTTGACTTAGGATAGTTCTGAATTGGTGAGGTTTGCTCACAATGAGGTTTCCTCTAAAGGCTAATTTTCTACTTCTGTTAGCAAAGCAGTTGCCACTACAGATTGAATGCATTTGGGCCACCCGCGGGTTCCTGGGTTAAGGATTTTTGATAGGAAGGCTACTGGTTGTCAGTGGCCTCAGAGCTTTCGGGCTACGCCCTTATTTACACTGACAACAAAGTGGTATTGGAGTGTTATAGGGCCAGGGAGAAAACCTTCAGTTATCAATTATAGGTTTAAATTTACCCTGGCTTTTAAAGAAATAGGGTACACTGTTTTTCTTTACTCCTTCTATCTTTCTCTTTCTCTCTTACTTTCTCCTTTCTGTCTTTGTAGATGGATTTTTGGAAACACAGTGGAAGGACGTTCACTCGTTGCCCTCAATTGCCACTATAGGAATATGCGCCTCCCTTTTCTTTACTCTATTTGCTTTCATCCTGATCTATTATGTTGTTGTAGACCCAGTTCCAGTTGTTAAAGTTCTGGGTTATCAGTTCTAAGGCCCTGGCAAGGGTGGTGGGGAACGGGTCCCACATAACTGCCCATGCCGAGAGCTCTATGCTTAAATTGGGAGGGACACCAGGGACAGGACTCCCTGGGTTCATAGTTTAAGGGCCTAAGGACGCAGCCTAGAGCTTCCTTAGATCCCTTTGGAGATACAACCTGCTCTAATACTTGGGAGAGGAAGTGAAAGTCTGAAGCATTAGTATCTAGGAGGCAGGGATCAGAGGAAGTAGATTCAGAGGTAAGGAGAATTTTGGGGCTATACTTTCAAGAAATACATGGTCAGGACCCAGGAGGTATGGGTCAGAAGGAAAGGTAGGGGTGCACGCATGGGCAACTGTTGAGTACAGACTTGTGGCTGCGCCATAATCTCAACTGGCTAATGCTGGGAGATCAGGACAACAGCTTTCTGCTTCTAGTGGGCCCTCAGCTTCCCCAGGAAAATTGAAAACAGAAGCTGGTTCTAGGCAGATCACGCTTCCAACCCAGAAGGGTTGGGGGTTGTTAGAAAGCCCTTTCCCAGACAGCTTCACACCTGAGTCTTAAGTCCGGCAGCCACGCTAATCATTTTTAACTGGCAGACAGGTGCCTGGTATTTTCCTCCAATTCTAAGGAAGGATAGGACAGGATAGCAAGCAAAAGTGGTCCAATATTACTCACAGCTTTGGAAGTCCCTTTGTGGTCGCCAAAGTGTTACGGGGGGTGGGGGTCCTTGTTCTTAGAGCTCCTAAGATGGTGGCGCTGCTCTCAAGATGGCAGCAAGCCTCTTGTTCTCTGACCTGGGGTTCTTGGCCTCAGGGATTCCAAGGAATGGAATCTTGGGCTATGTGGTGAGTGTTATAGCTCTCTTAGAAGCTGTGGGTCACGGAAGAGAACCATGGAACATAGCGACTAGTGTTCAGCTCGATTAGGATGAAGCCGTGCAGGAACAATGGTGAGTCTTCAGCCCAATAGGGGGTGGCAATGGGTGCCTCGCTGGATCAGGAGTGCAGCGGACACCCTGCCAGATCTAGAGGGGTGGAAGTCAGCGGTGGGTCTGCGATGGCGGCAAACAGCAGTGGTGGATGGCAAGCAAAAGCTCAGCTTGAGCGGTAACAAACACGGACCAGAAGAGTGTGCAGTTGCAAGATTTAATAGAGTGAAAACAGAACTCCCATAAAATGGGAGGGGACCCAAAGGGGATTGCCCCTTCTTAAAAAAAAGTTATTTTATTTTTGGGCAAGAATTTGCCACATGATATATTTTCTCATATAAAATTTCTTTTCTTTATAACCTTCTTTACCAAAAATACCTCTTTGCCTTTATAACCTTATTTATGTCTCCCTTATTTCCTGGTTCCTTTTACTGTGTTTTATATATAACCTGTAAATAACCTTTGAATTAGACAAAAACTATTTTCCTCTTGTTAGGAAGTTAAGATTTGTACTGCATGTCGCTGAGCGAGTTCTGTGAAGGGTAAGCAAATGCGGAGGTTTTCTGCATACTGTAGAAGTTATTCTCCCACAGGAGATTATTCAGTTAGATTTTTACTAGGGCTTGTCTGAATAAGTGTGGGCTATTTTAAACCCTTGAAGTAGGGCTGTTTAGGTTGAAATCATTCGTTAAAAATTTAGATAGTTTTCCCAGGAGAAACAGGACTATTAGAGGGAGAGATGAATTCAGAGGTTGGGTAAATATTAAGCAGGCACCTATCTTGGAAAGCGTATTTTTGCCCTAGAAGGGTTTGAGGTATTTAGTTATCAGAAACTGGTGGGAGAATGGTCATTGGTCCCTTAAGTAATATAAAGGGATGTGAATTTTTTCTTTTGGAGGGAGGGGATGCCATCTGCCTTCATTACCCAACAGGATTTGGAGGAGAGTTGCTCAGCGAAGATTAGTACAGAGTAGGCAGTGTTTGAACTCAAAACGGAAATTTATAATTTCATTTGTCCTCTCCAGAGTGCCTTTGGCCTTGTCCTGTTGATGACAATGTCTGATTTGAAAGCCAGCTGGAGCAGAGAGCCCCTTCAGCTCAAGACTATCAGGGGTTGGGATTCTGTCCCAGAGGCCCTTTAGCCCTCAGGGCAGTCCCATTTCCAGTGGCCAAGCTTGTGGCAGAGATGGGGTGAAACGGTGTGGGGCTATTTCCCATTTATTTCATTAAGGCAGTTTACCTTTCAGTGGCCTGGCCTTCTGCACCAGTAGCAGTTACCTGGAGGAATGTCCCTAGAGCAATCTGGAGGGGGCTGAGGGCTTGTGAAGCAGCCAATGTTAGAGCCTGCCTCTTGTCCTTGTGTTTTTCTTTCTCCTTAGCCCTGTCCTCTTTATTCTGCTCTTAGTTATAAAAGACTGAGGAGGCTAATTTGAGGATTTTCTGCATAGGGGTCATGCTGTATTTTACAAGAAAATTACATGTTTCCTTTTGAGAGCCTGAGAATTTATCCCAATGCTTTAAAATGCAACCCAGAGGTGAATCTGAAGGAATAGACAGGGTTTGTCTCATGGTAGGACTAGAAAATGATGAGCTGCTGGGGACTAATGTCCACTGGGGACACAAACCACATTTTCTCTCGGGGCATAGTGCTAAGGAAGAGGGTTCCATTCATGTTCACTGAGGCACTGGAGTGCACTTTCTAAAGGGGCGTCCCATGTTTCTTATTAGAAAAGACCTCTTGGGCCAGGCGCGGTGGCTCATGCCTGTAATCCCAGCACTTTGGGAGGCTGAGGCGGGTGGATCACGAGGTCAGGAGATCGAGACCATCCTGGCTAACACGGTGAGACCCTGTCTCTACTAAAAATACAAAAAATTAGCCGGGCACGGTGGCAGGCGCCTGTAGTCCCAGCTACTCGGGAAGCTGAGGCAGGAGAAGGGTGTGAACCCGGGAGGCGGAGCTTGCAGTGAGCGGAGATCGCACCACTGCACTCCAACCTGGGTGACAGAGCGAGACTCTGTCTCAAAAAAACGAAAAAGAAAAAAAAGAAAAAGAAAAGACCTCTTGATTCTGGGGCCGTATGCTGAATGGCCAGTCTATGTAAGCAGTTACACTGAGTGATCAGCCCAGGTAAGAGGAAAAAGGGTAAAGAAAGAACTCAGCCTGGTGCCAGCCTAGGAGAGCAAGTGGGTAAGGGAAGACTCACTGTTGTGAGGCCACTTGAAATCACCTGATTTGGGAACATCTGGAGAAGGAGGTCTGGCTGTCTTTACAGGAGAATTTAGAGTGAGAAAGAGGAGGTCTGGGTTCCCCAAAACTTGTGTGCCAGTTGCAACACAGAGAAGGACTGGGGACTTTTTTGCCAGAAAGGATAGGAGAGGGCCTTCCTCCCTTCCAAGCAAGGAAGTTAAACCTGCTCACCCTCTGGCCTTCATGGGTCCATATTGAGATCACAGATGCAACTATGAGCATCCATCAAATTGAACATTGCTCACTACCTGGGTGATGGGTTCAATCATACCCCAAACCTCAGCATCACACTGTACACCATGTATCAAACCTGCACATGTACCCCCTGAATTGAAAATAAAAGATGAAATTTAATAAATAAATAAGACATAAAACAAAGAACAGAAGACAAAGTTATAAAAATAAAAGAACAACCTGGGATTTCAGTTACAGAGTGACATAGCGGAGAAAACTCTCTTAAAAGAAAGCATATATTTAGTTTATATTTATAAATACATATATTCAGATCCTAAAAAATTCAAGGAACTACCACTATAAAAATAAGATCTAGTCCCCACTCTCAAGGTGCTTACAGATAGTAATACATGTATTTATACTTGTTTTTTTGTTTTGTTTTGTTTTTTGAGACAGTCTTTCTCTTTTGCCCAGGATGGAGTGCAGTGGCGCAATCTTGGCTCACTGCAACCTCCACCTTCCAGGTTCAAGTGATTCTCCTGCCTCAGCCTCCTGAGTAGCTGGGATTGCAGGTGTGTGCCACCACACCCGGCTAATTTTTTGTGTTTTTAGTAGAGATGGGGTTTCACCATGTTGACCAGGCTGGTCTTGAACTCTTTGCCTCAAGCGATCTGCCCACTTCAGCCTCTCAAAGTGCTGGGATTACAGTCATGAGCCACTGTGCCTGGCCTGTATTTGAAGTACCTATTTGAAAATGTGTTTCAAATATGTATGTTCTCATGTATTGAGATCATTACTATGTCTATCAGGAAGGTTTTTTTTAGTTTCATATTTTGCTTGAGAAATACTAAGATAAAGCCTAAAATGTTTACATCATATATGTCATAAATATAACACCAATTGTGGAATGCACCACAATGTCAGCATTGTCCTCTGACTTGACATGAACTTAAACTTGTAATGTGACCTTGGAAATAATGGAGGTCAATATATAAATATTCCTACAAATCATTAAGGAAAATGCTAACAACCCAGCAAAAATGGGCAGAAGATATAAATAAAAAGTTCACAAGAAAGAAAATGCAAATTGTTCTTAACATCTTAAAACAATCTCAATATCACTCAGAGTACAAATACAAATTAAAACTACTATAAGATACAATTTTCACTTATCAGGCTGGCAAAGGCAAATTTTTTCCCTGTCTATTCAAAGTAACACCATTTTCTTTATTAGTTCCAGTGGGCAAGTAAGAGCAGGAAGTCCACATAGTGTTAGCCAACCAAACTGATGAAAGGAAGGCACATTTTAAAAAATTCATAGACCCAAATCCATGAAAAAAAATTCTCAGTGTATTAGGCCATAGAATTTATTTAAAAAAAAAACACCCTCATTTATTATTTATTATGCATGGAATACTGTTATGTGCTTTACATATATTGCCTCATTTAATCCTCATTAAAAATATAGAATTGTGCATTTTTCAAAGAAGGAATTTGAGACTCTGAAAGTTTATTAGACAGTTTAAATAATTTTTTCAATATTATAATAAAGTGTTGTCTGATTCCAAAAACCCTGCTCTTAACTGTTACTCTATACTACACCCAGAAAAATGAATATTGATGCTATTATTCTAACACAGGTCAATAAAAAAAACTTTCAGAGAGACTTTGTTCAGCTGCTAAAGCTTTTCTATTAGACATTTCTGAGGCATCATATACTCACTATTTTAATTTTCTTTTTTGCCTGTAATAATAGTTACAACCTTAGCTAGCTAAAAAGTATACTTAAATAGACTCTGATGGAACTTAAAACTTTAATGTGTTTTGTCTATATCTGACTCTTTTCTCCTTCTAGCCACCTTATTTCATAGATACTGAGTTTTCTTTTTACAAAGCATTGAAAATGATGGGACAAAGCATTGAAAATGATAGGACTTTTGATAGTATGAAGAGTCAAATGTGTTTCTTGTAGGCAACACGTTGTTAGGTCTTGGTTTTTGTTTTTCATCCATTCAGCCATTTTGTCTTTTGATTGGAGAATTTAGTCCATTTATACTCAATGTTATTATAGATAAGTGAGAACTTACTCCTGCCATTTTGCTATTTGTTTTCTAGTTGTTTTGTGGCCTTCTCTGCCTTCCTTCCTTCCGGTCTTCCTTTTTGTGAAGGTGATTTTCTCTGGCAGTGTTTTACTTTCTTGCTTTTTTTTCTGTGTCTGTTGTAGGCTTTTTGAGGTTATCACGAGGCTTGCAAATAACATCTTATAACCCATTATTTTAAACTGATGATGACTTAACATTGATTTCAAAAACAAACACACTATGAAACAAGCAAAGAGAAAACTAATAACTCTACACTTTAACTTCATCCCACTGCTTTTTAACTTACTGTTTCTATTTACATAATAGTTTTCTATTTTTGTCATGTAAAATTGTTGTAGTTATCACTTTTGGTAGTTTTTCCTTTTAGCCTTTCTATTCAAGATATGAGCAGTTTACACATTACAATGACAGTGTTATAATATTCTCTGTGCATATACTATTACCAGTGAGTTTTATAACTTTGGATGGTTTCTTATTCCTTGTTGACACCTTTTCTTTCAGGCTGAAGAACTCCCTTTAGCATTTCTTGTAGGCCAGGTCTAGCATGGATAAAATCTCTCAGCTTTTGTCTTGGAAAGTCTTTATTTCTCTGTGAACCCTGAAAATCAGAGACAGGTCCCAGTTAATTTAGAAAGTTTATTTTGGCAAGGTTGAGGACATGCACCCATGACAGTCTGAGGAGGTCCCAGTGACATGTGCCCAAGGTGGTCAGAGCATAGTTTGGTTTTAAACATTTTAGGGACACGTGAGACATCAATCAACATATGTAAGATGAACATCGGTTCATTCTGGAAAGGTGAGACAACTTGAAGTGGGAGGGGGCTTCCAGGTCATAAGGAGATAAGATACAAATGGTTGCATCTTTTGAGTTTCTGATAGCCTCTCCGAAGGAGGCAATCAGTTATGCATTTATCTCAATGAGCAGAGGGGTGACTTTGAATAGAATGGGAGGCAGGTTTGCCCTAAGCAATTCCCAGCTTGACTTTTCACTTTAGCATAGTGATTTTGGGGCCCAATATATTTTCCTTTCACATTTCTCCCCCTTTTCTTTTTTAAACTCTTTTGGAGAAAGCATTTGAGAAGAAATTGAGTCTCTGGCCCCAAGTTTTCTCTGATCTCTCATAGCTAGGATGGCTTATTCATAGACAGGTCAGTTCTGAGTTATTAGGAAAGCTCATTTTTAGAAGTTTGTGAAGTTTCATGTCCTGTGAAGAGAAAATAGGGTGAGAAAGGGAGAACAACGACAACAAACAAAGAGCAATCCTAGAAAATCTATTAGGCCACATTATTCTGAAGTCCATACATCATTAGGTAGGTATGAAAGTGGCTTATGTATGTAAATAGGTTGCTGTTATTTTCTTCTGAGGTTTAAGTTGTCTAGCTTCAGTTTGCAGGGCTTTATGAAAGCACAGCTTAGTTTTCAGTGACTCCAAATTAGGAAAAATGAGGAAAAAAAGAACAAAAAATGGAAAACCTTATTTTGAAGACTTGTAGCCAAGAAAAATTAGAATTTGGTCCAAATTGTAGAAAATAATAAAAATTGAAAAATATTAGGCAAGACTAGAGTTTAACAATAGGTGTACTATAATTTTTGAAAGGTAGTTTTTCTCTCCCCAATTCCCCATTTTTACTAAAGACAAATTCTGGTAGGACTGGTTTGTTTTATTATGCTTGGCCTAATTATTTGTATCCCAGATAAGACTTTTAAGAGCTGAGCCCAGTCATGGATTTGTGTCATCAAATACCTATGAGTTGGGTGATCCTCTCCTCTTGAGATTCCAAGATAAACTTGGGGCTCCTGGGCCTGCCAGAAACTGACATTTTTACTTGCCACAGATCAGGAACCCTGTACAGGGACTGTGTAGACAAAGGTATGAAGCCATTTTTTCCAAGGGGCTTTTCTTGGCTCCATAAGTTAAGTTTGATTGCTTAAAGAAAAGCATTCTGGTTAAAGCCTTAGTAAAATAACCAGTTTCTCTAATTGCGTCGTGTTATAAATGAAAACAGATTTTTATTACACTTATGCAAATAACTGTATTGTCATAAGTTAAGAATACTTACAACTAGTTTCCAAATTCTGGGGAAATCAGGTAGAGAGAAAAAAAATGTCCAAAATTTTGTTCATAGGAGTGTAAAAATTTACTCAAAGTTGTTAAAAGCTATAAATAGCTTAAAAGAAAAATTTTCTTGACTCTGAAAAACAAAACAGAGGATCAGTAACATTTTAAGCAAAAAGTTAAAAAGATTACTTCAGACTTCTATTAGTTTAGTCCATACAGTTACTTCCTATTCTGCTTGATAAGTCGTGAACACTTCAGCTCTCCATGAGTCCTGAGAGTTTTTTCTCTATTCTGATGTGTCAGTTTCCAAAGTTATCAGAAACCTGTATTTGGAAACCTGTTAGAGTTTTGTAGCAGATTATAAAACTACCTTCTAAAAAGGACCAAAACGAGACAACAATTGCTCGTGGATGACAAAAGTTTTACAACAGCCACAGTCAAAAACACAATTGACAAGGAAATTTGTTACCTCTGTGGCACACAATAATTTTACATAACAATTATAATTATTACTGATAAAGTACATTAAGTCATATCAGAATTATACGAGTTTCCCATAATTTTGGAACATATACCAGTAACATATTTATACAAATATAGCCCAAAGAAAACTAAACATCATTTTATATTTGACAATGCTTCCTGTATAATTTTTATACCAAAGTAGCCAAATATGTCATTTTTTGACTTTAGGAAACCTATTAATAATATCTTAAAGGATTAAATAGGTTAGAAAAAGACATAATTTATAAGTTGATTTTGAAAAGTTTGTCAAATATGAAAGGTTTAGACACTTGATATTACAAAATAGGATCACAGGTCATTGTAAAATAAGTCATTCATTTAACCAAAATGATAAGGATTTTTTTTAAAAAAGCAAAAACCTTCATTCATTGAGAGAGGAGACTTAATTTTCCAAGCAATAAGGCCTAACAGAAACAGCATGAAGCCAATTAAATTTGTTTTCCAAAATTTTATAAACAATCTGTAAAATTTTCCTCTTGATTATAAGTTTTATAAGTCTTTATAACCTTTATTAAGGAGTTGGTTAATGCTTCAAGAAAACCTTGTTAATCTGACACAGGGTCCCATATGCTGGTCTTGCATCAGTGTGCCTTTGACATTAATTATTAATTTATACAGAAACTGAACTTTATCTCTCAAAATTGTCCCTTACAATCTCACATGCCCACCTCTTCCACAATAGTCCCTGGGCCTTGAGGAGTTGAATAGCTTTAGTTTCTGGCCCTATGCCTCAGGAATGCAGTTTATCTTGATTGACATCTTCTACTAGGCCTGAAGTTGAGGCTTTAATTATTGTCAATGTTTGAGATTTAGCAGGACTTGGTGTTCTTTTTAAACCCAGGGATCAAAGCCCTGTAACTCAATGTCACAAACACTTTAAAATCACATACAGGAAGATACAGCTTTAATTATAAAAATTATTTAATTAATTAATTTATTTGAGACAATGTCTCACTCTGTCACCCAGGCTGGAGTGCAATGGCACGATCTTGGCTCACTGTAACCTCCGCCTCCTGGGCCAAGTGATTCTCCTGTCTCAGCCTGCCAAGTAGCTGGGATTGCAGGCTACTGCCATCATGCCAGGCTAATTTTTGTATTTTTATAGAGGCAGTGCTTCACCATGTTTGCCAGGCTGGTCTCAATATCCTGACCTCAAGTGATCTGCCCACCTCAGCCTCCCAAAGTGCTGGGATTAAAGGCATGAACCACCATGCCCAGCCTAAAAATAATAATAATAATCATCTCAGTTTTTCCTGAGCAAACCAACCTTAATAATAATGGCATAGAAATTATTTTGATAAAACACAAAATCTGTTTGACCAGTTATGAACAGGCAAAAGAAAAGACTTTCTGCAGTGCACAGAATATTATGTTGGAAGAAAACATTTGCTTTAGACCTTTAAGAAAACATTGCTAGCATCAGGCCACAAAAACAGAACCCAAGGAAGAAAAAAAAACTTATCTAAGCTGAAAATAAGTTGAAGAGGAGAGTTATTATTTCACACCTTTCAAAAGGGGAGAGAAAACCAAAACTGGTGAGATGCAATAAAAGTTGAACTTTGGATTAAAATAAAAAAAATTAGACTCTCTTATAATTCATTAAGAATAAATCAACCCCTTAAGAAAATGTCACTGTTGTAGCCAATTCCTTAGTGTTTTTCTTTACATCAAACCCAGTCTCTAGAAAGACCATTATAATTTCCCTTTAATCATAGACAACTTGATCGTGTGAAAGTTTTTGGTTTTTAAAAATTAATCCTCTTATTGTGACTTACACAGACCATTCACGACATGATTGGACATTCTGGTTTGTCCTGACAGTCCCTCATTCTAAAACAACTAGCTATTTTATGCTAGGACTAAATTTACCATGTAAGATTCTTTCTCATATGAAATTATTTCTCTTTAAGCTCTCTTACCAAAAAAAAAACCTCTTAATTTTTATAACTTTCTTTACATCTCTTTTATTACCTGGTTCCTTTTACCTTGTTTTATATATGACCTTTAAATAAGCTTTGAATTAGACAAAAATTGTTCACCTTTTTTAATAGGACACACCTTTTTTTTTTTTAGAAAGAATGTTTTCCTACAAATATATTTGTATTAGAAAATACCCATATAAGGAAATATCTATTATTTAATTTAATATAACTTTTAGAGTCTAAATTATGATGAGTTTGTCTATAAGTATTTATCCTGTTACATTTACCTAATTATTTTATTTTAATCATTTACCTAGATTATTTATAAAAACTGTGATTGTCATTATTTAAAGTTATTGAACCACCATTGCAAAAATTATAAATGAGGCAGTGAAAAAGATTTAACCTAACTGACTCCATCTTGCTTCTAACCTCCAAGCTGTCCTTGTTCATTCCTGGGCATAGGCCAAACTAACTATGGCAGGAACTTAGTTTATAATTTAGCTGTGAAACAAAGATGATAACAGTCCTTTCCCAAAACAACCCTTACTGCTGATGGACTAGACCACCTAAAGCCACAGGATTAGAAGTTATGGTAATCTTACTAAATTCCAGATGTAGCTGTTTTTATTAAACTGATATCAGTGTCTTATTTATTAAAGATTATACAAGCAAAGATAATTCTGTCTTGGGCTGGGTTTATAGTTTTGTAACCCCTATGCCAAATTTTGACACCTTATAGTAATTGGCAGGAATAAGTATGAAATTGCTTGATTAATAAATGCAAACAAAAATGTATGCTGGCCATTCTTAAGATGTTTCTAATATTCCTTTACCAATAATTTTTTTTTTTGAGACAGAGTTTCGCTCTTCTTTCCCAGGCTGGAGTGCAATGGTGCAATCTCGGCTCACCGCAACCTCTGCCTCCTGAGTTCAAACAATTCTCCTGCCTTAGCCTCCTGAGCAGCTGGGATTACAAGCATGCACCACCATGCCCGTCTACTTTTGTATTTTTAGTAGAGATGGGGTTTCTCCATGTTGGTCAGGCTGGTCTCGAACTCCCAACCTCAGGTGATCCACCCACCTCGGCCTCTCAAAGTGCTGGGATTACAGGTGTGAGCCACCATGCCCTGCCACCAATAATTTTAAAGCTAGCTTATTTATTACAAATTTTACTTAAGTTACATAAATGTGAAAAAGCATTTGACTAGTCTTTTTTTCTGATAAAGCATTTGATTCAAGTGCTTTTATTTTCCTAAGCTTATTTATTACAAATTTTACTTAAGTTACGTAAATGTGAAAAAGCATTTGATTAGTCTTTTTTCCCAATAAAGCATTTCATTCAAGTGTTTTTATTTTAAGCCAGTTAATTAGAGCTCTTTTACACATTTTCAGCAGTAAAACATTGTGTACACAATGCATAAATACATAGATGTATTTGGCATGCCAATAGAACTACATCCTATACATTTATAAAATTCTTTTTTTCCCTATATTTCAGATTCTTGATAAGCTGTTTCCCAGTCCTAGGCAGTTGTCAGCTAAATAGCCTTAAATTTATATATTAAAGGAAACAACTCAAGTGAAAATCAAATGGTAACATTTACATCATAAGGAGAAAAAGTCTAGTGGTGCTAGAGAGGGATTAAAGATGGATGCCAAATCAAATATAAAATATACAAATCTATCATAGAATTGTATAAAAAGACCAATTTTATTTATATAGGGACTACTTATATTTTAACTGTGCCTCTGAGCTCTGGGCAGAGCCCACACTGAATCCTGGGTCACCAAAAAGGGAGAATAATTTTGAGGTTAGACCACACGATGCTTTTACAGTGCACTTAAAAAAATTTTTTTAAAAACAAAGTTATTTCTAAATGTCTAAACTATAAACTACACTTTTTCTTAAAAATCCAAGAATAACCTCTGTTGCAATAACTATTTTAGCAAAAACAAACAAAAAAAGTAAGTAACACAATACAAAAGTAAGCAGGGGTTTGAGGGCAAGATGACCAAACAGGAACACCTCCAGTCTGTAGCTCCCAGTGAAATCAACGCAGAAGGTGGGTGATTTCTGGATTTCCAACTGAGGTACCCAGCTCATCTCAATGGGACTGGTTAGACAGTGCATGCAGCCCACAAAGGGCGAGCCAAAGACAAGTGGGGCGTCGCCTCACCCAGGAAGCACAAGGAGTCAGGGAACTCCCTCCCCTAGCCAAGGGAAGCCATGAGGGACTCGGCCTTGAGGAACGGTGCACTCTGGCCCAGATACTACACTTTTCCCATAGTCTTCACAGCCTGCAGACCAGGAAATTCCTTTGGGTACCTACGCCACCAGGGCCCTGGGTTTCAAGCACAAAACTGGGTGGCTGTTTGGGCAGGCACCAAGCTAGCTGTAGAAGTTTTTTTTTTTTTCATGCCCCAGTGGCACCTGAAATGCCAGCGAGACAGAACTGTTCATCCCCTGGAAAGAGGGCTGAAACTGGGGAGCCAAGTAGTCTAGCTCAGCAGATCCCACCACTATGGAGTCCAGCAAGCTAAGATCCACTGGCTTGAAATTCTCACTGCCAGCACAGCATTCTGAAGTCGACCTCAGACACTTGAGCTTGGTGGAGATAGGGGTGTCTGCCATTACTAAGGCTTGAGTAGGCAGTTTTTACCTCACAGTGTAAACAAAGCTGCTGGGAAGTTTGAACTACGTGGAGCCCACTGCAGCTTGGCAACGCTGCTGTAGCCAGACTGCCTCTCTAGATTCCTCTGTTCTGGGAAGGGCATCTGTGAAAGAAAGGCAGCGGCCACAGTCAGGGGCTTATAGATAAAACTCCCATCTCCCTAGGACAGGGCACCTGGGGGAAGGGGTGGCTGTGGGTACAGCTTCAGCAGACTCAACCATTCTTGCCTGCCAGCTCTGAAGAGAGCAACGGATCTCCCAGCACAGAGCTCAAGCTCTGCTAAGGGACAGACTGCCACCTCAAGTGGGCCCCTGATGCCCCTGCCTCCTGACTGGGAGACACCTTCTAGCAGGGGTCAACAGACACCTCATACAGGAGAGTTCCAGCTGGCATTGGGCAGGTGCCCTTCTGGGATGAAGCTTCCAGAGGAAGGAATAGGCAGCAATCATTGCTGTTCTGCAGCCTCTGCTGGTGATACCCAAGCAAACAGGGTCTGGAGTGGACCTCCAGCAAGTGTCAGCAGACCTACAGCAGAGGGGCATGACTGTTAGAAGGAAAACTAACAAACAGAAAGGAATAGCATCAACATCAACAAAAAGGGACATCCACTCAGAAACTGCATCTGAAGGTCACCAACATCAAAGACCAAAGGTAGATAAATCCACGAAGATGAGGAAAAACCAGCACAAAAATGGTGAAAGTTCCAAAAACCAGAATCCAGAATGCTTCTTCTCCTCCAAAGGATCACAACTCCTTACCAGCAAGGCAACAAAACTGGACAGAGAATGAGTTTGATGAATTGACAGAAGTAGGCTTCAGAAGATGGGTAATAACAGACTCCTCCAAGCTAAAGGAGCATGTTCTAACCCAATGCAAGGAAGCTAAGAACCTTAAAAAAGGTTAGAGGAATTGCTAACTGTTGGTAGAAGAGCTGATGCAAGACTGGCTTGTCTGTCATGATGTAAAAGAGTCTTGGAACATGTCCTGGGTCCAGGGTCTAAACCCTCTTGTGGCCTTTGGAACACCAAGCTCTGTGCCAAAGGGTGGAAGGCTGCCCTGCTGCACCACAATCTAAGCACAGGGAATAAAATTCCTCGTGGCTTGGTGGAATCCAAGGCTTAGGGCATAAAACCCCTCATGGCCTCTGGAATGTGCAAAGACTTGTTGGTTCCTTGCTTCTTGCTCTCCCAGGCTTGTAAACTTGTTCTCCATTATCTCAGGTAGCAGAGCATATTACAAATTCATCAACGAAAATGCTAAACCATAACAGCTACACTTGATGTGCTGCTACCTTTCTACCCCTACGTCCTCACATTCTCACCTGTTTACCCCCACATCTGCACATACTTACCACCTGCTTCTTTGTTTGGTCACCAATAAATAGTGTGGGCTTCCAGAGCTCAGGGCCTTCGCAGCCTCCATACAAGCATTGGCCCCCTGGACCCACTTTATGTACTCTTAACTTGTCTTGTCTCGTTCCTTTGACTCTGCTGGACTTTGTAGCCCCCACGGCCTGGTATTGGGTCTGATCACCCCAACACTAATGATAATAACCAGTTTAGAGAAAAACAAATGACCTAATAGAGCTGAAAAACACAGCATGAGAACTTTGTGAAGCATACACAAGTATCAGTAGCCACATTGATCAAGTGGTGGAAAAGATATCAGAGATTGAAAATCAACTTAATGAAATACAGCATGAAGACAAGATTAGAGAAAAAAGAATGAAAAGGAATGAACAAAGCCTCCAAGAAATATGGGACTATGTGAAAAAAACCAAACCTACATTTGATTGGTGTACGTGAAAGTGACAGGGAGAATGGAACCCAGTTGGAAAACAATCTTCAGGATTGAAAGACAGGCCAACATTCAAATTCAGGAAATACAGAGAACACCACAAAAATAATTCTCAAGAAGAGCAACCCAAAGACACATAATCATCAAATTCACAAAGGTTGAAATGATAGAAAAAATGTTAAGGGCAGCCAGAGAGAAAGGTCAGGTTACCCATAAAGAGAAGCCCATCAGACTACTAGCAAATTTCTTTGCAGAAACCCTACTAGCCAGAAGAAAGTGGGGACCAATATTCAACATTCTTAAAGAAAATAATTTTAAACCCAGAATTTCATATCCAGCCAAACTAAGCTTCATAAGCGAAGGAGAAATGAAATCCTTTATAGACAAGCAAATGCTGAGGGATTTTGTTACCACCAGGCCTGCCTTAAAAGAGCTCCTGAAGGAAGCACTAAATATGGAAAGGAAAAACCAGTACCAGCCACTGCAAAAATACAGCAAAATGTAAAGACCATCAAAACTATGAAGAAACTGCATCAACTAATGGGCAAAATAACCAGCTAGCATCATAATGACAGAATCAAATTCACACGTAACAATATTAACCTTAAATGTGAAAGGGATATATGCCCCAATTAAAAGACACAGACTGGCAAATTGGAAAAAGAGTCAAGACCCATTGGTATGCTGCATTCAGGAGATGCATCTCACGTGCAAAGACACACATAGGCTCAAAATAAAGGGATGGAACAATATTTACCAAGCAAATGGAAAGGGAAAAAAAGAGCAGGGGTTACGATACTAGTCATTGATAAAACAGAATTTAAACCAACAAAGATCAAAAAAGACAAAAAAGACAAAGAATTAATCCCTTTACATAATGGTAAAGGGATCAATTCAACAAGAAGAGCTAACCGCTCTAAATATATATGCCCCCAATACAGGAGCACCCAGATTCATAAAGCAAGTTCTTAGAGACCTACAAAGAGACTTAGACTCTCACACAATAATAATGGGAGACTTTAACACCCCACTATCAATATTAGACAGATCAATGAGACAGAAACTTAATAAGGATATTCAGGACTTGAACTCAGCTCTGGACCAAGCAGACCTAATAGACTTCTACAGAACTCTCCACCCCAAATCAACAGAATATACATTCTTCTCAGCACCACATGGCACTTATTCTAAGATTGACCACATAATTGGAAGTAAAACATTCCTCAGCAAATGCAAAAGAATGGAAATTATAACAAACAGCCTCTCAGACCACAGTGCAATCAAATTAGAACTCAGGATTAAGAAACTCACTCAAAACTGAACAATTACATGGAAACTGAACAACCTGCTGCTGAATGACTACTGGGTAAATAACAAAATTAAGGCAGAAAAAATTAATTCTTTGAAACCAATGAGAACAAAGACACAACATACAGAATCTCTGGGACACAGCTAAAGCAGTGTTTAGAGGGGAATTTATACGACTAAATGCCCACATCAGAAAGCAGGAAAGATCTAAAATTGACACCCTAACATCACAATTAAAAGAACTAGAGAAGCAAGAGCAAACAAATTCAAAAGCTAGCAGAAGCCAAGAAATAACTAAGAGCAGAGCAGAACTGAAGAAGATAGAGACACAAAAAACCCTTCAAAAAGTCAATGAATCCAGGAGCTGGTTTTTGAAAAGATCAACAAAATTGATAGACCACTAGCCAGACTAATAAAGAAGGAAAGAGAGAAGAATCAAATAGACACAATAAAATATGTTAAAGGGGATATCACCACTGATCCCACAGAAATACAAACTACTATTAAAGAATAACATAAACACTTCTATGCAAATAAACTAGAAAATCTAGAAGAAATGGATAAATTCCTGGACACATACACCCTCCCAAGACTAAACCAGGAATAAGTTGAATCCCTGAATGGACCAATAACAAGTTCTGAAATTGAGGAAGTAATTAATATCCTAACAACCAAAAAAGCCCAGGGCCAAGTGGAATCACAGCCGAATTCTACCAGAGGTACATAGAGGAGCTGGTACCATTCCTTCTGAAACTATTCCAAACAATGGAAAAAGAGTGATTCCTCATAACTCATTTTATGAGGCCAGCATCATCCTGATACAAAAACCTGGCAGAGACACAACAAAAAGAGAAAATTTCAGGCCAATATTCCTGATGAACATCGATGCAAAAATCCTCAATAAAATACTGGCAAACTGATTCCAGCAGCACTTGAAAAAGCTTATCTACCATGACCAAATCAGCTTCATCCCTGGGATGCAAGGCTGGTTCAACATATGCAAATCAATAAACATAATGCGTCACATAAACAGAACCAATGACAAAAACCACATGATTATCTCAATAGATGCAGAAAAGGCCTTCGATAAAATTCAACTCCCCTTTATGATAAAAACTCTCAATAAACTAGGTATTGATGGAACGTATCTCAAAATAATAACTATTTATGACAAACCCACTGCCAATATCATACTGAATGGGCAAAAGCTGGAAGCATTCCCTTTGAAAACCAGCACAAGACAAAGATGCCCTCTCTTGCCACTCATATTCAACATAATATTGGAAGTTCTGGCCAGGGCAATCAGGCAAGAGAAAGAATAAATGTTTTCAAATAGGAAGAGAGGAAGTCAAATTATCTCTGTTTGCAGCTGACATAATTGTATATTTAGAAAACCCCATCATCTCAGCCCAAAAACTTCTTAAGCTGTAAGCAAGTTTGGCAAAGTCTCAGGATACAAAATCCATGTGCAAAAATTACAAGCATTCCTATAATAGAGAGCCAAATCATGAGTGAATTTCCATTCACAATTGCTACAAACAGAATAAAATACCTAGGAATACAACTTACAATGGATATAAAGGACCTCTTAAAGGAGAACTACAAATCACTGCTCAAGGAAATAAGACAGGATATAAACAAATGGAAAAACATTCCATGCTCATGGATAGGAAGAATCAATATCATGAAAGTGGCCATACTGCCCAAAGTAATTTATAGATTCAGTGCTATTCCCATCAAGCTACCATTGACTTTCTTCACAGAATTACGAAAAAAGGCTGGGTGTGGTGGCTCACACCTGTAATCCCAGCACTTTGGGAGGCCAAGGTGGGCAGATCATGAGGTCAGGAGTTCAAGATCAGTCTGGCCAACACAGTGAAACTGAGTCTCTACTAAAAATACAAAAAAATTAGCCAGATATGGTGGTGTGCACTTGTAATCCCAGCTACTTGGGAGGCTGAGGCAAGAGAATCTCATGAACCCAGGAGGTGGAGGTTGCAGTGAGCTGAGATTGTGCCATTGCACTCCAGCCCAGGTGACAGTGTGAGACTCTGTCTCAAAAAAAAAAAAAAGAATTAGAAAAAACTACTTTAAATTTCACATGGAACCAAAAAAGATCACGCATAGCCAAGACAATCCTAAGCCGAAAGAACAAAGCTGGAGGCATCACACTGCCTGACTTCAAACTATACTACAAGGCTACAGTAACCAAAACAGCATGGTACTGGTACCAAAACAGATATATAGACAAATGAAACAGAACAGAGGCCTCAGAAATAATGCCACACATCTACAACCATCTGATCTTTGACAAGCCTGGGAAAAACAAGCAATGGGGAAAGGATTCCCTATTTAATAAATGGTGTTGGGAAAACTGGCTGGCCATATGCAGAAAACTGAAACTGACCCCCTTCCTTACACCTTATACAAAAATTAACTCAAGATGGATTAAAGACTTAAATGTAAGACCTAAAAACCATAAAAACCCTAGAAGAAAACCTAGGCAATACCATTCAGGACACAGGCATGGGCAAAGACTTCATGACTACAACACCAAAAGCAATTGCAACAAAAGCCAAAATTGACAAATGGAATCTGATTAAACTAAAGAGCTTCTGCACAACAAAAGTGGATCACAAGGTCAGGAGCTCCAGGTCAGGCAGGCAGATCACCAGGTCAGGGTGGATCTCCAGGTCAGGACGGCAGATCACCAAGTCAGGAGCTCAAGACCATCCTAGCTAACAAGATGAAACCCCGTCTCTACTAAAAATGCCAAAAATTAGCTGGGTGTGGCGGCATGCTCCTGTAGTCCTAGCCACTTGGGAGGCTGAGGCAGGAGAATCACTTGAACCCAGGAGACAGAGATTGCAGTAAGCTGAGATTGCGCCATTGCACTACAACCTAGGCAACAAGAGAGAGACTCTGTCTCAACAACAACAACGAAAAAAAGAATCCAGTCAACTGAGATAGAAAAACTTTTGCTAAAAAAAAAAAAAAAAAAGATGATGTCCTAGGAGAAAAACAAAAACAAAAACCTGAAGGCCTTTTAAATACAAACACACACATATGCATGCACACACACACACCTTGGATGTTCGCTTTTAATTAACCTGACTTTTAACCATTGAGCTCATTTGAAAAGATGTTTTTTAATCTCATTACCATATTTCAGCTAGAACAAATTGCTGCTATTTCAGATGTACAGCCATTGCTCTTCAGTTTGGCCTGGCTAGCAAAAAGGTGGCCTTGTTATGTAAATAAACCCCTTAGCAGTCAAAATAAAATTTTTTTTTCCTCTCTTTTTATCCTTTTGCTGGCCATTTTTCTACTCCCACCACACTATCCTTTTTTGTGTGTGTTTGGGAATTTAGCCACCTCAGAGGCCTCTTTCCTCATAATTTGGAACTTCCTTTGGATTTGATCTGGTTGGATAGAGTTGATCAAACCCAATGGGAAAAAGACGGAAACAACAACAGAAACAGAAACAAACAACAATAAGAAAAAATGTTAAGCAAAACAAATGATTGCACAACTTATATGATTACTGAGTGTTCTAATGGTAAGGAGAAATTAAGACCAGCTGGTTGTTAATCTTAGCTTTATCAAAGACAAACCTCAATTTGGTTACTTACCTAGGGATGGATTTCAGGCTGAAAACTCTCTCTACCATCCTAGAAATCGGAAAAACAAACAAACAAACAAACAAACAAAAACCAAAAGAAAACCTCATCTCCCCTTTGGAAGTGAGCTCAAACTTCATAAAGGAGTTACCTGCCTTCCATGACCATGGAAGAGAAAAAAAAAAAAAAAAGAGTTGTACAGCAAAATAAACTTTAGATTTCAACCAAATTTCGGGAGATCAGGAATTCTCTGGAGCAGGTGCTCTCAGACCTCAGCAAATTATCCTATTGGTTTGAGCCATAAAGTTAGCTCATGTTGGTACCAAGCACCAGTAGGGGATTTGTCAATAGTCAGGGGAACCTCCACTCAGAATCCCTTTGTGGTTACCAAAATGCAAACTCCAAAAAGCCAAGACAAGTCTCAGTTAATTTAGAAAGTTAATTTTGTCAAGGTTGATGACGTGCCCATGACACAGCCTCAGGAGGTCCTGACAACATGCGCCCAAGTTGGTCAGAGCATAGTTTGGTTTTATACATTTTAGGGACACATGAGACATCAATCAACATATATAAGATGAACATTGGTTCAGTCTGGAAAGGCAGGACAACTCAAAGCTGGAAGGGGGCTATCAGATCATAGGTAGATAAGAGACAAATGTTTGCATTCTTTTGAGTTTCTAATTAGCCTCTCCAAAGGAGGCAATCAGATATGCTTTTTTTTTTTTTTTTTGAGACGGAGTCTCACTCTGTCACCCAGGCTGGGTGCAGTGGCGTGATCTCAGCTCACTGCAAGCTCCACCTCCTGGGTTCATGCCATTCTCCTCCCTCAGCCTCCCGAGTCGCTGGGATTACAGGCGCCCACCACTACACCTGGCTAATTTTTTGTATTTTTAGTAGAGACGGGGTTTCACCATGTTAGCCAGGATAGTCTCGATCTCCTGACCTCATGATCTGCCTGCCTCGGCCTCCCAAAGTGCTGGGATTGCAGGCATGAGCCACCACCCCCAGCCCAGACATGCATTTAGCTCAGTAAGCAGAGCTTACTGACATTGAATAGAATGGGAGGCAGGTTTGCCCTAAGCGGTTCCCAGCTTGACTTTTCACTTTAGCTTAGTGATTGTAGGGGCACAAGATATTTTTCTTTCACATTTCCTTCATGTTTGAAGGATATTTTCACCAGACATACTATTCTAGGGTAAAAGTTTTTTTCCTTCAGCACTTTAAGTATGTCATGCCACTCTCTCCTGGCCTGTAAGGTTTCAACTAAGAAGTTTGCAGCCACACGTATTGGAACTCCTTTGCATGATGTTTCTTTTGTCTTCCTGCTTTTGGGATCCTTTCTTTACCCTTGGACTTTGAGAATTTGATTATTATGTGTCTTGAGTTAGTCTTATTTGGTTTGAATCTGCTTTGTGTTCTATAACCTTCTTATACTTGAATATTGATATATTTTTGTAGGTTTGTAGGTAATTAAGCTCTCTGTTATTAACCGTTTGAATAAACTTTTACCCTGATCCATCTCCTCTTTAAGGCCAGTGACTCGTAGATTTGCCCTTCGGAGGCTGTTTTCTAGATCTTGTAGGTGTGCTTCAATTTTTTATAATTCTTTTTTTTTTCCCCTCTGACTGTGTATTTTCAAATAGTCTGTCTCTAAGCTTGCTAATTCTTTCTTCTGCTTGATCAGTTCTGCTGTTGAGAGACTGATGCATTCTTCAGCATTACAACTGACCTTTTCAGCTCCAGAATTTCTGCTTGAATTTTTAAATTATTTCAATCTCTTTGTTAAATTTATATAATACGATTCTGAATTCCTTGTCTATATTATCTTGAATTTCACTGAGCTTTCTCAAAACAGCTATATTAAATTCGGCCTGAAAGGTCACATGTCTCTGTCTCTCCAGGATTGGTCATTGGTGCCTAATTTAGTTGGTTTGGTGAGACCATGTTTTCCTGGATGGTCTTGATTCTGTGGATGTTTTTCAATATCTGGGCATTGAAGACTTTGGTATTTATTGTAGTCTTTGCAGTCTGGGTTTGTTTGTACCTGTCTTTCTTGGGAAGGCTTTCCAAGTATTCAAAGGAAATTAAGTATTGTGATCTAATTGGTCACTGCAGCAATATCTGCATTAGGGGGCACCCCAAACCTAGTAACACTGTGGTTCTTGCAGACTCATAGAAGTACCACCTTGCTGGTCTTAGGTAAGATTCAAGAGAATTCCTTGGATTAGTAGTCAGAGATGCTTACTCTTATCCTTTACTTTCCCCCAAACAAATGGAGTCCCTCGCTCCATGCTGAGTTGCCCGTAGCTGGGGGAGGGGTGACACAAGCACTCCTGTGGCCACCACCACTGGGACTGTGCTTGGTCAGACCCAGTGTCAGCACAGCACTGTGTCTTGCCCAAGGTCCACGATAAACACTGCCTGGCTACTGCCAATGTTCACTCAAAGTTCAGTCATCAGGCGGCAAATCCAGCCAGGCTTATGTCCTTCCCTTCACGGTGGTGAGCACTCCCTTGGCCCAGGGTGGGTCCAGAAATGCTGTCCAGGGGCCAGGGCCTGGAGTCTGGATCCTTAGGAATCTACTTGGTGCTCTATCTATTCTCCTGCAGCTGAGCTGGCACCGAAGCCACAGGAGAAAGTCCTTCCCACTCTTCCCTCTCCTTTCTTCAAGCAGAGGAGTCTCTCTCCATGGCCACCACCATGCCAAGCTGTGGCAAGCACTGCCTGGCTGCACAAAAGGCTCAAGGGCTCTTCAGTCAGCTTGTGGTAAATGCTACCAAGCCTGGGTCTCTCCCTTCAGGGCTGTGGACTCCCCTCTGGCATAGGGTGGGTCTGGAAATGCCATCCAGAAATCGAGAACCCCAGGAACCTGCTTGGTTCTCCACCTCACTGTGACCAAGCTGGTACCCAAGCAGCAAAACAAAGCCCCTTTTACTCTTCCCTCCCCTTTCCTCAAGCAGAAGGAGTTTCTTCCGGTGGCCACCACAGCTGGGAAGGAGATGGGTCACACCTGAAGTCGGCATGGCACAGTCTTACCCAAGGCCGGAGGCAGGTACTGCCTGGTTACCGCTGATGTTTATTCAAGGCCCACTTTAATCAGCAGGTGATGAATCCTGCAGAACTGGGTCCTCCCCTTCAAGGCAGAGGGTTCCCTTCTGGCCCAGGGTATGAACAAATTTTGATGACATTTTGCCTTGTGCCTTGCATGTGAAGACGTGAGCACTTACACATTGCTAATTGAAGTGAAAATTGGTATAGCCTGTGTGCAAAGTAATCTGGGGAGTACTTATTAAAATAAAAAAAAAATGCACATGTAGAGGCTTCTACTTCAGGTCAAGAAGGAATATCTGGTACTCTATTTACCTTCACATCTTAGCTGTAAATCTGGATCAAATACATAAAACAATAATTTTCAAGGCACTGACCATCAGGCAGCAAAGAACAGTGATCTGGAAGACACAGGAAACAAGAAAGGTAAATCCTTTGAGTGTCCCAGCTCACTGCATGAAAACAGAGTACGTGCTTGACACAGGAAGGAGAAACCCAGACAGAACCCAGTGGTCTCCTTGAGTTGAGGAATGTTGGAATTTGGGGAGGCAAAAGTAGATAGAATTTGCAGGCTGAGTACCAGAGAGAAGGAAGTAGAGAGAGAGAGAGCCTAGAGATCTGCAGCGGAGTCCCAAGTTTAACTGAGTCCTGATCAGTGCAAACATGTGAGGAAGTCCTGAGTAGAGGAAAGAATCATGATCATACCTGTGACACATTTTAGAAATGTGTCCTCTGATGCATGTGCACCCAGGGGCACACAGTATGGTTGTGCTCATTGCTTGAGTTCCTTTGGCCAAGGAGCTGAAATCCAGTCTGGGCTCTCTTTTCTAGCTGCATATCCTGTCCCTGAGGCAGGGATGTAAAGAGCTTAGAGAGAGTAACCTTTCTAAAATTCACACAGAGATGCTATCTACCCACAAAACTGTGAGAATGCAAGATTACTTCTGCTCAGATTGGGCACCTTTCTCCAATTTTCACAAAGACTGGTCACCCTATCACATATTTCAGCCCACCTTGGATCTCAGCCACATTGCAGTGGACAGTTTCACAGTTGCTCAGGATCACATCAGCTGACAGTAGTCTTTCCTGAGCTTTCCCTAGGGTGAAATTCAGTGTGTAAGTGTGGGAGAACTAATGCATCTAGGAGCAACCTGGATAAATGCTTCAGTCTTTTGTCCTTCACTGAACAATTCTGGGGTGTTCTATATAGTTCTTGGGGGTTCCAGACAACTTCTAAAACCCACCTTCTTCTTAGCTTCTCCTTCCTTGCTGTCTTACTGTCCCTAGTCCTTCACTCCTGTTTCCTGGAATCACCTCTCAATAAACTAACTGTACCTAAGTCCTCGTCTCAGTGTCTGCAGGGCAGGAAGTGGAGTGAAGGATTACTCAACACAGCACTGATGGACTAGCAGTGGCCTTGCTTTCATGTGGGCAAAATGATACATCACAGTGTCATTCACAATAGCAAAAGGTGGTCATCAATAGGTGACTAGTTAAATAGATGTGGTCCATCCATGCAGTGGAATACTGTGCAACTTTAAAAGGTGGGCAAGTCCTCTATGTGCTGGTACAAAAAAAGCTCCAAGATATATTATTTGAAAAAAATCCAGAAAATTTATATAGTATATACTGTGTAAAATAGGGAGAAATATAATACATATTACCTTGTATATGCATGAAGAAACTTTGGAAAGATACAGAAATCATTAGCTGTTATTATTCATTTTTGTGGGGAACTGGGCATATTGCGGCGGTGGTGAGAGGAAGACAATTTCTTATATAGGTATACATACGCAAACATATAAAACATATATATAGCATGATATCATTCTAAAATTTACATATGTAGATATAATATCCTTCCTTAACCCTACATTTCTTTCCTACACTACCCTCCTTCCTCCCCTTCATAGACAAAGTTCATGAAAGGGCTTCATTTTCTTTTCTTATGTGGTATACTCTTTTTTTTTTGAGTCAGAGTCTCACTCTGTTGCCCAGGCTGGAGTGCAGTGACACAATCTTGGCTCACTGCAGCCTCCATCTCCCCAGTTCAAGCAATTCTGTGCCTCAGCCTCTTGAGTAGCTGGGACTACAGGTGTCCGGCTAATTTTTGTATTTTTAATAGAGACAGGGTTTCACCATGTTGGCCAGGCTGGTCTTGAACTCCTGACCTCAGGTGATCTGCCTGCTTCGGCCTTCCAAAGTGCTGGGATTACAGGTGTGAGCCACCATGTCTGGCCAACTCTTTTTTTTTTTTTTGGGACAAGGTCTCACTCTGTTGCCCAGGCTGGAGTACGGTGGTACAATCAGATCTCACTGTAACTTTTAACTCCTGGGCTCAAGAAATCCTCCCATCTCAGCCTCCTGAGTAGCTGGGATTACAGGTGTATGCCACTGCACCTGGCTATTTTGTAAAAATTATTTTCAGTAGAGATGGGTTGCACTATGTTGCCCAAGCTGGTCTTGAACTCCCAGGTTCAAGTGATCGTCCTGCCCCTGCCTCCCAAGTAGCTAGGACTATAGGCATGTGCTATCATGCCTGGCTAAGTTTCAGAACAGTATAATATAGTATGCTCCCATTCCTAAGTTTAAAAATGGCATGTATCTAATTTATGTATACACAACTGTTATCGGCGTTTGTCTGTGATTGAATTGAATTATGAGAGGCTCTCACTTTCTAAGTAATATTTTCTATAATAACTGAATTTTTTTTTAGACCCAAAGCTGAGCTGCCACTAAGCTTTGAAGCTCATTTATTATCTCACATTCTGTAGGTCAGAAGTCTGCATTAGGCTCAACTGCATTCTCCCTTTGGGGTCTCATAAGTCTAAAATCAAACAATTAACCATGGTTGTACTCTTATCTGTAGTGTATAGTACTATTCCAAGCTCGTTCAATGTGGAAGAATTCATTCCCTTGGGGTTGTAGTAATAGGGTTCTGGCTTTTCTTCTGGCTGTCAACTGAGGCCATTCTCAACTTCTAAGGCCTGCCTGCCATTCCCTGCCATGTGGCTCTTTATATAACATGGACTTTGCTTCTTTAAGACTAGCAGGGTTAAGCTGTTTGCTGCAGCTTAAGATCTCTCTGCTTTCTTCCAGCTCTGTTGGACCTTCTTTCAAAAAGATTTGTCTGATCTACTCAGATTCATGCAAGGTGATTTCCATCTTGATGAACTCAAAGTCAACTGCTTAGGAATCTTAATTACATTGGAAAAATTAATTGTGCCATATTATGATCACATTGTCATGGAGTGGTATCCCATAATATTCACAGATTCTTCTTGCACTTAAAGGTTTATACAAAGCATGTATGCTAGAGGGCAGAAACATTGGGATCATCTCAGAATTCTGCCTTTCATAGTTTATCCTCTGTCAGTTCCTAGTGCTTTACTTTCCTCTCAGATCAGGTCTCCAGTCACCAGACCTGAAGTTTTTCATGTTACATGGAATAAGGACTATGTTCATAGGCTATTTTGTTCCTACCTACTGGGATCAACTAACCATCATCAAACGTTCTTGTAGGTCAGAACTTTTGATACTACTTCCTCCCTGATGCACAGATAGTGAACACCTTGTGTTTGACTATTAAGTGCTGCCACTTGACCTCTGCTACTCTGGGATCCATTATCCTCATTGAATCAAAAAACCAATCTCAACAGTACCATCTTCTATCTTTCTAACTGGCCTACAAAGGATAACACCTACTTTTCTGTGATGCTTGTGCTCCCCTCACTAATCTACTTCTCAGTGCCTTATTAAATTGCGTATCCTCTGGGTCCTCTCAGTGGATGAAGAGGGAAAAGGCAGGGATTAATTTTGCACATGATAATTTACTTCAACAAATTTCTCCAATCCTTTGAATGCTTTCACTTACATTATCTCAGGGCAGTTCTGGCATCTCAACCTCATTAAATGTAGGCCAGATTTGAGAGTCAACAAATCCAGTGAACTGTTAAAGCAACTTGTAGTAGTATGAGCTAATTTATTAAATCCAGAATCAATGGTCAGTACACCAATATCAATATAGTTAGCCTTACCCAGTGTTACGTTTTGTTCTTGTCAAATGCCCTTAGAACTCATTCACATACATATTCACTGGGTTTCTGCCAACATAAAACAGCAAAATTTTGCAATTACTTTGGAGAGCAAGCTGTTTCTTCTTGTGTCAAGCTTTCAATTTGTCTTCCCGATACAATCTGAAATCTAACGCCAGGGTGGGTCTTGTGGCAACAAGTAGTGGGAGCAGATCTTGAGGAGAATGGACATCCCTTGCCAGGCAACTGCTTCAGATAGAATTATTACAGGTTATTCAAGCAAGGAAATGAACGTCTACTCAAAGGACAGCAAGCTGAGAGGCTATGGATTAATAATAGTTGTATAATTTCATATATCAGAACTGAAAAAGCCAAGAATAAATAAAGTTATTTTTATTTTACTTAACTTTTTAAGAGACAGGATCTTGCTTTGTTCCCCAGACTAGAGTGCAGTGGTTTATCATAGCTCACTACAGCCTTGACCTTCTGGGCTCAAGCGATCCTCCCACCACAGCCTCCTGAGTAGCTAGGACTACAAGCATGCACAACCATGCTGGACTAATTTTTACATTTTTTTGTAGAGATGGGATCTTGCTATGTTGTTCAAGCTGGTCTCGAACTCCTAGACTCAAGCGATCCTCTCGTGTGAGCCACAGTGCCCAGGCCAATAAGGTTTTAGTAGTGAGTCAGTAACTTACCAGAATGGCTCAAGGTTTCAAGAACCAGACAGGGTATTCCTATTTTTTTTGCTGTTGTTGTTTGTTTTGGTTTATCCTAGGGTGCAAACTCTTCCCCTGAATGTAAAACATTCTGTCCACACTTTTCCATGATGGAAGCAGGACAGTGTTTTATTGTTAACATGCAGCTCAGGAGAACCTACTATTCTTTAGTTTTCTTCCTCTTATTTACCTTCTTTCTCAACAAAACAAACACAAAAGGATTCTTGTTTGTTGGTAAAAAAGCTAATGCTATCTAAATAATAAAGGAAAGAAAGCAGTAGTGCCATGGGAAGAGGGAAAATAAAATTTATTCAGAGCTAAGCCTGAAGAAAGTGTTTGGAAATTAAGTGTGTGGGAAGTTCTGAACTTTCTCATGAGGCAAGAAATTCCAGAGAGGAGAGAGTTAACAGTCAATATGCATTATGTATTGGGTCCTATAATTTTCTTCAAGCACCTGGAACAAATAATGGAATCTCTTATTAATTATGTTTGGGTACTTAAGTGGCTTTTTAAATGTGTGACTCTGGGTTTATACTAGATGATATGGGCCCCTGGATTTTTTTAGAGTTGCACAATTCTCCTTTGTTCACAGGTGTGTTAACTGTAAGCTGGGTTTTCACTTACTTAGACTATTTGTATTCCTGCCTGTAATTTTCCAAGACAGATTATTGCACATTCACCTGTTATAACTACAGACTGTCACTTCTCATATGAATTACAGCTCTTTGGAAATTAACAAAATGACTTTGCAAACTATCTTAGGTGAGGCAGGCAAGGCAGCTGGTAGCTACTCTGATGACGCCACTACAGTTATATTGTGACCTCTGCTTCAGGTTCTTTCTCAATGCTGCAGTCAAGGTGTCAGCTGGGTTTAGTCATTCCGAGGCTTGGCTGGGAGGAGCTACTTCCAAGCACACTTGTGGTTGTTGGCAAGATTTGAGTTATCTCCAACTGTTGGTTTGAGGCCTCAGTTCCCCAGAACTGTTGGCAGGAGGCTTCCCTCAATTCCTTGTCATATGGGCATCTCCATAGAGCATTTCACAATGTGACATTGATGTTATCAAAGGGAGCCAACCAAGAGAGCAAGAGATAGTGCTGGCAGGATAGAAGGCTAATCATGAAAATGACATAACTTTGCTTTTGCCATATCTTATCCATAGAAACAAGTCACACTCAAGGAGGTTCAGCCCATACTCAAAGGGAGGACATTTATGAGCACCAGGAGTTGGGTATTATTGAGGGCCATCTTTTTTTTTTTTGAGACGGGGTCTTGCTCTGTTGCTCAGGCTGGAGTGTAGTGGCATGATCACAGCTCACTGCAGCCTGAACCCCCCCCAGGCTCAAGTGATTCTCCCACCTCAGCCTCCCAAATAGCTCGGACTACAGGCACATGCCACCATGCCTAGCTAATATTTTAATTTTTTGTAGAGAGAAGGTCTCACTATGTTGCCAGGACTGTTCTCAAACTCCTGGGCTCAAGCGACCCTCCTGCCTCGGCCTCCCAAAGTGCTGGGATTACAGGCATGAGTCACCATGTCTGGCTGTTGAGGGTCATCTTAAAAGTCTGCCTACCACAGTGGGTATGGAGAAAGAGCACAAAGAAGAGGCCATTAATGAGTAGGGAGGAGCCCAGGGAATTCCAATGGTTAATGATGCTTTTCGTCATGTGTCAATGGTAATTGATAGAAATTTTTACTGATTGTAGATAATAATGAACTGATAGAGTAAGAAGAGGAAATCTAAATATCAGGTTGCATCTCACAAAAATAATATTGATCCCTAGAACTTATGGGAATTACTCCCATTGACGCCTGATTACGAAGATGCCTAAAAATGAGTGTAATTATAATTCAGATGTGACAAATACTTTCATTATAGGTGTTATTTTATTGCCACCATATCTGTGGATGTCAATAATGAGACTGTTTCTAGAACTGTAAGGCTCTGCTTATCTAATTTGATGTATAACATAAAGCCACATTTCTTTTAACATTCAAAAAGTTCTCTCTCACTGTAGTTCTTCACAATGTCAAACAGCCTATCCAAATAAATAAATAATTGGATAATTATTATCTCACAGGGTATACCCAGCTAAAATTCTGATTTCCATTTCCTTATAAGGAGAAAATCAGAAATTTGGATTAGTCTTTTATGGCTTCTGTTTTTATTTATGCTCCAGGAAACCTCTCCCATGATTAGTTTATAAAAATATTTTTCTGTATTTTCTTCTAACATATTTACAGTATTATTTTAAAAGCTTTTTCATATGAATGTAACTTGTGTGCATATATATTAGATGAAACAGATCTGTTGGGGAGGTGAAATGAGTACTTTTCTTTATTCCTGATATGTCCTTCCCCGTGTAGATGGCTTTGCTGGTATAATGCTCCCGACTCTTTCTGGCCCTCCTTTGCTCTTTTCCAGAAAAGAAGGGATGACCTAATAGATTGGCAGGATTGGGAAGCAAAAACTGGCCATGATCAGCTCAGCAACACCTTCTGCCTCTTAAAAGGAAGCTGTCCATTAGAAGCATAAATTCTGCCCTTCCCTTTTCCTCCACTCATATGTTGATTGGAGGGTGGGGTAAATGTGGAGGCGTTGAGGGGGAAGGGCGCTACAGTATTCCAGTGCTGACTGGAAAGTCCTTTTAATTCTTGAGTTCTGTATATGGAATTCTATTTGTATGACTTGGGGCCAGCTGCTTAACTTCTCTGAACCTCTTTCCTCATCTGTGAAATCAGATGATTTACCTAGCAGGATTATTGTAAGGTTGAATGTATGTAAAGCAACTGGCATATTTGTGTTCAATAAATAGTGTTGTTTGTAGCAGTATCTTAGAATATTCCTGCTAAATATCTTCAGAATTTTATATAATCTGGCTGTTTGACAGCTTTCAACAAATGACGCCTCTCGTCTGCTTCAACTTCTTCAAGACTTTCCATACAGTGGGAGCCCCAGAGTGTGAGTATAAGCTGTGTTTATCGTGCAGGTTCAAGCAAATGCTACTGTAGTGGGGCAGAAGACCTTGAGAAATTGAAGTTCTTGGAAAATAACTCATCTTCAACCTAAGGGATTAGGGCACCTGAGCTTCATCTGAAAAGACTGAGCCTGCTGGATTGATCAGCAATTTCCACATCAGCAGGAAATGTGCTGACCTTACTTTTTCTAAGGATTTGCAGAAAACTGGCGAAGAAAAAAAAAGTGTGCTACTTTACCTTCAATACCACTCTCAAATCTATGAAATACAACAAGGGTGAAGTGACAGTTGGGGGCTGTCAAAGACAGAGGATATGCCAAACTTTGGTTGGGGGAGATCTATGCAGTCAACACCAGGAGCCTGAGAAGGCCTCAGAAATCTAGGGTGGAGCCCACGCAGTGACAGGCAATGTCAAACAGTGGCCTAGGATCCTTCAGCCAACAGCAGAGACAGATAAAGAGAACAGTGAGGTTTGCAAGGATTGCCGGCTGCCAGAAGTGTGAAGATGCCAGGAAGGTCCTGTCCAGAGTCCCAGAGGCTGTGTTGTCCTCACAACCCCTGATCCTGGACTTCTGGTGCCTCCAGAACTGGAGGAGGGTAAATGTCTGTTGTTAAGCCACCGTCTGTGGCACTGTGTCAAAGGACACCAGTGACTTCCTTTATTATTTCAAAGGGATTTTAACTGATGGTGGGCGGGTATCGTTCACACAATTTGCCAGAAGGAGCTAAGTGGAAGACTCCTGCTTGGCTGTACTCCTAGCTAGTGTGACTTGGAGAAGGTGAGTTCCACCATTAGCAGGCACCAGATAAAGATACAAGCACAAATAAGCACATCACTGCCACTTCTTTTATCACGCAATAAGTCTGACCTGTGAACTTCACACAAACTGTACAAATCTATGGTGCAATGGCAACTTGGACACCTGCCTTCATTTTGATCTGGAAAATGTTGAAATTAAAAAATATACATTGCTTATTCTGTTAATGAGCTTTTCCATTTTTAGGCCACAGTCTCCTAAATTGATTGTAAAAATTAATAAAATGATGATTTTTCCATGATGATAAAATCATTATGGAATGCTTGCTAAAAATTCAAATTGTTGAGCATTTCTTCTGAGTGATTAGTTCTTGCTAGTTGACATATCAGAACTAATTACACATTTTTAAGTGCTTTACCAAAATACAAAAGTTGGTGCCATAACTGGGGTGGGTCATGCAAGCTGCACTGATAGAAGGCACCAGGAACCCACTGAAAGGACTCAAGAAAAATACCATTTCTCTCTACATCCCTCTCTCAAAGACTCAAGATTACCTTCACTTGTGTGATATTTTAACATGGAAAGATGGGGAGAGGGAATGTCTCTCACTCCTCTTTGTCTCAGGACAGGATTGTTCACTATTTTCTACATCTTTTCTTGGCTAATGTATCAAAAAGCTACTTGGCATTACTGCATTGGTTTCTTAAATTCCCATTTCTTTCAAACTCAGGACACTTGATTGTCACACCACGTCTCTCTAAATAGAGGGATATATGTTATGGTGTCTACGAGTAGATCTAAGCCGGAACAAATAGAAACTGAATCTTCATTGTCATCAGGATCTATTGCTCAAACCAAAAAGTTCTCTGATGTATTTAATTTGACCAAGATCCATTTTAAAGCAGTGGTACCCAAAACTTGGTTGAGAATACCAACAAATAACCCCCAATTCTTCCTATCTTCACCCTACCATCTCCTACAGAAACATCTTTGTCCTGTATCTAATGATGTCTGCATCCCTGGTGAGTAGAGGTAGGGGCCTATTTGGGTCATGCTTAAGTTAACAGGACTTAAATGTTCTCCAACTTTAGTTGTGCTCAAGAATATGTGGGGAGAATTTTTTAATATGTAGATTCCTGCATCACACCCCCAGATGTTGATTTAGTAGGTCTAGGAAGAGGTCTGAGTTATTTGAATTTGTAACAGAGCGTCCCCAGTAATTTTTGTGCACGGGATCTCACTTACAGAAATAGTGGCAAGAAAATCTGTAGGTAGATGGCTTAGTTCATTTTCTGTCTTTAGAACAGAATGCCTGAGACTGGGTAATTTATAAAGAAGAGAAGTTAATTTGGTTTGCAATTCTGGAGGCTGAGAAGTCCAAGGGCATGGCAGCAGCTTCTGGCAAGGGCTTTCATACTGCATCATAACATGGTAGAAAAGCAGAAGAGCAGGCAAGCATATGGGAAAGAGAGGAGTCAAAGCAGGCAATGTGACCTGCTTTATGAAAACTCACTCTCAAGACCTAACCCTGCCCTGCGAGAACTTCATGAATTCCTTTATGAGAGTGGAACCCTCGAACACCTCCCATGAGGCTTCCAACACTACCATATTGAATAATTATGTTTCCAATGCATGAACACTTTGGGGACACACTCACACCATGACAGGAGATAAGCAAAAGACCAGATGAGAGTTTTAAGAACATAATTCTGAAGGCAGAGTAAGAAAGATTGGAATTAAGAAGACTTTGGGGCTGGCACAGTAGCTCACACCTGTAATCCCAACAATTTAGGAGTCTGAGGTAGGTGGATCATTTGAGGTCAGGAGTTCGAGACCAGCCTGGCCAACATGGTGAAACCCCGCCTCTACTAAAAATATAAAAATTAGTCAGGTGTGGTGGCAGGTGCCTGTAGTCCCAGCTACTTGGGAGGCTGAGGCAAGAGAATCACTTAAACCTGGGAAGCGGAGGGTGCAGGTGAGCTAAGAATGTGCCACTGCACTCCAGCCTGGGGGACAGAGCAAAACTCTGTCTCAAAAAACAAAACAACAACAACAACAACAACAAAAAAAGAAGACTTTGGGGCCTGGCACCATGGCTCATACCTGTAAGCCCAATGCTTTGGGAGGCCAAGGCAGGAGGATTGCTTGAGTCCAGGAGTTTGAGACCAGCCAAGGCAACAAAGAGAGATCAAGGCAACAAAGTTAGATCCCATCTCTACAAAAAATGAAAAAGTCAGCCAGTGTGGTGGTGAGTCCCTCTCAACTACATGGGAGGCTGGGGCAGGAGGATCACTTGAGCCCTGGAGGTTGAGGCTGCAGTGAGCCATGTTCACACCATTGCACTCCAGCCTGGGCAACAGAGCAAGACCCTGTCTCAAAAAAACAAGACGAAGATGATGACTTTGGAAAGCCATTGCAGTATGGTTTCAAACTTTTGCTCATGACCAACTGTAAGAAAGTATACTTTATATTTTAGTAATACACACATATAAAAACTGAAACAATAAGCTTTCTCAAACAGCATTTTTATATTATTAGATGCATTCTGCATTTCTATTCTTTTCTATTTTCAGCAGTTGCTCCACCATATGGAACTTTGTCTTGTAAGGCAGTTTTGCTTGATGTCTTTACAAGTTCATGTGACCCAGACTACTTGAGCTTTTTTCAGACTTTACCAAGGACCTTTGTATTTAACCTTTATTGAATTGGACAATACTTATGTTAGTTTAGCAGCCGTTCTGAAATTAGCCCACCATTCTGTCCAGTGAATATTTCTTGGCTATTGTAGAGCTTTCCTGTTCTCAGGGCTACTAGCAACTCCATTGTTTTCTTCTTCTTCCCCTTACATACACCCTGAGACCAGACAGGTCTGTGGCTGTGCCTGTCTTCACCAAGTTGTGTTTTGAGGTTTGTAGAGAGACCTTGTCACCTGGCTGTGTTGCAAATGTTGCCAATGAGTTTTCGGTTTTAACATCTAGTTTCTCTGTTTTTGTGTAGGCATTTGTAGAGACTGAAAAACTATGCTACTGTCACTGCTATCACCTTGCTTTTCTCTATTATATTACCACGATCTATGCATTTTTTAGCCTATATATATGTATAATTTTTTTTTTGAGACGGGGTCTTGCTGTGTCACCTGGGCTGGGGTGCAGCAGTGCGATCTCAGCTTACTACAACCTCCGCCTCCCGGGTTCAAGTGATTCTCCTGCCTCAGCCTCCCAAGTAGCTGGGATTACAGGTGTGCACCACTGGGCCTGGTTAATTTTTGTATTTTTAGTAGAGACGGGGTTTTACTATGTTGGCCAGGCTGGTCTCGAACTCCTGACTTCAGGTGATCTGCCTGTCTTGGCCTCTCAAAGTGCTGGGATTATAGGCGTGAGCCACCGGTGGCTCCTGGCTTAGGCAACATATTTTGAGTAGCTTTGTCTTTTTTTTTTCTGAAGGTTATATAAATGGGTATGTTCTTCCATACCTTCCTTTTGGCTGAACTTTATGTTTTCAAGTCACTTATATTGATACAACTGTAGTTCATTTATTTTAGCTGTTGTATTATATTAACATATCACAATTTATTATTTATTCTTCTGTTAATAAACTTTTTTCCAGTTTTTGTTAATAAAAAAGGCTCTGGTGAATATTCTGAACTTGTCTCCTAATGTGCCTATGTAAAAACTTCTAAGGGAATATATCTAGGTATATGTAAATGTGGAATGATGTTACTTTTAATTTCAATTTACATTTTACTCATTGAAAATAAAGTTGAACACCCTCTCGTATATTTACCCACTATTCATACTTCCTCTTGTGAGAAAGGCCTGTTCATAATCTTTGCCCATTTTTTTATTGGATTGTTTGATTTCTCACTGATTTAGAAGAGTTCTTTATATAACCTAAATATTAATTTCCTGGTTATACGTTCTGCAATATTTTCTGCCAGTTTATGCACTGCCTTTTTTACTCTCTCCTTGTCTTTTCAAAGAACACAATTCTTGCTGGGTGTGGTGGCTCACTCCTGTAATCCCAGAAATTTGGGAGACGGAGGTGGGCGGATCACTTGAGGTCAGGAGTTTGAAACCAGCCTGGTCAACATGACAAAACCCCGTCTCTACTAAAAATACAAAAATTAGCTGGGTGTGGTGGCACACGCCTGTAATCCCAGCTACTTGGGAGGCTGAGGCACGAGAATTGCTTGAACTCAGTGGACACAGGCTGCAGTGAGATCATGCCATTGCACTCCAGCCTAGGCGGCAGAGGGAGACTCCATCTCAAACAACAACAACAATAACAAATAACACAATTCTTAATTTCTATGGAGCAAAGTTTATCAATCATTTCTTCATGAATTTTGTTTCTTGTGTCTTGTTTATGAAATCCTTATCTATCTTGAGATTATATAAAGATATTTTGTATTTTCTTCCACATTTTTAAAAATTTGGCTTTTTCATTGACCCATCTGGAATTGAATTTGTGTACAGTTTGAGGTATGGATCCAGGATCAATTTTTCATACACAAATAACTAATGTTTCCAACATTGTGTCTTAAATATTTCCTACTTTCCCTATTGATCTACATTGCCAAGCATTTTCATACATGCATAGATCTGTTTATGGGGTCCCTATTACCTTTCAGTGAGCTATCTGTCTATCCCTGATCCAGTATATCATGATATTTTAACCAACAGAGCTTTAAAATATATTTTAATATCTGATGGGACAAATCCTCCCTTCCCCTAACTCACATTTGCTGACTCCCCAACATACTGCCTCAAAAATTCCTCAGTAATGTTCTATGTTCTCTCGTCATAAGCCAAATTGGAACAACATAGTCCTAGATTGCAAGACTGGGTTTACCTAACTTGTGTGGAGCTCAGCCCAGCACCACATTTTGATAGCCATAAACAGGTATTTGTTTCATAGGTGTGCATGGGAATGCTAATACTATTACCTAGGCTTCCTGGATTTTCTTCTATGGGGAAAACATTTTCATAAATGTTAATTGATCATGGAGAACTGCCTATGAAAATTGCAAGGAAATGATTAATCATATCTAATTTGTAGATAGAGAAATTGAGGCACAGAGAGATTAAAGTGTCTATGCTAATAGGGTTAAAAAGTAATGAGGCTAAAGAGCCCAGGGTGCCTGACTCTCAGGCCATCCCCTTCTTATAACTGGATAACGTTGAGAGAGTCTCCACCTATGTTGTAAAGGTCAGAATGCAAACTCATTTTAGGAATGTGTTACCAGCTTTCTAGGAAAAGAGCTGCTTTTGTTAGGACTCAAGTTTTGGAGGGAATCGGAGAGGTTGCAGTCATAGTTTATCTACTTCTACAGACAGAAGTTAGGAGCTTCTTTCTCTCAGTCATCAGCTATCAGCCATCATCTATCTAGGACTAGAACCTCCAGTGAAAGTGAGATGAGATAGATAATGCAGCAAGTCAAAGGGAAAGATGGCAAAGATCTTTGGGGGAGCAGGCTTGAATGATGAAGGGAAACCTACTTTTGGTTAAGCGAGCAAGGACTGAGCTGCAGTTATCTTAGGATAAGAACTCTGGGTTCTATAAATCTATCTGTCCCAGTGATTTTGCTTTATTCTTTTCTCTTGTGCTCCCTCCCTAGCCCACCCCTCCTGCTCTCTCTCCTCTGTTACTCTCTGCTTCTATGTCTAGAGACTTCTGTTTCTGAAAGATGCCATTCTACGCAAGTTCTTTCTTTTTGCTTTGGGAGGTTTTCACACTGTGCTGGTACTCTTGCTTCAAATCTTTCCTGACGTTCTTCATGATAATGCCCATTATGTAATGTAGTAACAACTCTTGTCTATGTTTATAGCAGGCTAAATGAGGAAATGCCAGCTGTACTTTATCTTAAGTGTTTACATACACACCCATGCATGTAACAAATTACTTAATCACAGGAGAGATTTTGTTTGAAGACTTACGGCTTTTTTTTTGCTAAGTCAAATTTGCCATCTATGTGGTTGATCCTTATGTAGGAAAAAGTTTGTCTTGTCCTGTCTCTGAATACCCACTAGATGTTGCTAAAGGGCTGGGGGAAAAAAAGAATCTTAGTTTTCATCCAAGGCTTCTGAGTTACTGAATTTCAGAGTTCAAGGGACCCTTAGAGACGTTGGAAATATTAAGGATAAAAACCTCAACATAAAAATGGGAAGTATATCTTCAAAAGATAGGAAGGAAGTAATACTGACTAAGGAATACTGAATGTTTAAAGGCAGTGTGAATGGCCGGGCATGGTAGCTCATGCCTGTAATCCCAGCACTTTGGGAGGCCGAAGCGGGTGGATCACATGAGGTCAGGAGTTCGGGAGCAGCCAGGCCAACATGGTGAAACCCTGTCTCTACTAAAAACACAAAAATTAGTCGGGCATGGTGGCACATGCCTGTAATCCCAGCTATTCGGGAGGCTGAGGCAGGGGGAATCGCTTGAACCCAGGAGGTGGAGGTTGCAGTGAGCAGAGATTGTGCCACTGCACTCCAGCCTGGGCCACAGAGCGAGACTCTGACTAAAGAAATTAAATAAATAAATAAAAGCAATGTTGGCATAGTTGAAATTTGTGCATTAGCATTTTGACACCTACTTGTCAACTAGATAGCAATGTCAAATCTTTAGAGATTATCCCTCCCACAGCACGAAACTAGACTGAAGTTTCAGATCAAATTTCAAAAAACTGTGCAAACATTCTAGACATTATTAAAAAATCACCATCTTTTGATCATGAAAGTACTGCATTAATATTAAAGCAATTAGGGAAATGTAGGTAATAATTTTATTATTATTATTATTTTGAGACAGAGTTGTGCTCTGTCATGCAGGCTGGAGTGCAGTGGCTCGATCTCGGCTCACTGCAACCTTTGCCTCTCAGGTTCAAGCGATTCTGCTGCTTCAGCCTCCTGAGTAGCTGGGATTACAGGTGTGCACCACCATGCCCAGCTAATTTTTTGTATTTTAGTAGAGATGGGGTTTTGCCATGTTGGCCAGGCTGGTCTCAAACTCCTGACCTCAAGTGATCTGGCCACTTCGGCCTCCCAAAGTGCTGGGATTACAAGTGTGAGCCACCATGCCCGGCTCATGGGAAATGTAGAAAATTACAATGTAGAACCCTACCACTCAGGGTGACTATATAATATACTACATAATTAATACTAATATACTATATATAATTAGTATATACTATATAAATTAACATATTGTATATTATTAATTATATCATATATACGGTTATATACTTTACAATTGACATACATAATAACATATTAATTATATATTATATGTATATCTTCATCCTGTGGAAGCAATGAAGAAGAATAACAAAAAAATCCATCTGTGATGCACAATACAACTCAAGACAGAGGGCATTACTAATGTTTTTGAGTCCCCTGAGACTTCTTCCCCATACCATTTATCTGCCTCTCCCAAGAAGTAATTGTTACTCTAAATTTTGTTTATAATTTATTCCTTTTATTTCAAGTTTTACTACAAATAAATGGGTCCTAAATAACATATTATTTAGTTTTTCATTTTTAAACTTTGTAAAAATGGTTTCTAAAATTCATCCATGTTGATATCTTCACTCATTTTCTCAGTCATAAGATACCCTGTCATGTAAAGTACTGCAATTTATCTGTTCATTCTCCTCTTGATGAATATTTAGATCTATTCCCTCCATGTAAGGACAATTGGGCTGTTTCTACTTTTCGGCTATTATAAAAAATGTTGGGCATGTGTCCTGGTGTCCTGTAGGGATTTTTCTAGGAGTGGAATTATTAGGTTGTAGGATGCATGTTCAATTTAGGAAATGCTGCCTAACTGCTTCCACACTGCTCGTATCTCTTTATATTCCTGCTAGTGGTGTGTAAGAGTTCCTGTTGCTCTGTGACCCAACCAGCACTTTGGGTTCTTGGACTTTTAAATTATTGTCAATCTGCTAATTATGAAATTGCATCTTATTATGGTGTTAATTTGCATTTCTATGATTTCATCTTTTATTTATTTATTTTTGAGATGGAGTCTCACTCTGTCGCCCAGGCTGGAGTGCAGTGGCACAATCTCTGCTCATCGCATCCTCCACCTCCTGAGTTCAAGCGATTGTTGTGCCTCAGCCTCCTGAGTAGGTGGGATTACAGGCATGCACCACTATGCCTGGCTAATTTTTGTATTTTTAGTAGAGATGGGGTTTTGCCATGTTGACCAGGCTGGTCCCGAACCCCCGACCTCGGGTGATCCATCTGCCTCGGACTCCCAAAGTGCTGGGATTATAGGTGTGAGCCACCACGCCCAGCCGATTTCACCTTTTAATATGATATTAGTCATATGTGTCTTTTTTTCTTTGAAATGCCTATTTAAGGCTTTTGCCCAATTTTTACTGGGTTGTTCATCTTTTTCTTATTGATGTTGATGTACAGTTATTCTTTTTTTTTTTTTTTTTTTTTTAGGCAGCGTCTCACTCTCACTCAAGCTGGAGTGTAGTGGCACAATCATGGTTCACTGCAGCCTCAACCTTCCTGGCTCATGCGATCCTCCCACCTTAGCCTCCCAAATAGCTGGGACTACAGGTATGCACCACTATCCCCGGCTAATTTTTTGTAATTTTTGTAGAGACGGGATCTTACTGTGTTGCCCAGGCTGGTCTGGATCTCCTGGGCTCAAGCAGTCCACCTGCCTTGGCCTCACAAAGTGCTGGGATTACAGGCATGAGCCATCCCGCCTGGCTATGTATTCTTTATATATTCTGGATTTTAATCTTTTCCTAGTTATATGTGTTTTAAGTATCTTCTAATTGGAAAAGAGAATGTCGTCTTTGGATAAACAGAAGTTCTTAATTTTCATGTTGTACAATTTATCAATTTTTTTATTTTTTAAAAATAAATATTAATTAAAAGAAAAAAGAATTTTCTGCCATGGCTTAGACCTGGCCCATGAGGGCATAATGTTACCACATGATTCGTGTGCAATTAATCAATCTTGACTCTTTTGTGTGTATGATGATTTTGTATCTTGTTTAAGAAGTCTCTCCTTGGCTGGGTGCGGTGGCTCATGCCTGTAATCCCAGCACTTTGGGAGGCCGAGGCAGGCGGATCATGAGGTCAGGAGATCGAGACCATCCTGGCTAACACGGGGAAATCCCGTCTCCACTAAAAAAAAAATACACAAAATTAGCCAGGCGTGGTGGCACACACCTGTAGTCCCAGCTAGTTGGGAGGCTGAGGCAGGAGAATTGCTTTCACCCGGGAGGCGGAGGTTGCAGTGAGCCGAGATCACGCCACGGCACTCCAGCCTGGGTGACAGAGCAAGACTCTGTCTCAAAAACGACAACAACAGCAAAAAAGAAGTCTCTCCTTGCCCTGAATTTATAAAGATATTCTATTACGTTAAATTGAAAGTTTTGAATAAGACACCAAGAAACAATAGGTATCATAAGCCGGGCCCAGCGGCTCAAGCCTCTAATCCCAGCACTTTGGGAAGCCAAGGGGGGTGGATCACCTGAGGTCAGGAGTTCAAGACAAGCCTGACCAAGATGGTGAGACCTCGTCTCTACTAAAAATACAAAAATTAGCCAGATGTGGTGGCAGGTGCCTATAATCCCAGCTACTCGGGAGGCTGAGGCAGAGAACTGCTTGAACCCAGGAGGTGGAGGTTGCAGTGAGCCAAGGTTGCACCATTGTACTCCAGCTTGGGCGACAGAGTAAGACTCCATCTCAAAAAAGAGAAAAAGAAACAATAGGTATCATATACTATAATTAATTGTGAGATCAACCACCCTACAGGAATTTAAACACAGGATGACCAACAACCATCATCTACACTGAGGATATTAAATGTTTGAGAAAGGAGAGATGTGCAGGGGATATTTCTGATGATTTATTTAGAGAAATCTGCAGGTGGGCTGCAGGTGGCTGTGACTTGTCTCTCTCCCCCAGTCAAGTCTAGTGAAAGGGGTTTCAGTAGAATCTCTTGAAGGCTTGACGTGTGTCTTCTGCATTTAGGGACACAGAAGACTGGTATCTGATTCACACCTGAGAAACCTAATGGTTAAGAAACTATGATTGGCTCCGATCATAAATGGCATGATGGTAGAGCAAAGAGAATGATCAGTGTGCACTGCCAGAATTTATTCAGGCAACAAGTATTCCTTACAAGCTACATAGGAGATATGCTCAAGTGAGAACCAGCCTGGTTATAATCCTGTTCATAGAGCAGTTTAAAGAGTGAATAGCTGTCAGTAGGGAAGATGGAGATGGACTTTGTGTTCTGTATTCCAAGGATGAAATAAAGAATCTTTGAGGCTGAGCAAGGTGGCTCATGCCTGTAATCCCAGCACTTTGGGAGGCTGAGGTGGGTGGATTACCCGAGGTCAGGAGTTTGAGACCAGCCTGACCAACATAGTGAAACCCTGTCTCTATTTAAAAAATACAAAAAATTGGCCGGGCATGGTGGCACATGTCTGTAATCCCAGCTACTTGGGAGGCTAAGGGAAGAAATTTGCTTGAATCCAGGAACTCCAGCCGGGTGCGGTGGCTCACGCCTGTAATCCCAGCCCTTCGGGAGGCTGAGGTGGGCGGACCACCTGAGTTCGGGAGTTTGAGACCAGCCTGAACAACATGGAGAAACCCCGTCTCTACTAAAAATACAAAGTTAGCCGGACATGGTGGTGCATGACTGCAATCCCAGCTACTCGGGAGGCTGAGGCAGGACATTCACATGAACCCAGGAGGCAGAGGTTGTGGTCAGCTGAGATTGCACCATTTCACTCCAGCCTGGGCAACAAGAGCGAAACTATGTCTCAAAGGAAAAAAGAGACGAATTTACATTCTCCCAGATCAGGTGAACTGAATGTGAAAGATTACCTACCAGTGGTGGGTCAGGTCTCTAAAGGCATTACAGAATTCCTTATGATAGAGTCAGCTTTAAACCAATGCCAGACTCAGAGGGTGCAAAACTGCCTTAGAACAATACTACTCAGCTGTGTGCTGGTAAATGTTTAACAACCAGGGGGAAGTTGTTAAACAAAAAAATTATTCGGTGACACGTGTTATAGCACAGTAAGGAAGACTTTGTTCAGGACCACTGCAATAAGGTCTTGTAGTGGGGGCAGAGATTGGGCTCAACCCCAGAACACAGCATAGGCAAGTGGGCATTTATAGCCAAGGAGCAGGGTGGAGTCAGTGGATTGAAAATTACTAAGAGGTAAAACATCAAGGGTAAGATTCTGGCTAAGCCAACCTAACAATATTCCTGCTAAAGACAGGCCAGTGTGATCAGACCTCACCTGGGGGATAGTGGAGGATGAGGAACCTCATCAGATACCAAGGGTGATCAGATATTAAGACTGAAAAGTTCTTGCTAAACTGACTTAGCAGGGCTCTCTGCTAAAACTGGATTTTACGATGTCTCTCTAAGATGGATCTAGGGGAAGGCTCAGGAGCCTGACTACAGTTTGGCTAAGCAAAGAATCTTTGTTAGGAGGAAAGCCCTGATTTGTAAGGTTTTTGTGGTGTAAATATTCTAAAATTCTTCCCTTACATTAATATTTGTTTCTTTCCTGGCTCTCCTCCTCTTCTGATCCCAGAATAAAATGTAGCAAACTAATTAGGAAGTGATGAGTTTTTTGTATTTATTGCATTTATTTTAAATACAAGTTATTTAATTATAATTTTATATACATTAATGGCTATATGTAATAATTGAATTGCAAATTCCTGAAAGTTTAGCAATTAGTTCTTACCAACTAGTAGCAGCTGGTTCCAGTACACAATTGACACTACTCTAGTAAGAACTTTTCTGCCTTCTCTCTCCATCTTTCTGTCCTCCCCATACTCCAATACTAGAAGGGTCAGACTTCGTGATTAGCTAAAAGGAGGAGAACCAGGAAAGAAGAAATAATGTGTAGAATAAGTTTTAGCAATCTCAGTTCTCTGAGAGCCCTACTTGAAGGAGAGTGAGTTAGTCCTTCATTCAACAATATAGACATTATATTAGAGAACCATGTAAAAGGTGGACAGTTGGAGGAGGGCAGTAAGAAAGAAAGACAAGGTAAAACGTATGTTGATGGCCTGGCCCGGTGGCCCACGACTGTAATCCCAGCACTTTGAGAGGCTGAGGCAGGTGGATCACTTGAGGTCAGGAGTTCAAGACCAGCCCGGCCAACATGGTGAAACTATACTAAAATACAAAAATACAAAAATTAGCTGGGAGTGGTGGTGTGTGCCTGTAATCCCAGCTACTTGGGAGGCTGAGGCAGGAGAATCACTTGAACCCAGGAGGCAGAGGTTGCAGTGAGCTGAGATTGTGCCACTGCACTCCAGCCTGGGCCACAGAGTGAGACTCTGTTTAAAAAAAAAAAGAAAAGAAAAAAAAAAAGAATGTTGAAGGAGAAAGGAGACAAAACAAAATAATGCCCACTCTACTTGGGCTTATGTTAGTTCTGATTGCATTGCCTGTGCATAACCCACCTCAGTTACTGCAGACAGCATTGGCTGACTACTGCTTCACTGCTTGTATAATGATTAACTACGACTCAACTTTGAACTGCCATAAAGAAATCACATTCTTCTTCTCTTTGCTAGGATGCACTTCCAAATGTTGAG